>NC_089848.1:105984341-106306841 GCF_035609145.1 Eleutherodactylus coqui | reverse complement strand
ACTTTGTTTAGTTACCTAATGTTAAATTATATGCAGATGCTCTGATGAGTAATGGAGGGATCCTGCCAAGAGAAGGAACGAGTGCGCTGCCGCCAGCGAGGGGATGAGGCTCGGCGGCTGCTGACTCCGCTCATTTTAGAAGGTGCCTCGGAATCAGGAAACGCTTTAGGAAATGGTAAACATGTAGCACATTCTGAGATAGAAGACAACGTGCATGACGAACCGCGACTGGAGACGATACTGGTGTGAACAAGCCGGGCTGTGGACGTTCTAAGGGCCCCTGACTTCGGGGCCCACGTAAGGCTACATACACTGAGCAAAAAATCTCAGGAATACTTCGGGCGGCTATTTTATTGAAAAACGTACTTGTAGTTTTTGATGGAATTATTGGCAGAGGTAACTTAAAAAAGAAAGAGCTATAAAGGAAGGGTGATGCCGGACCCACTTCTGGTTTGGGCTCAAAAAACAGCATGCCCCAGTATGCCCGTATTACCCCAGCATGCCAGTATTACCCCAGCACGCCCGTATTACCCCAGCATGCCAGTATTACCCCAGCATGCCAGTATTAACTCAGTGTGCCAATATTACCCCAGCATGCCAGTATTACCTCAGTATGCCAGTATTACCACAGTATGTCAGTATTACCCCAGCACGCCAGTATTACCTCAGTATGCCAGTATTACCACAGTATGTCAGTATTATCCCAGCACGCCAGTATTACCTCAGTATGCCAGTATTACCCAAGCATGCCAGTATTAGCTCAGTGTGCCAATATTACCCCAGCATGCCAGTATTACCTCAGTATGCCAGTATTACCACAGTATGCCAGTATTACCCTGGCACGCCAGTATTACCTCAGTATGCCAGTATTACCCCGGCACGCCAGTATTACCTCAGTATGGCAGTATTACCCCAGCACGCCAGTATTACCCCAGCACGCCAGTATTACCCCAGCACACCATTCTTACCTCAGTATGCCAGTATTACCCCAGTATGCCAGTATTACCCCAGCATGTCAGTATTACCCCAGCACGCCAGTATTACCCCAGTATGCCAGTATTACCCCAGCATGCCAGTATTACCCCCGTATGCCAGTATTACCTCAGCACGCCAGTATTACCCCCGTATGCCAGTATTACCCCAGCACGCCAGTATTACCCCCGTATGCCAGTATTACCCCAGCACGCCACTTCCACGTCCCTGATATCAGTCCGTCCAGTCAAGAAGCAGATGTGACTGGGAATCCATTTTACCCGCTTTGGTTTAAATGATAGCAACAACAGGAGCACCAAAAAGGGAGACAATTCCTCTCCTTCCTGACTGTTTTCTCTCTAGTTCTGGGTGCTGCTGGTGTCCTTCTCACTATCGCCACACGAGGCGCCACCTGCAGCCAATCAGGTTATAACGGCCGTCCTGCTCCTCCAGGATGGTACATCCATACATGCCGTAACAAAAAGGTTTACTGTCCGCACAAGAGTATGGGGCAGATAGCAGAACATGGGGCGTTACATCAGGAGAGCCGGGCAAAGGGAGAACAACCAGGAACAGAAGGAGCTACCAGAGCCCCACAAAATACCTTCCAGCATCAGGACCAGAGGAATAGGAGGAACTACGAGAGCGCTACAGAATACCCTCCAGCATCAGGTCCAGAGGAACAGGAGGAGCTATCAGAGCCCCACAGAATACCCTCCAGCATCAGGACTGGAGGAGCAGGAGGAGCTACCAGAGCCCAACAGAATACCCTCCAGCATCAGGAACGAAGGGGAAGGAGGAGCTACCAGAGCCCTACAGAATACCCACCAACAGAGCCCTACAGAATACCCACCAACATCAGGACTGGATGAGTTACCAGAATACTCTCCAGCATCAGGTCCAGAGGAACAGGAGGAGCTACCAGAGCCCCACCGAATACACTCCAGCATCAGAACTGGAGGAACAGGAGGAGCTACCAGAGCCCCACAGAATACCCTCCAGCATCAGGACTGAATGGGGCAGGAGGAGCTAACAGAGCCCCACAGAATATCCTCCAGTATTAAGACTGGAGGAGCTACCAGAGCCCCACAGAATACCCTCCAGCATCGGGACTGGAGGAGCTACCGGGCCCTACAGAATACCCTCCAGCATTAGGACCAGAGGGACAGGAAGAGCTACCAGAGCCCTACAGAATACCCACCAACATCAGGACTGGATGAGTTACCAGAGCCCTACAGAATACCCTCCAGCATCAGGTCCAGAGGAACAGGAGGAGCTACCAGAGCCCTACAGAATACCCACCAACATCAGGACTGGATGAGTTACCAGAGCCCTACAGAATACCCTCCAGCATCAGGACCGGAGGAACAGGAGGAGCTACCCTACCAGAGCCCTACAGAATACCCTCCAGCATCAGGACCAGAGGAACAGGAGGAGCTACTAGAGCCCTACAGAATATCCTCCAGCATCAGGACTGAAGGAACAGGAGGAGCTATCAGAGCCCTACAGAGTACCCTCCAGCATCAGAACGGAGTAACAGGAGGAGCTACCAGAGCCCAACAAAATACCCTCCAACATTAGGACCAGAAAAACAGGAGAAGCTGCCAAAGCCCTACAGAATACCCTCCAGCATCAGGACCAGAGGAGCTACCAGAGCCCTACAGAATACCCCCCCCCCCCCCAAGTATGAGGACCGGAGAAGCTACCACAGCCCTACAGAATACCCTCCTGTGGCTACTGAGCAGACTATCATACAGACTCCATGAGGACGGCCTGAGGGCCCCGACACCCTGTAGTGGGTCCTGCATTCACAGCCTGGCACCATGCAGCTTGGCTCAAAAAACACCCCTGAACATAAGTGTTCCCATAACTTTTTTAGAGCAGTGTAGTTTATACGTATTGGGCCATCACACTTAATTTAACGTCTCTTCCTTAGTTTTGCAATAATGGTTGGGTCCCCTCTGCCAGCCAATCAGAAGTTCTGCCAGCTTTGTTCAGATGTATCAAAGTTTAACCTGGCACTTATAACCCGCGGCAACAAGTAATCTTAGGCCTCGGTCAAGCGAGCGTTTTTTTCACGCACAAATAAGTGAACAGAAAGATTGCGTGACCGGGTGAATTCCAGCTTTGAAGTCGCCCGTTCACATGAGCGCGTGGTGCGTGTTATGCAGCTGCCATAGGTGTCTATGGAAACTCCCGCGCACCACAGATAAGTCTGGTCCTATCTTTTCTCGCAGCACGGACCTTAGATGCGAGGTTTGCAGTCGCATCTCCGGTCTTTGTTAGCTGCCAGTATTTTGTGTGTCTAAAATCGTTCATGTGAATGCTGCTACATGAAAACATCGGTTCTTTTAGAGGCCCTTTTTTCACGCACCTATTCCTGCACGAAAAAAACGTTCATGTGATCGAGGCCTTAACACAACAAACGCCTTTGCAAAGCTGCTGAAAGCATAAGGGCTCTCTCATATAAGCGTTGTACGTAGGGCGCATGCAGCTGTATGTAATACATTGTGTAACGCTAACTGCCGACGAATCCCCATGCACTATCTTGGCGTGTATGCATGAGAAAAATGCACCAAGATAGTCAGGGGTGTACCTAAAGGCTCAGGGGCCCAGGTGCAAAGTTCAGCTTCCCCCCCCCCTCCTCCAGGCCTTCGCCCAACCCCCTTTCCCACCTAACCATACCAAATCGTGCTACATACAGTTGCAAAATGAATTTCCATACATAATCTGCAACTTGGCATAATCTTTCCAAACACCAATCATTTCCTGTACTACATGAAAATTAATTTGCAGCCACTTAGGACACTCTCACCAAACCACTTAGCATTATTAGCGGGGTGTCCTGAGCGCCGTGCAAACAATGGTACAATGCTCCCATTGATTTTAATAAGATTACTCCTGCGCTCGAACGAGTTGTTTTTAATGGCGCGATCCTCGAGAGCTCTCTGTTTTATTTTTGCATTTCATGGTTTTTAACGCACCTCTTCACCCATGCGTTCTAAAAGGCCACAATTTTGAGCTGCGTTTTCTGAACAAATGTGTGAGTGGACTTAGGATGTATTCGTGTTTTCTGTTGTACTTTTCAACCACAAATAAAGAAAAAAAACATTCAAAAAACTGTATGTGGTATTCAAAAACCACAAACATTTTTAAGAAACTGCATACACTATTAAAAACCGCATGTGTTTTTGATGCGTTTTTTAATTGTGTGTAAAGTGTGCAATTATATGCAGTAAATACAGGGAGAACAATAACTTATACCAGGAGATAGATAGATAGATAGATAGATAGATAGATAGATAGATAGATAGATAGATAGATAGATAGATAGATATAGTTATAGAGTGAAAAAAGATGGATAGAGATGAGAGAGAAAGATAGATAGACAGAGATATGAGAGAGATTGCTAGACATAAGAGATAGATAAATAGATACATATGAGAGGTAGATAGATAGATATCTGAAAGAAAGAGAGAAAGATAGAGAGATATGATGGATAGATAGATAATAGAGATGAGCAAGCACCAAAATGCTCGGGTGCTAAGTACTCAAGCATTTTTGTATGGGACCCATGCTGTGCGTAGGGGATGATTTGTGAAACACCAGAAAACATCAGGAAGTCATGGAAACACCACCGAAATGGATAGGGAACAACAGGGGCAGCATTCATGGCTGTGTCTGAGGCTCCCTGGTCCCACTATTAAACCAAAATGGGGGCAAGAGCCTGGCGGTCACCCCCCCTAACAATTTACTTGGGGCAGACCATAAGCAGAAATGCACACGCGCTGGCACATCTTAGCTAAGCACCACACTAGCTGCAACCAAGGACAATCACTGCCTGCGGGTGACACCGTTGCCTCTTCTCCTGGGTTACCTGCTGGCATTGCTGTCCAACCCCCCGCATGACCCTGTGTCCACAGCGCACCCAAAATTTTGCCTGTGCAGGGTTCAGCTGTCCTTATGCCACATGCTCGCTTCATAGCCATACCACCCTCATGTCGATTTACAAGTGTGTCTGCGATGAGGAGGAACTGGAGACACACACTGCAGAGGGTTCGCAGGGCCAGGCAGCGACCCTCTTTGAAAGTGTGGGCGATAGCCCACAATGCTTCTGCCCTAGTCAGTCAGTGTATTTGTGCCAGACAGGTAAAGCACCGCAATGGGAAGGCCGTCTGCACCCTAGCCAAGTCAGTCAGTGTATTTGTGCCAGACAGATAAAACAACGCAATGGGAAGTCTTTGTGCAGCCACAGCATAGGCGAGCCCATGAAACTCAAAGACGGTACTACACATAAAGAAATCAGAGTGCCCAAACATGGAAGAGTTTCAACCCGCCCAGGACCTTGGCCCACACTTCTGCCCTAGTCATTCAGTGTGTTTGTGCCAGATAGATAAAACACTGCAATGGGAAATCTTTGTGCACCCACAGCATAGGCGAGCCCCTGCAACCCAGGGACAGTATTAAACAGGAAGAAAAAAGAGTGGCCAAACATGGCAGAGTTTTACCCCGCCAAGGACCTCGGCTTCGGCTCACAGCCTCCGTAATCGTGGGCATAAAGTGGACTCGGACGCTAGTGCAGCTGTGAATGTCTTATTAAATCAGTTACGGTTGCTTTAATCGCTCCAAAGACTGGATGAACCACAAAGAAGTTCCACAGGCCAAAACTGGCGCAGTTTCACCCCCCCTTCCCCCCTGCACTTCGGCCTTTGCCCACAGCCTCAGTAATCGTGGGCGTAAAGCGGACTCGGATGCCAGTACAGCTGTGAATGTCTCATTAAATCAGTTACGGTTGCTTTCATCGCTCCACAGACTGGATGAACCACCAAGATGTTCCACAGGCCAAACCTTGTGCAGTTGATTCTCCCACCCCAGGACCTCAGCCTCTGCCCACACCCACAGTAATCCTGGGCCTAAAGTGGACTCGGATGCTAGTACAGCTGTGAATGTCGCATAAATGTAGTAATGCTCCTTTTGCGTGGCCCAAACCACTGTCTCAGATAACTATGGTAACATGAGAGCAAATACATGCTGCCCAGCGCTGATCTCCAGACCCCAAGCAGGAGGTGGCATAATAAGGCCGAGAAACCATGACCGAGGTAGGACCCGCAATACTTTGTGTGGGAAGTACGTGAGCGGGCCCTGGGTCAGGCTCGATCCCAGCATCCACCTTGTGTGACCCAAGGTGCCATGAGTTACATAACTATGGGAAATCCATGTGTCCCCACACACTTCATTCTGTGTATGTGTCAGGCAGCTGAACACCACTATGGGAAACCTTTGTGCACCCACAGAATGGGCGAACCCTGAAACTTTTCCGTTGCAATAGTATAGGTGAACCCCACAAACCTTTTAGTAGCAAGTGTATAGGCGGACCCCAGTAACATTTATGTAGCAAGAGTATAGGCGAACCCCTGTAACATTACTGGAGCAAGAGTATAGGTGGACCCCAGTAACACTTCTGTAGCAGGAGTATAGGCAGACCCCTCAAACCCTTCAGTAGCAAATGCATAGGCGGACCACAGTAACATTTATGTAGCAAGAGTATAGACGGACCCCTGTAACATTACTGAAGCAAGAGTATAGGTGGTCCCCAGTAACACTTCTGTAGCAGGAGTATAGGCAGACCCCTCAAACCCTTCAGTAGTAAGTGCATAGACAGACCCCAGTAACATTTATGTAGCAAGAGTACATGCGGACCCCTGTAATATTTCTTTAACAAGTGTTTAGGCGGACCCCAGAAACATTTCTGTAGCAAGTGTATAGGCGGACCCCAGTTAAATTTCTGTAGCAAGAGTATAGGCGGACCACTGTAACACTTATGTAGCAGGAGTATATGCGGACTCCTGTAACACTTATGTAGCAAGAGTATATGCGGACCCCAGTAACATTTCTGTAGCAGAGTATAGGCGGACCCCTGTAACATTTCTGTATCAAGAGTATAGGCGGACCGCAGTAACATTTATGTAACAAGAGTATATGCGGACCCCTGTAACATTTCTGTAGCAAGAGTATATGCGGACCCCTGTAACATTTCTGTAGCAAGAGTATAGGCGGACCCCAGTAACATTTATGTAGCAAGAGTATATGCGGACCCCTGTAACATTTCTGTAGCAAGAGTATAGGCGGACCCCAGTAACATTTCTGTAGCAAGAGTATAGGCGGACCCCAGTAACATTTCTGTAGTAAATGTATAGGCAGACCCCAGTAACATTTCTGTAGCAGAAGTAAAGGGAGACCTCTGTAACATTTCTGTAGCAAGAGTATAGGCGGACCCCAGTAACATTTATGTAGCAAGAGTATATGCGGACCCCTGTAACATTTCTGTAGTAAATGTATAGGCAGACCCCAGTAACATTTCTGTAGCAGAAGTATAGGCAGACCCCTGTAACATTTCTGTAGCAAGAGTATAGGCGGACCCCTGTAACATTTATGTAGCAAGAGTATAGGCGGACCCCTGTAACATTTCTGTAGCAAGAGTTTAGGTGAACCCCTTAAACCTTTCATTAGAAAGTGTATAGGTTGACCCCAGTAACATTTATGTAGCAAGAGTATATGCGGACCCCTGTAACATTTCTGTAGCAAGAGTATAAGTGAACCCCTAAAACATTGGTGTACCAAGAATATAGGTGAACACCTGAAAAAATTTTGTTACCAGAGTGTAGGCGAAGGCCGGAAAAATTAGTTAAATAACAGTATAGGCAAGGGCCTGAAAAATTGGTGTAGCAAGAGTACAAGTGTACCCCTGAAAAATTGCTCAACCACGAGGGCAAGTTAAACTTATAACCATTTTTTTTTAAAGATACAGCTCGCTGTTGCTTAATTTGTAAAAGAGGCTGGAGGCAGCCCTGCGAAAAAATTGGTTGCAGTTAAAGTATAAAAACATTTGAAATTTGAAAAAATTGTAAAAAACTTTTAAACAGAGCTTTTTGGGCTGCAGAAAAATTGGCAGTTCAGCGTGATGACACGCTGTTTTAGGAGTAGGAGTAATAATATCCAAGAGGGATAGACAAAGCTAATACCCCCTTTTTTGTGGTGATAGAGGATGCATTTTTCTCCTGTTGCAGCAAAAAGAATCATTACATTCCACTGCTTTCCACCGGTGGAGAAGAGAAGTCTCGGGAAATCCAGCCTTTGTTCATCTTTATGAGTGTAAGCATGTCGGCACTGGCATTTGACCGGCAAGTACGCTTATCCGTGATGATTCCCCCAGCTGCACTAAACATCCTCTCTGACAAGACGCTAGCGGCAGGGCAGGCCAGTACCTCCAGGGCGTACAGCGCAAGTTTGTGCCACGTGTCCAGCTTTGACACCCAATAGTTGTATGGAGCAGAGGCATCACGGAGTACAGTGGTAAGATCAGCTACATACTCCCTCACCATCTTTTTACAGTGCTCCCTCCGACTCAGCCTTGACTGGGGAGTGGTGACACAGTCTTGCTAGGGAGCCATAAAACTGGCAAAGGCCTTGGAGAGTGTTCCCCTGCCTGTGCTGGGCATGCTGCCTGATCCCCGCACTTCCCCTGCTACTTGGCCCTCGGAACTGCGTCTTCTGCCACTAGCGCTGTCAGATGGGAACTTTAAAAAAAATCACAGAAAACGGCCATTACTTATTGAGTAAGGAGTGCATAGATGCATTCTCTCACCATGCATGTAGCTGACTACCAAATGGGGGAGCGAATTACACCTGTGCAGGACACCGATGAGATTCGCTCCCTCATTTGGTAGTCAGCTACCTGCATGGGGAGAGGATGCATCTATATGCACTCCTTACTCAGTAAGTAATAGTCGTTTTATGTGATTGTTTTTAATTTTTTTTTATATTTCCCCTTCTGTGATGCATTTATATTAGTGCAGAGACCCACTACAACGCAAGGAACCGTGAAGTGGTTAGTGGGCTCATGTATCTTGGCCAAAATCCAACCAATGCCTTGCATTTATTATCTATAATTCACATGCAGTGTGGCTTTAAAACTCCAGGGGGAGCCCAGGGTGGCAGTACCAATGTGTTTCACTGATGAAAGTGCAGGGCAACCCGCCGAATTATTATGGCGTCATTAATAAGTTGCTGGTCTGCATGGTGAACTACATATATCAGAATGCTCTGGCACTTTGTATCCACTATGTGTGGGAGTATACGCCAAGCAGCCACCCCCCTCTATATCAAGAGGCAGTGTGAGTGGCTGTCTCATCAGTGTTCTGCACAGGTGTAATTCGCTCCCCCATTTGGTAGTCAGCTACCTGCATCGTGAGAGGATGCATCTATATGCACTCCTTACTAAGTAAGTAATGGAAGTTTTCTGTAATTGTTTTTAAATTTTTTTTAATATTTCCCCTTCTGTGATGCAGATCAGAACTTTAGCATCACTTTTTCCACCTGGGACCTGTGGTATTTTCTCTTCGGGAATGAGAGTGGAAAGGTTCTCCTTATACCGTAGGTCGAGAAGAGTATACACCCAGTAATCCATGTTGGCCAGAATGCGTCTAACGTGAGGGTCACAGGAAAGGCAGTCTAACATGAAGTCAGCCATGTGTGCCAGGGTCCCAGTACGCAACACATAGCTGTCCTCACTAGGAGGATGACTTTCAGGATCCTCCTCCTCTTCAGACCATACACGCTGAACAGATGAGAGGCAAGCAGTATGGGAACCCTCTGCAGTGTGGCCAGGAGTCTCTTCCCACCCCCCTCCCCCTCCTCTTTCAAAACGCACTGAGATATAGACATGAGGGTGGTCTGGCTATCAAGCGATATACTGTCATCCCCCATCTCCTGTTCCAACCACAAATCGTCAGCCTTTATGCTTAGCAGCGAACTTCTCAGCAGGCAAAGCAGCGGGATGGTAATGCTAATGATGGCTGCATCGCCGCTCACCATTTGGGTAGACTCCTCAAAGTTTCCGAGGACCTGGCAGATGTCTTTCATCCATGCCCACTCCTCAGTAAAGAATTGCAGAGGCTGACTACCACATGTTGCATTTAGTATGCTACTATTGCTCTACGCTGCTCGTACAGCCTGACCAACATGTGCAGCGTAGAATTCCAGCGTGTGGGCACGTCGCACAGCAGTCGGTGCTCTGGCAGCTGAAACCGACATTGCAGGGTCCTCAGGGTGGCAGCGTCCGTGGTGGACCTGCGGAAATGTGCGCAGACGCGGCGCATCCTTTCCAAGCAGGTCGGACAAGTGGGGGTAGTTTTTCAGAAACCGTTGAACCACCAGATTGAAGATGTGGGCCAGGCATGGCACGTGTGTGAGGCTGCTGAGCTGCAGAGCCGCCACCAGGTTACAGCTGTTGTCACACACGACAATGCCCGGTTGGAGGCTCAGCAGCGAAAGCCAGAGGTCAGTCTGCTCAGTCAGACCCTGCAACAGCTTGGGGGCCGTGTGCCTCTTGTCACCTAAGCTGATCAATTTCAGCATGGTTTGCTGATGCTTGCCCACCGCTGTGCCGCGCTAATACCTAGGGGTAAATTACCGCATACAGAGACTTGTGGATAAGAGAGGCTGTATTGAGTGGGAGAAGACTCTAAAGCCAGTGGATAGTGCTAGTAACTGTGGCTATCTCAACCCTCCCCAAGGAAAGGGTATTGTGAGACGCTCTGCACAGTGGCAGAGCTGAAATACTTTGCAGTGGCCCAGGAAATATTGGAGTACTGTTTAGCTGTGAGACCTCGGTCTAATGCATTGCAGACTGAGAATGGTATAACTGAAAGGCTCTGCAAAGGGCTAGATGGGTAATAAAAAAATTGGTGCACTACTGCTACCAGCCAGCCACAACTGTAATGGACAGAGTGGGAAGTAGCCCTAAAAAGGACCGTTGGGGTGCTTGTAAAGAGGATCACGACTGTAAAACTTTCCCTATATAAGCAGCTCTGTCCCTAAACTCTGCGTAATGCACTGCAGACTGAGAACGCTATCACTGAAATACTTTGCAGTAGCCTAGGAAATATTATAGTGCTGTTTCACGGTGAGACATCAATGTAATGCACTGCAGCCTGAGAACGCTATAACTGAAAGGCTGGGAACAGGCCTAGATGCGTAATAAAAAAATTGGTGCACTACTGTTCCCAGCCAGCCACAACTATAATGCACACGGTAAGCAGTAGCCCTAAAAAGGACCGTTGGGGTTCTTGTAAAGAGGATCACGACTGTAAAACTTTCCATATATAAGCAGCTCTGTCCCTAAACTCTGCCTAATGCGCTGCACACACAGAACAGTATAGCTGAAATGGCCTGCACAGCCCTAGATGCTTAAAAAAAAATGATGCACTACTGCTCCCAGCCAGCCACAACAGTAATGCACACGATGAGGAGTAGCCCTAAGAAGGATTGTTGGGGTTCTTGAAGACAGGATCTACTCTAACACTTTCCCTATATCAGCAGCATGTGTCTGAGGCGAGCCACGGGCGGGACCGTTTTAAGTACTCGGCAGTCACCTGATCCCGCCAGCCACTCACTGCTGTTGGCAGGCAGAGGGCTGGCACATCGCAGCAGAAAGTGGTTATGCCTTCCCCGCATGTTTATTGGCTAGAAAATGGCGCTAGACATGAGGGGAAGGGAAATGCAATAGACTGGAGTACCTTGTGGTGTTCGTCCCGAGTAATGAGCATCTCGAGTACCCTAATACTCGAACGAGCATCAAGCTCAGACGAGTGTGCTCACTCATCTCTAATAGATAAATATGAGAGGTAAATAAATATATAGATATCTGAAAGAGAGAGAGAGAGAAATATGAGAGAGAAAGATAGTTAGACAGAGATATGAGAGAGATTGATAGAAACAAGAGATAGATAGATAGATAGATAGATAGATAGATAGATAGATAGATAGATAGATAAATAGATATGAGATAAAGTGATAATAGATAGATAGATAAATAAATAGGAGATACATAGATATGAGATAGATATACAGTGGAAAATAGATATGAGAGAGAAACATAGATAGATAGGAGATATGAGAGAGATTGATAGGCATGAGAGATAGATAGAGAGAAAGATAGACATAAGAGTGAAAGATAGACATATGATATAGATTGATATGAGTGAAAGATAGATATGAGAGGTAGATAGATATATATCTGAAAGAGAGAGAGAGAGATATGAGAGAGAAAGATAGATAGACAGAGATATGAGAGAGATTGATAGACAATAGAGATAGATAGATAGATAAATATGAGAGATAGATATATAGATAGATATTTGTAGATAGACAGATAGAGAAATGAGATAGATAGATAGATAGATAGATAGATATAGAGTGAAAGATAGATAGATAGATAGAGATATGAGAGAGATTGATAGACATGAGAGATAGATAAATAGATAAATATGAGAGGTAGATAAATAGATAGATATCTGAAAGAGAGAGATAGACAAAGATCTGAGAGAAATTGATAGACACGATAGATAGATAGATAGATAGATAGATATGAGATAGATAGACAGAGATATGAGAAAGATCAGTAAACATGAGAGACAGATAGATAGATAGATATGCGACTGAAAGAGAGATATAGATAGATATGAGATAGATAAATAGATAGACATGAGATAGATAGATAGATAGATATACATCTGAGCGGCTGTTATACATCTGAGCGTTCCGAGTAAGGGATGCAGAAGACAAGCAGGGCTGCTTGTCTTCTGCATCCACCTGTTCTCTGCTCGGAGCGCCCGGCTGTTACACAGCTGAGTGCTCCGAGCAGGGTATACAGAAGACAAGCGAGGCCGCTTGTCTTCTGTATTCAGCTGCTCTCTGCTCCGAGCGCCTGGCTATTATACAGCTGAGTGCAACGAGAGGGGGATGCAGAACACAGCTGGACCGCTGTGTTCTTCATACCCCAGCTGTCTTCAGGGAGTGGGATACAGCTGAAACAATAGTATCAGCTGCATCCTGCTGTGAACTTCTTATAAGGCTGATGGTTGTCTCTCAGCATGCTGAAAGACAACGATCAGCCACTGCTTAACGAAAACAGCACAATGTCAGTGCAGTTAGACACAACCATTATCGCTTTTGTGTCTAAATGGGCTTTTATTTATAACTGGGGGAAGCTGTTCTGAATTGTGCTATGTGGCTCCATGAGTCGTAATATATGTACAGCATCTGACTGCAGCTTCATCCCCCTCCTCCTCCCTCATGTGCTTCATTATCATGCTGTACTGCTGATCTGTGGACGATGATGCCAGCTATATCATGTCTTGGGCAAATTTTTATTGCAGAATCTGTGATTGGCTTCCACGGCTAAAATCCCCGGTTCAAGTCGCCCATAGAAAATAATGAAGTGTGCTCTACTCCACGCACACAAGCAGATTTGCATTGTGTTCTCTAAAATCGCAACACACTCTATTTTAGCACGGATTCCATGAAAACTGGCTTTACTGACCTCTTTGGAAGCGAATGTACCGCATACATCCGCAAGTAATTTTAATTCAAATACACAGTCTTCCGCAGCGTAAATCCGCATGGAGAATCTGCGCGTGCCGTGTGCATGGGTCCCTAATGTTGATGTGTTTGTAACACTGAGGCCGCGCTTTAAGCATATAATTGGCGTCCTAGTTTCAGCGTCTGGGAATGTATTGCCAGTATGAAACTGTGTGAACATAATGTACAAGGAAAACCCAGCAATCTGGGCGCTCGGCAGTAACGATTACACAATACATTGTTTTCAGGTTAATTTGCCAAGTTTTCTCTGTGACTGATTTCATATTTTAAATCCAAAGACATATAAACATTTTATTCAGTGCTCAGCTTCACGGCTTCTTGGTTTAAGTCCCCCCAACGTCTGGGTCCTTCACTCTTCAGTCAATGCTTTGTTGTAGCGCCAAACTTAGGCCACAGCTGTAACATCAATCTCAGATCAAAGAGGTGAAGAGTCCTTAGACTCTGCACTTGTTTTGGGTTGGTCTTCTAGGGCGTGTAACCCTTTAGGTAAGATGAACTAGGGCTGCACAAGATTAAGTTAAAGGGGTTCTCCAAAACTAAAAAAAAAAATCTAATGGGCCGGGAAAGTACTAAAATAGAAAAAAAGCCAAACCCCCCTCCTTAAATGACCCCACTTGGCATGTGAGCACTCAACCAATCACAAGCTTCGGGGGTCACGTGATGTTCTCAGCAGTATCCTGCCAGTACGGCCTATTTCCCTACTGTATTATAGATTCTTTTTTAGTCCTGTAAAGCCCCTTTGAGAAGAGCTGCCATGTTGTAAAGTCAGCTGCACGTCTCTTTGGCTGCGGCCAAATTACTCTATTAGCATTATTATCACATAATGACTCAACTAAGATCCCGCAGCCAATGCTGTAAATCTGTCAAATAGGCGGTCCCCACAATTCAAGGTCAATAAGTGGCATCAGACCTGATTCACAGTCCAACCTCAGTCATTGACCATGAATGGAGGGGACTTCCCACTTGACAGATTCACAGTGCTGAGAGGCGGATCTGAGAAGAGAATATACAGATTAATGGAAATATCAAGAAAAGAAAAGTGTCGATAAAGTCAGCGAGGCCGCCAGACACTGACTTTCAACCATGATCGGTCCTCTAAAAGTCTGTAGAGATGTTTTTAATGATGGAATAGAAGTTATATTTTAAAGTGTAACTGGGGGTCGCAGTCAGTGATTTGGTATTCTAGGACTGACCGCTGACTCCGCGCTCTACCGGTGGACGTTGTGGCCTTCCTGTTTATCAATATTCATTACATACCAGAAGTTTACTTCTCATTACTATCATTACTATTATTACTGCTCATTACTATCATTACTTCCCATTACTTCTCATTACTATCACTACATCTCATTACTATCATTACTTTTCATTGCTATTATTACTACTCATTACTTCTCATTACTATCATTATGTCTCATTACTTCTCATTATTATCATTACTTCTCATTACTATCATTACCTCATTACTTCTCATTACTAACATGACTTCTAATAACTAGCATTACTTCTCATTACCCTTTCAATCCACTGTCTGACATCCAGAGACATTCTGATTGAAGGCTGTACAGTTCCGATGTCGGAAGACGTCTGGCAGGGTATTCTTACTGTATATTACTGGCCGCTCTGTTGTCGGGGGGCCTCTCCAGCATGTCCCGTACCGTAGTACTGGCTCCAGCCAGCAGATGGCTCCATTGTATAATGGCAGAAAGAGAAAGCTCCCTAGGAAACCCTGAATCCAAAATTGGATTGCAATGGGTTAATATTAGAGATGAGCGAACGCGTTCGTCCGAGCTTGATATTCGTGCGAATATTAGGGTGTTCGGGATGTTCGTTATTCGTGACGAACACCATGCGGTGTTCTGGTTACTTTCACTTCCTTCCCTGAGACGTTAGCGCGCTTTTCTGGCCAATTGAAAGACAGGGAAGGCATTACAACTTCCCCCTGCAACGTTTAAGCCCTATACCACCCCCCTGCTGTGAGTGGCTGGCGAGATCAGGTGTTCGCCTAATATAAAAGTCGGCCCCTCCCGCGGCTCGCCTCAGATGCGGTGTGAGTTAGATGAGGGACAGTGCTGTTTATACCGGAGCTGCTGTAGGGAAAGAATTGGTAGTTAGTGTAGGCTTCAAGACCCCCCAAAGGTCCTTATTAGGGCCACTGATAGCTGTGTGTTGGCTGCTGTTAGCAGTGGGATTTTTTTTTTTTTCTCAAAATCGCCTCTGCAGACCGTTGCACCTGGCATTAGGGACAGAAGTGCTGCATAGGCAGGGAGAGTGTTAGGAGTGAGTGTAGCCTTCAAGAACCTCAACGGTCCTTTCTAGGGCCATATTTATCCGTGTGCAGTACTGTCCAGGCTGCTGTTGGCTGTGCTGCATTTTTTTTGGGCTTCTCAAAATCGCCTCTGCAGAGCATTGCACCCTCCATTGATACTGCAGGGAAAGAATTGTATAGGCAGGGCCACAACACAGTTATTATTCATAGAATATACGCAGTGCTGCCTGTTGGTGGGAAAAAACTGAAAACAAATCTATTTGTCCAGCCTGTGTCCGTCCTTACGCCTGTGTAGACGTGTGAGCTGCGTGAAAAACATTGCTAAATCATACGCAGCCAGCTACGCTTTACTGCTGGGTTCGCCATTTGCTTTCCTTAATTGGGAAAAAAAAATACCTGCTCTCCAAGAGTTATAATAACTCTGCTACCCTCACGTTCTGTGACACATAAGCAGGGACACAGCGCAGTTATTAAACTTCGCAGGTTCATTGAATATACGCAGTGCTGCCTGTTGGTGGGAAAAAACTGAAAACAAATCTATTTGTCCAGCCTGTGTCCGTCCTTACGCCTGTGTAGACGTGTGAGCTGCGTGAAAAACATTGCTAAATCATACGCAGCCAGCTACGCTTTACTGCTGGGTTCGCCATTTGCTTTCCTTAATTGGGAAAAAAAAATACCTGCTCTCCAAGAGTTATAATAACTCTGCTACCCTCACGTTCTGTGACACATAAGCAGGGACACAGCGCAGTTATTAAACTTCGCAGGTTCATTGAATATACGCAGTGCTGCCTGTTGGTGGGAAAAAACTGAAAACAAATCTATTTGTCCAGCCTGTGTCCGTCCTTACGCCTGTGTAGACGTGTGAGCTGCGTGAAAAACATTGCTAAATCATACGCAGCCAGCTACGCTTTACTGCTGGGTTCGCCATTTGCTTTCCTTAATTGGGAAAAAAAAATACCTGCTCTCCAAGAGTTATAATAACTCTGCTACCCTCACGTTCTGTGACACATAAGCAGGGACACAGCGCAGTTATTAAACTTCGCAGGTTCATTGAATATACGCAGTGCTGCCTGTTGGTGGGAAAAAACTGAAAACAAATCTATTTGTCCAGCCTGTGTCCGTCCTTACGCCTGTGTAGACGTGTGAGCTGCGTGAAAAACATTGCTAAATCATACGCACCCAGCTACGCTTTACTGCTGGGTTCGCCATTTGCTTTCCTTAATTGGGAAAAAAAATACCTGCTCTCCAAGAGTTATAATAACTCTGCTACCCTCACGTTCTGTGACACATAAGCAGGGACACAGCACAGTTATTAAACTTAGATAATTCATTCACTAGAGGCAGTGGGGCCTTTCGTTTTCCAAAAAGGGCAAAAATTATATTTGGCCTGCAGTCTTGCGCCAATTTATTTCCTGCCTGGGAAATCTAATCACTGGTAATACAGCATGCTGAGGGGTAGGGGTAAGCCTAGAGGACGTGGACGTGGACGTGGCCGAGGACGCGGAGGGCCAAGTGAGGGTGTGGGCACAGGCCAAGCTCCTGATCCAGGTGTGTCGCAGCTGTCTGCTGCGCGATTAGGAGAGAGGCACGTTTCTGGCGTCCCCACATTCATCGCCCAATTAATGGGTCCACGCGGGAGACGGTTATTAGAAAATGAGCAGTGTGAGCAGGTCCTGTCCTGGATGGCAGAAAGTGCTTCGAGCAACCTATCGTCTACCCGCAGTTCTGCGCCGTCCACTGCTGCCAATCCGAATCCTCTGTCTGCTGCTCCTCCTTCCTCCCAGCCTCCTCAGTCCACTACAATGACACCTGCTCAGGAGCGGGAACACTCCCAGGAACTGTTCTCGGGCCCCTGCTTAGATTGGGCAGCAGCGGTTCCTCTCCCACCAGAGGAGTTTATCGTCACTGATGCCCAACCATTCGAAAGTTCCCGGGGTCCGGGGGATGAGGCTGGGGACTTCCGCCAACTGTCTCAACAACTTTCTGTGGGTGAGGAGGACGATGACGATCAGACACAGTTGTCTTGCAGTGAGGTAGTAGTAAGGGCAGTAAGTCCCAGGGAGCAGCGCACAGAGGATTCGGAGGAAGAGCAGCAGGACGATGAGGTGACTGACCCCACCTGGTGTGCAACGCTTACTCAGGAGGACAGGTCTTCAGAGGGGGAGTCAAGGGCATCAGCAGGGCAGGTTGCAAGAGGCAGTGCGGTGGCCAGGGGTAGAGGCAGGGCCAGACCGAATAATCCACCAAGTGTTTCCCAAAGCGCCCCCTCGCGCCATGCCACCCTGCGTAGGCCGAGGTGCTCTAAGGTCTGGCAGTTTTTCACAGAGACGCCTGACGACCGACGAACAGTGGTGTGCAACCTTTGTCGCGCAAAGCTCAGCCGGGGAGCCAACACCAACAGCCTCACCACCACCACCATGCGCAGACATATGATGGCCAAGCACCCCGCAAGGTGGGACAAAGGCCGTTCACCGTCTCCGGTTTGCACCCCTGCCTCTCCCCCTGTGCCCCAACCTGCCACTGAGATGCAACCCCCCTCTCAGGACACAGGCACTACCGCCTCATGGCCTGCACCCACACCCTCATCTCCGCTGTCCTCGGCCCCATCCAGCAGTGTAGTTCAGCGCACCGTTCAGCCGTCGCTTGCGCAAGTGTTCGAGCGCAAGCGCAAGTACGCCGCCACGCACCCGCACGCTCAAACGTTAACCGTCCGCATCGCAAAATTCATCAGCCTTGAGATGCTGCCGTATAGGGTTGTGGAAACGGAGTCCTTCAAAAGTATCATGGAGGCGGCGGCCCCGCGCTACTCAGTTCCCAGTCGCCACTACTTTTCCCGATGTGCCGTCCCAGCCCTGCACGACCACGTCTCCCGCAACATTGTGCGCGCCCTCACCAACGCGGTTACTGCCACGGTCCACTTAACTACGGACACGTGGACAAGCACAGGCGGGCAGGGCCACTACATCTCCCTGACGGCACATTGGGTGAATTTAGTGGAGGCTGGGACAGAGTCAGAGCCTGGGACCGCTCACGTCCTACCCACCCCCAGAATTGCGGGCCCCAGCTCGGTGCTGGTATCTGCGGAGGTGTATGCTTCCTCCACTAAAGCACCCTCCTCCTCCTCCTCCTCCTCTGTCTCACAATCAAGATGTGTTAGCAGCAGCATGTCGCCAGCAGTCGGTGTCGCGCGGTGTGGCAGCACAGCGGTGGGCAAGCGTCAGCAGGCCGTGCTGAAACTACTCAGCTTAGGCGATAAGAGGCACACGGCCCACGAACTGCTGCAGGGTCTGACACAGCAGACCGACCGCTGGCTTGCGCCGCTGAGCCTCCAACCGGGCATGGTCGTGTGTGACAACGGCCGTAACCTGGTGGCGGCTCTGCAGCTTGGCAGCCTCACGCACGTGCCATGCCTGGCCCACGTCTTTAATTTGGTGGTTCAGCGGTTTCTGAAAAGCTACCCACGCTTGTCAGACCTGCTCGTAAAGGCGCGCCGGCTCTGCGCACATTTCCGCAAGTCCCACACGGACGCTGCCACCCTGCGCACCCTGCAACATCACTTTAAGCTGCCAGTGCACCGACTGCTGTGCGACGTGCCCACACGGTGGAACTCTACGCTCCACATGTTGGCCAGGCTCTATGAACAACGGAGAGCTATAGTCGAATACCAACTCCAACATGGGCGGCGCAGTGGGAGTCAGCCTCCTCAATTCCTTTCAGAAGAGTGGGCCTGGTTGGCAGACATCTGCCATGTCCTTGGTAATTTTGAGGAGTCTACCCAGGTGGTGAGCGGCGATGCTACAATCATTAGCGTCACCATTCCTCTGCTATGCATCTTGAGAAATTCCCTGCAAACCATAAAGGCAGCTGCTTTGCGCTCGGAAACGGGGGCGGGGGAAGACAGTATGCCGCTGGATAGTCAGGGCACCCTCCTGTCTATTTCTCAGCGCGTACAGGAGGAGGAGGAGGAGCATGAGGAGGATGAGGAGGAGGGGGAAGAGACAGCTTGGCCCGCTGCTGACGGTACACCGGCTGATTGCCTGTCATCCTTTCAGCGTGTATGGCCTGAGGAGGAGGAGGAGGAGGAGGAGGATCCTGAAAGTGATCTTCCTAGTGAAGACAGCCATGTGTTGCGTACAGGTACCCTGGCACACATGGCTGACTTCATGTTAGGATGCCTTTCTCGTGACCCTCGCGTTGCACGCATTCTGGCCACGACGGATTACTGGGTGTACACACTGCTCGATCCACGGTATAAGGAGAACCTGCCCACTCTGATTCCCGAAGAGGAAAGGGGTTCGAGAGTGTTGCTATACCACAGGACCCTTGCGGACAAGCTGATGGTAAAATTCCCAGCCGACAGCGCTAGTGGCAGAAGGCGCAGTTCCGAGGGCCATGTTGCAGGGGATGTGCGTAGATCGAGCAGCATGTACATCCCAGGCAGTGCAACAGTCTTTAAGGGCCTGGCCAGCTTTATGGCTCCCCACCAAGACTGTGTCACCGCTCCCCAGTCACGGCTGAGTCGGCGGGAGCACTGCAAAAGGATGGTGAGGGAGTACGTAGCGGATCGCACGACCATCCTTGGTGACGCCTCTGCCCCCTACAACTACTGGGTGTCGAAGCTGGACACGTGGCCTGAACTAGCCCTGTATGCCCTTGAGGTGCTTGCTTGTCCTGCGGCTAGCGTGTTGTCGGAGAGGGTGTTTAGTGCGGCTGGGGGAATCATCACAGATAAGCGTAGCCGCTTGTCAACCGACAGTGCCGACAGGCTAACACTCATCAAGATGAACAAAGGCTGGATTTCCCCAGACTTCTGTTCTCCACCAGCGGACAGCAGCGATACGTAAGCAATACGTAGGCTGCACCCGCGGATGGAAGCTACGTTCTCTCTCACCATCCAAAACGGGGACATTTCTGCTTCATCAATCTGTGTCTAATATTCCTCCTCCTCCTCCTCCTGCTCCACCTCCTGAAACCTCACGTAATCACGCTGAACGGGCAATTTTTCTTAGGGCCACAAGGCTCACTCAAATAATTTTTCAGAACAATTTTTATAAGTTTCAATGCGCTTAAAAGCATTGGAACTTTAACTTGAACCAATTTTTCGTTACACTGGGCTGCCTCCAGGCCTAGTTACCACTTAAGCCACATTAACCAAAGCGATTAATGGGTTTCACCTGCCCTCTTGGCTGGCCATGGCCAATTTTTGGGATGTACATTAGTACTGTTGATACAGCAATTTGTGTGGGCCCTCGCCTACAGTGTAATCAAATTAATTTTTAGCCCACCTGCATTACAGCTGACGTTACCTCAGCTGTGTTGGGCAATGCAATGGGATATTTTTGTGTACCGCCGGTGGGTTCCAGGGAGCCACCCATGCTGTAGGTGCACACTGAGTTTTTAATACATCTGTACACTTCTAAAGAACCCGTCTGACCGGGGCATGCAGTGTGGGCCGAAGCCCACCTGTATTACGCACGACATTACTACCTCAGCTGTGTTGGGCAATGCAATGGGATATTTCTATGTACCGCCGGTGGCTTCCTGGCACCCACCCAGGCAGTGGGTCCACAGGGAGTTAAACCTACATGTGTCCACTTGTAAAGAATCCCAGTCTGACTGGGGCATGCAGTGTGGGCCGAAGCACACCTGTATTACGCACGACATTACTACCTCAGCTGTGTTGGGCAATGCAATGGGATATTTCTATGTACCGCCGGTGGCTTCCTGGCACCCACCCAGGCAGTGGGTCCACAGGGAGTTAAACCTACATGTGTCCACTTGTAAAGAATCCCAGTCTGACTGGGGCATGCAGTGTGGGCCGAAGCCCACCTGTATTACGCACGACATTACTACCTCAGCTGTGTTGGGCAATGCAATGGGATATTTTTGTGTACCGCCGGTGGGTTCCAGGGAGCCACCCATGCTGTGGGTCGACAGGGACTTCACAATAGGGAGTTGTACCTGCCTGTGTCTATGAATTAAAAAGCCCGGTCTGACTGGGGCATGCAGACACCTTGACAGAATGAATAGTGTGTGGCACATAGGTTCCCCATTGCTATGCCCACGTGTGCAGCTCCAGATGGCGGTGGCACAGGATTCTATTTCTCATTGCTTCTGTACAGCATTGTGGGCTATCGCTCCGCCACTTTTAAAGAGGGTCGCTGCCTAGCCGTGCCAACCTCTGCAGTGTATGCCTGCGGTCCCTCGTCATGGCAGACGCAATTCTAAATAGACATGAGCGTGGTGTGGCATGAGGGCAGCTGAAGGCTGCGCAGGGACACTTTGGTGTGCGCTGTGGGGGGGAGGGGGTGCGGTTGGGCAGCATGTAACTCAGGAGAAGTGGCAGTGGAGTGTCATGCAGGCAGTGATTGTGCTTTGTTGGAGGTAGTGTGGTGCTTAGCAAAGGTATGCCATGCTAATGAGCGCTTTTCAGAAGTAAAAGTTGTTGGGAGGGGGGGGGGGGCCCACTCTTGCCGCTATTGTGGCTTAATAGTGGGACCTGTGAACTTAGGATGCAGCCCAACATGTAGCCCCTCGCCTGCCCTATCCGTCACTGTGTCATTCCCATCACTTTCCTGAATTGCCCAGATTTTCACACATGAAAACCTTAGCGAGCATCGGCAAAATACAAAAATGTTCTGGTCGCCCATTGACTTCAATGGGGTTCGTTGTTCGAAACGAACCCTCGAGCATCACGGGAAGTTCGTTACGAATAACGAACACCCGAACATTTTGGTGTTCGCTCATCTCTAGTTAATATCATTACTTTTTATTACTATCATTGCTATAGTTACTTCTCATTACTATCATTACCTTTCATTACTTCTCAATACTATCATTACTTCTCATTACTATCATTATTTCTCATTACTATCATTACTCTGATTACTTCTCAGTACTATTATTGCTACCATTACTTCTCATTACTTCCCATAAGTATTATTGCTTCTCACTACTATAATTGCTTCTCATTACTATCATTGCTTTTCAATAAGTCTCACTACTATCATTACTTCTCATAAATATCAATACTATCATTACTTCTCATTACTATCATTGCTATCATTACTATCATTACTTCTCATTACTATCGTTACTATCATTAGCTCTCATCACAATTATTACTTCTCATTGCTTTCTTTACTTATCATTACTTCTAATTACTTCTCATTACTATCATTACTTCTCATTCCTATCATTACTATCGTTACTATCATTACTTCTCATCATTATCATTACTTCTCATTACTATCATTACTTCTCATTACTACCATTACTATCGTTACGATCATTACTTCTCGTCATTATCATTACTCCTCATTACTATCATTATGTCTCATTACTTCTCATTACTATCATTACTTCTCATTGCTATCATTACTTTCCATTACTTCTCATTACGATCATTACTTCTCATTACTATCATTACTTCTCATTACTATCATTACCATCATTACTTCTCATTACTACCATTACCATCGTTACCTCTCATTACTATCATTACTTCTCATTACTATCATAACTTTCATTACTTCTCAGTACTATTAATACTATCATTATTTCTGATTACTTCTCATTACTATCATTACTTCTCATTACTATCACTACTACCATTACTTCTCATTACTACCATTACTTCTGACTACTATCATTGCTTCTCATTACTATTATTACTTCTCATTACTATCATTACTTTTCATTACTATCATTACCTCTCATTACAATCATTACTATCATTATGTCTCATTACTTCTCATTCCCATCATTACTTCTCATTACTACCATTACTTCTCATTATTATCATTACTTCTCATTACTGTCATTACTTCTCATTACTTCTCCTTACTACCATTACTCCCCATTACTACCATTACTTCTAATTACTATCATTACTTCTCATTACTATCATTACTTCTCATTATCATTACTATTATTACTACTCATTACTATCATTACTTATCATCATTATCATTACTCCTCATTACTATCATCACGTCTCATTACTTCTCCTTACTATCATTACTATCAATACTATCATTACTTCTCATTAATTCTCCTTACTATCATTACTATCATTACTTCTCCTTACTATCATTATTATCATTATTATCATTACTTCTCATTACTATCATTACTATCATTACTTCTCCTTACTATCATTACTTCTCCTTACTTCTCCTTACTATCATTACTATCATTACTTCTCCTTACTATCATTACTATCATTACTTCTCATTAATTCCTTCTTTGCATTTTCTATTTTAATTCTATTATTATGATTTTATATTTTCTTTTTCAGTAATGCAAATGTACCATATGAACATCGGAGCACCCACATTTCCGGTCGTTGGTACACATGTTTAATCACCATTTTGAAGGCTAAAGTGTGCACTTGCAGTTCCAGTTGATGGAAAAACATGCGCAGCAGATATGCAACTCACATCAACCCTTGCAGGCAGGTTCAACTTTGCGGTGGAGCGCACGCAAAATCAAATGCTTGGTGGAAAAGGTAAACCACACTCTTCTATTGTCACTGATGCGGATGGATGAGGTAGTTAAAGAACTGTGCATAAATATGCATGATAAAGGAGGTCTTATCCTCTGAAACGCATCGTATTTCTGTTTCCTGTACTTGACTTATTCCAAATAAAATGGCGTTAACTTATCACTGTGGATCTGCAAATAGCGTTGTGAGAAATGCAAACATTGAAAAAAACCTAAACGGAGCATTTCCAAAGGTGAGCCGCCACCCTCATATGTGATACACAAATAGCAGGTACACAGGGCCGCCGGCCGGGCTTACAGCTGGAATCTGGTCTGCTCGTGGAAGCCGCGCTTAACGGATCTGCTCTTTAGTATAAATAACGGTCTTTACACAATATCCATCGCTGGAACAGGAAAACCGTAAAAAAAAAATCAGTTTTTCAAAGATGATATCAACCTCGGACCTCGACACTGCAAGGCAACCGTGCCAACCTCCAAACCACATTCACTAAAGACCCCGACCCCTTAAATGCTGAAAAAACAGATCACTTGTGTAGTAGTATACTCTCTGCCCCTTCTTCACACGATGCCCCATAGTAGTGTACTCTCTGCCCCCCATCACACATGATGCCCCATAGTAGTATACTCTCTGCCCCTTCTTCACACGATGCCCCATAGTATTATACTCTCTGCCCCCCCCATCACACATGATGCCCCATAGTAGTATACTCTCTGCCCCTTCTTCACATGATGCCCCATAGTATTATACTCTCTGCCCCCCCATCACACATGATGCCCCATAGTAGTATACTCTCTGCCCCATCACACATGATGCCCCATAGTAGTATACTCTCTCCCCTAATCACACATGCCCTGTAGTAGTATACTCTCTGCCCCTCCATCACACATGATGCCCCATAGTAGTATACTCTCTGTTCCCCGTCATACATCATGCTCCATATTTTATGGTATACAGAGGGGACAGTGGGCATGCCTGATTGCTAGGGGCAATGTGAGGACAAACTGATGTGAAAAGTCTGCTGTGTACGTCCAGATGTCGTGAAAACGTATTGGATTGTCCCCTGGTGCAGTTAAAAAGCCAAGAGGGCTTAAGAGAAAACTGCAGGTGAAAAGTAAGTTTTGCTGCAAGTCACAAGATTTAAAGGGCCAGCTGCCCAAAAATGTAAAAGGACTGTGTGACTGACTTTGCTGCTGGGAAATGAGGAGCTCCTCAGGCAAACAGTGCAGATGAATGCCGAAAGCGGATCGCTCAAATGAAGAAGGATAATGATAATTTCCAGCCACGGTGTGAGGCAAACTGTGTGGCTATAGGGACATGCCTGGAGGTGTCCCCACCAAAGGACTGTGTTACCAGAGTTCCAAGACGCTGTTCCTCTGGGAGAAAAGCAGAACCCAATGCTGTACAAATGGACTATGACGGACTTTCATGGTTACTGCAGGTGACTGACAGCGGGTGTCTGTTGCCAGCAAGCAGAGAGACTGTTCCTAGAGGTGCAAAGGTGCAGATCAGTGTACACCTGCTTGCCAAGTCTTCAGAAGTCAAAGAAAAGTCCCTGAGTGGGTTTCAGGTGGAGTCCCGTATTCTACTTGTCTAAATTGTGACTTAGGGCTTATTTAGACGACCGTATATCGGCTCGGTTTTTACGCCGAGCCGATATACGGTGTCCTTGTCTGCAGTGGAGGGAGGATGGAAGAGCCAGGAGCAGGAACTGAGCTCCCACCCCCTCTCCGCCCCTTGCCACTATTTGCAATAGGAGGGTGCGAGACGGGGGCGGAGCTAAGTTACGGCGCTTAGCTCCGCCCCCATCCTGCCCCTACCATTGCAAATAGCGGCGAGGGGCGGGGAAGGAGCAGGAGCTCAGTTCCTGCTCCTGGCTCTTCCATCCTTCCCCCCCTCCCTCCCTGCAGACAAGGACACAGTATATCGGCTCAGCGTGAAAACCGAGCCGATATACGGTTGACTAAATAAGCCCTTAGGGTGACGCACTAATGTTTGCGAACTTACTGCATTTTTTTCCAGGTGTCTATGGGGCTTTCTAATGTTAAAAACGCATCGCGGCAAAATCACAATTTACCTTGAAATCGCGATTTTGTGCAGTGTGATTTTAACATTAACAAGTCCCATAGACACCTGGGAAAAAAAAAAAAACGCAAATTTCGCTGTGAAAAAGAACTGTAGTGGGTAGTCACCCTAAAGCAGTTTATCAGTTGGTCCAGAGAAGCTGCCACGGGAGGAGAAGAGTCCGTGGAGTGGTAAGGCCAGTCTAAAGACTGTTGGTTCTGTGTCGTATGGACTTACAAAGCTGATAAATGCAAGGTTGTAGATGTTCTGCAGGAAATGTCTTGGGCAAAAAAATATGCTGAAGCGGACACAAAAAAAAAGTATGTTATGCTTAATCTGTTTGCTTTGCAGGAGGGTGCACGGAAAACTGCAGTGTGTGCATTATTGGTTAATGACAACAGGTCTGAAGAGTGTTTTGATACCAATGTGTTACAGGAACATTTTTCTACCGATACTGACACAGAAGCCTCAGGTGGTAAGGTGTATGCAATGTCTAGAGTTTGTGAAAATTTGCCACCATGTGAACAAGCAATTACAGAAAGCTCAGCCACAGCCCAGGTGGGAATTAGCTCAGGCATGCCCCTAGTGGTAGGGTATAAAAATAATAAAAAGGCTACTGGCAGAAGAAAAAACAGGAAGGTTCCTCAATGATACCGGGGCTGTGCTCAATGAAGGTGCACGGTTGAAGACGTAAGCTGAGGTCATATTAAAGGAGAATGAGCACCTCAAAAGATTAGCCAAAGATGAAGCTGATTGCAGGTTATGTTCTAGAAGCACAAGCTGCGCAGTGTGAACAGGCCTTTAAGAAAATGCCAATGAGAGCCCAAAGAGATAAGGCCGATTTACACCAGCAAGTGATCGCTCAAAGATTGCTCAAAGGACAGTTTGAGTGACAGCTTTGAGCGATCATTTTGCATAAGCTATTAAGAAGCTACTTAAGTACCAATTAAGTGTGCAAATGAAGCCTTCACTGAATGCAGTTAATAGCCTGAGGCTATTATCTGCGCTCAGATCCTTTGTTTTCCATGGGGAAACAATGCTATCAGCACTACCCCTGGAGAACTGCTAATAAGAGTGAACAACGATTTTTAGGTTAGACTGAATTTAACGATCAGCTAGCAGTGCCCAAAAAATGCACAATGGGCGCACATTTAGACACACCGATTATCGCTAAAACGATCGCTGATTAGCAATTTTTTAGTGATCATCGTCTGGTGGAAATGGGCTTTTAGAGATGATGCGCTGCGAATTAGAAAGAGATTCTTCAGATGCGTGTAATCAAACTACGGATTTGCATAATCAAATTGTAGAGTTAAAAATGCAGTTGGCCTAAGAAAAACAATGAACTGGAGTTTCAGATAAGTGATCTAAAAAAAACCTGGAAATGGAGAAAGCTGCTTAGAGCCGGGCGGAGAAGCAAAGAAAGATCATGGAAGACATACTGGACTTCAAGGAAGCACTCAATGAGCAAGTGGTGACCCAGCTACAGATAGGCTTGGATGAGGAAGTTGAAGTATATGAAAATGAGATCCAGAAGCTGACCAAACAGCTGGAAGAAACTGAAGAAGTAAAATAAACCTTGGAAAAGGCCAAACAGGCTTTGGAAAGTGAGTGTGCTGAGCTGACCCATGAGGTGAAGGTCCTATTGGAAGACAAGCATAATTCTGAATACAAAAGAGACACGGTAGAACTCAACTTCAAGAGCTACAAGTAAAGATCACTGAAGGTGACAGAGTACAGGCAGAGATGTCTGTGAAGGTGAACATACTGCAGGTGGAGCTGGAAGCTCAGAGTAAAGATTCCCAGAAGCTGCCACAAGAAGAGACACACCAGAGGCTTGGCCTTAGTGCACACTTGAAGAGAATGGAAGCTAAGAGAAATGTGTTCCTGAAAGCAGTGAGAGGAAGATGCCAAAGCAAAGAAAAACCTGTCAAAGCAAACTTCAACACTTCAGGCTCGGGTGTCAGATATGTAAAACAAGATGGAGAAGAATACTGCATTCTTGGATTCTGTTGAAGAGCAGATGAGAGAAATTTAAAGAGAGTTAGAAGCTACAAGTCAACAGTATGAAGAAAAATCAGCTGCCTATGATAAACTAGAGAAGTTTAAAACAAGTCATCAGCAAGAATTAGAAGATATTACTATGGAGCTCGGTCACCAATGTCAGAATGTGTCCAAACTGGAAAAGAAACAAAAGATGTGTGAACAGCGGCTTACTGAAGAGAAAATCAGGTCTGCGAGATTTGTCACTGAATGTGAGCGGGCTGCCCCCATATCACACATAAAGCCCCTTACAGTTCTCGCTTTGGCCTGTCACACATGACCCCCTTATAGTTCTCCCTCCCAATTGAGTACTCTGCCTCAGATGATGTCACTTCCCAATTGCAGTGAGCGGCCTTCTACAGAAGAGCCACTGCCAGCATAAGAGCCGAACTGGTAATACGCGTTGCTTACCTGTTGTTAGGATGTGCTGCTGGGACATGTAGTTCTATGAAGTTCCAGCAGCACACCTTCACAGGTGTGGGATACTTGAGATCGCTAAGTGTGGGGTTCTCCAGCCAATCCCCACTGAACTGTTGTACATATATTCTAGCCCCTCTTGCTAGGGGATGCTGGTTTCCAAATACCCTGGTGTTTGCAGTAATGGATGTTGTTGTGTAGGTGTGTACAGTGTCCTGTGTGTCTGTGCAGGTGGCCGCATATGAGGTGTGAACAGTCCTGTTCAGGGTGAATGATGTTCTGTGTAGTATGCAATCCCTGGGTGTTGGTGTGAATGGTTTCCTGTCCTGCTTGGGTCATTACCATCTAAAGCTTGGCAGGCAGGATTCAAAGCAAGTTATCTTGTGAGAGTAGGGACCTGTGAGACAAAGAGGACCCTTGCTGCAGGCTTAAGTGTCTTGGTCAAGACATGAACCAATACCTCGTACATTCTGTAGTAATTCCACCTATCTGTTCATGCTGGTATGGCTGGTGAGTGTCTTGGACTTGTGTCACTCATGGTTTATGTCTGTCCGTTTGTAGCTTAGGAATTCAGTTCAAGTTGGAGGTATAGTTGAAGCAGGTTGAAACCTTTTTCCTGGGTTAAAGCTATCTATATTTAGTCAAGTGCTGGTTTCCTTTCCTTTTACTTTGTTAGTTTTTACAGCATTGTGGTGTTTAGTGCATCTGTCTAGGTGCCTTCTCAGGGATAGTCGAGTCCTAGGTGAAGACCATGGGGCTGTCCTTATCAGGACGCTTACTCCGTGCTTAGGCAGGGGTTTCCCATCTCCCTGACTAGTAAGGGAGAGGATTCTCCATCCTCTATTGTCTAGAGTGGTATAGTAAGTCTCAGCATTAGTATGGTCTGTGCTTTCATGTTTCAGTGTGAACCCCGCCCTGCATCCGTGCTGGGCGTAGTGCTCTTGTGCCACGCGGTTGTGACACCTGCCTTCTATGGTTGAATTTGAAGTTAATTGTATTCACATCTTGAAGACGATAATGCAATTGGCAATGTCATTCCCGTACGCTATGCTGGGCTCCCTGCTCCACCACCCAGTGCAATGTATGTGATGCAATGGTTGCAATGATGACATCATGTCGCCTGCATCGTTCTGCCGGATGTTGGCCAGAAGAGGCCAGGCAATGAACGGGAGGCACTGTGGGATCAAGGGGGAAGTGAGTTTATTTATTATTTTAGTATGGGGACAGTATGGCTATCATGCAAAAGAGCAAAAAAAGACTTGTATCACTGATCAGCGGAAAAACATCTCCTGGTCAGATGGACCCGGATTACTGTTGCTGATTTTGGAGAATTTGTGCAGAATTTGGCAGAAGCAGCAATAATTGGTAATCCCTTGCTGTCCGGCTGGTGGAGGTGCAGTAATGGTACAGGTAGGGATTTCTTGGCACACCCTGGGTCTTTTGATACCTGTAGATGGACGCCACGAGGACTTGTTGCGGTTCTGTAGGCCAAAGGAATCCAACACACTACTAGATGGGGGTCTCTAATAAAGGGGCCATTCCACGTATATCCTGATGTGAAGTTCTACATTTGTTTGGCCTGCCAATATCCTTAAGCACATATTAAAATGGCCCCCCATGAAGTTGTAACCACTGATCTTCACGCTCCTCACCCTCAAGCATACAAAGAGCCAGAAATGCTCCATAAATGGCTGTGGAAGTGGTTTTTCATGTTTGAAGTTAATCCTCGGACTCACAGCTGGATTACCACTGGCCCCTGTCCAAAGTTAAACCAGACATCAACTTGGATGCTCTTTGCTCAAAATCCTGTCTTTTGTGAAACCGCACATAAAAATACACAAACGAGACGCTTTCATGGCAGCACCCACCGGCACGCGTGGAGAACGACGCTCTTTGTCTCAAGCAAGCCGTTCCCGAAGGGCACCCAATATCAACTGGAAAGTGAAAGCATCGCGGACCAGTGTAACGGTTTTTATATCACTATTTACCATCTAGTGATGACAAGGAACATGAGGAGGTCTTCATACCGTGAACTTGGTTTAACCCTGTCAATGCCAATGTATTTGTAGTCATTTACATATGCCTGTCATCTCATACATCTTTCACTGGTACGATATGGCAAACCTTGGCAAGTTTTAGACATACTTAAGAATGGAGGCAAGGAACAGCGCCGATAAATGGCGATTAGCTGATGTGCGAGATCCGTCTGTATGAGGCCTGACATCTCTGTGCAGCGGAAGGTAATAGAATCTGACAAGTGAACTTCTACTCGCCAGACAGGGAACGTTCGGATGTCTAGGACTTGGAAGCTCCGGCACCTGCTCAATGCTGAAGAGCTCTTCTATAATTTAGTAAGTAACGCTGAAACACATGAAATGTAACGTGACCGAGAATCCCGGAAAGCCTGTTTTTAGTTTTAAGTATTTTCCATTGGTTATATAGCGCTAACTTAGTCTTCAGTGCTGTATAGTGATTGTCATCACTCATATCTGTCCTGTGGACTCCTAATTTAGTAGCTCTGCCTCAGACATACCTCAAAGGAAGCTAATTAACTTCTCAATATCTATTTGCAGTATGTGTGCATGGCGCGGAAACCCAGAGAAGCATAGAGAGAGTATACAAACTCCGTGCAGGTGTTATTCTCAGATCTGCTAGGTGACAGTGCTGACAACTCAGACGCCATGCTACATTCCCTTTACGTTGCCCATAAAATTACAACTTTGGAACACCTTTTCTTAAAACTCTCCCCTCGCCAATCCATCCTGAATGCAGCAACCTGGCCCATTTTTCTGTCCTACATAGATGTCTCTATCCCATGCCACTTACTGCACCAATGCCTCCAGCCTGTGCAATTCACTATGTAAGGGGCTAGTCTGAAAAGGTTAAATGGTTACCTTTGCAATGGCCAGAGATGTGCTAAAATGTATGACAAATTCACAGTGTGCACCAAAAATTGCACCAAAATTTAGCAATTTACTACTGAGCATACCCTGTGAGGACTTTCAGAAGATTATGACGTCAGGACTAGAAAAGGCTTAGTAACTGCCCCACCAGCTCAGAGTCGAGCAAGGAGTAAGGCTGTGTCCTGGAGGAGCTGCTTAAGGACGGACTGAGGAGCAATGTTTTGCAGAACAGCTGTTGCCAGTAGACAATCTGCAGGCACTGTTATGACGAACCCTGATGTTGCTGGAGTGATCCGCTGGACATTAGCTGAAGAACAGTGCTTGACCACGACAAACTGTAAGTGGGTCTGGTCCCAAATTGACAGTAAGTGTGTACAGCGATAGAGACAAACAATTACCATCAGGGCCATGTAAATCTGAGATGGAAAATAAGGGAATTTTCTCTCTATGATTGTAAAAAACACAAACAATATATTCATTTGAGTATGTGTATAAATGTCACAGCTGCTGTAGGCGGGAGAGATGTGGTCATGCGACGTTTATGGAGGCCTATTGACAAGATCTACTGGCAATGGTGGATGCCGATTCTGAGGTGAGCCCATTGTTGGGGTGCTCTGGAGACGGTGTCTATGGCTGGGGGCAAGGAAACCCCATGATGGCTGTAGGATAGCTACATCTCTTATGGCTCAGTCAGACAGGCGTTTTTATGTGCGTATGTTACCTGCGTTTGCGATCCGCATCTATATAGAACCAATGCTTTTCAATGGCAGTGGTCATATGCCCGATATTTACCTGCACACAAAAATGCGCAGCAGTAATTATAGGGCAGCGGATTTTGAAACGCAGGTAACTGCAGCGTCTGTCTTTTTTGGATTTGAAACTCCTGGATGCTGCCGCATCCAGGGGTTTCACCTTGTGCTCGATGGGGCCGGCGGCAGCAGCGCCAACCCCGTTGAGAACATACAGTGAAGATCGCGATCCTCTGCCACAGATGTGACAGCTGTAGCAGAGGATTGCGGTATTCTCCCATTGAATTTAATTGAAAGCAATGGGGTGCCGGTAAGCCCTGCAGTCATTTTTGGGAGAAGGCTTTAAATATAAGCTCTTCCCTGAAAATAATCCTTAAAATGTGTAAAAAAATATATATACTCACCTCTCTGCCACTGCCGGGGCTCAGGCGCGTCTAGCTGGGTCTTCTCCTGCACTGCTCTGAAGTGCTTTCAGCAGTAGGGGATTTAAAATTGAATGATTGCAGCTGAGAGCTGCCTCTGATTGGCACAGTGCTCAGCCAATCAGAGGCAGCACTCACCCATTCATTGAATTTTGCCATTGATTGAATTCAATGAATGGGTGAGTGCTGCCTCTGATTGGCTGAGAGCAGGGACCAATCACAGGCAGTTCTAAGCTGTCATTCAATAGCTGAGAGCTGCCTCTGATTGGTCACAGTGCTTAGCCAATCAGAGGCAGCTCTTTCAGCAGACGAGGATTTAAAATCCCCGCCTGCTGAAAGTACTTCAGAGCAGTGCAAGGAGAAGACCCAGCTGGATGCGCCTGAGCTCCGGCAGCTGCAGAGAGGGGAGTACATTTTTTTTATTTTTTACACATTTTTGGGATGATTTTAGGGGGAGGGCATATATTTAAAGCCGTTCCTCGAAAATCACTTCCGGGATTGCCGGCAGCCCATTGCTTTCAATGGAGCCTGCTGTATTGCAGGCTCCATTGAATTCAATGGGAAAACATTGCTGTGGCAACAAGCTGTGGCATAGAATTTCTTCATCTCCGCGGGGAGTCCCCTTGTCACTGGGAACTGTGACAATGTTGTGATTCAGTGTGATTGTGACAATGATGTCACAGTGTTCAGTGACAATGGGACTCCCCACGGAGATGAAGAAATCCTCTGCCACAGCTGTCACAGCTGTGCTAGAGGATCGTGATCTTCTCTGTATGTCAATGGGGCCGCCGCCGGCCCCATTAGCCAAAGGTGAAACCCCTGGATGTGACAGCAGCCAGGGGTTTTGCATCCAAGGAATCCCCTGCTGCAGCCGCAGCAGGAGATAGCGGGCAGCGCACTTTATCTGCGGAAAAACACGGCGAATTGCGTTTTTTTCTGTGTGACGCCCGCCTTGGTCACGCTAATTTTTTGTGCGTTTGTGTTTGCACTTTAAATATGGTACTGTTATATATTATTATTTCTCATTTCTGTAATGGGCCATTGAGGCATCACATACTGTCACTCTCCGGCCCAACACCCGCCCCTTCAGTATGCGAGCGGTCATGTGACACCCCACATGACATCCAACGTTCCTCTGTAGCGACTTCCCCGCTCCTTCTAAAGTTTATCCCATATAGCGTTCCTCTGTTAATTACCCAGAGAATTTTTTTAGCTATCAGTTATTTCTCTTTTGTTATCATTCTATATCCTCCTCCCCTCCCCCTCACCCCCGAGTCACGTGACCTCACACGTGACCTCACACGTGACCTCACACGTGACCCGTAAGGGGCGGTAACTAGCAGACGCTGCTTCCACCCACTCAGGTGCTGTTCACTATAAATGTAACCATGTTTTAACCATCATGTATGCTTGATAAAGGCTGATGTTTCAGCCGAAACGCGTTGCACCTTGTGAATAAATGATCTTTTCTCGTCGCAACTTGGACAAGACTTTATTTCTACGAGCTGACCAGGACATCCATCCGGTTACTGGAGCACGGGGGGGGGGGGGTTCTAACCTATTGTCTACTGCCTTTGCTGCCTCTGGTATGCATTCTACCTAGAGTCACCCTGCGATGCTCTCCCCCATTGGGATGTCATTTTGACCAGTGATCAGGACTCCTTGACGACATCACAGCTTCCACCGTGAATCATTATTGCTTTCCAGGATCATTAGACACACCGTGACCTTTCACATGGTCCGGTACGCCTGGGGTGAGTCCAATTGGATTTCCCTTTTTTTCCCTACTCTGCCATTTCCTCCACCTTACATTGGAGCGCTAATCTCATCTCTTTACATACTGTTGTGTTGTTATTTGTTCGGAGGAGCATCAGCATTTCCCTCCTCAAGACAAAATGTTATTTGTTTGTAATTGGGTTATATGTACAGTATATGTCTTTATTGTATCTAGCAGAACAAGGGGCTTGTAGAGAAACAAAGGGGAAGTTTTGTGTTCAATGTCATTCCTCTAATACCATATTATCAACATCACAACGGGAAGCAATGCTGCGGGGAAGGTGGGATGCAGATGGAAGCCGAGGTCAGCTCAACACAATAAAAATGGCCTTTTGTTCAATTGTTATTCAACAATGTAAAATTAACAGGTTTTATATTATTTAGTGGCCTTTAAAGCAACAATGATCGCAATGCAATGAAACAGAAGAGCCAGCCTATCTGTAATAATAGTAGCCCCAACCTATTCTGCAGCACTTTATATTTAGAAAGATGACAAAAAAGTAAAATGACAAGTCATCACAAGAAATGAGCAATGAGGCAAAAGGAGAGAGGCGCCTATCTAGAAGAGCTTACACTGTAAATGGAGAAGTAAGTCAATGGTGCTTATCTTGACCAACCTCTTAGGAAACACGAATGAAACTACCAGCCCGTGCCATCATGTATTTAAGGGGATGCACAAGGGCGCCCCTATCTGCAGGACCTCTGATGGGCGGCGGGTTGCCCCTTGGCCGGTAATTATTTTTACCAGCCATATTACTTGCCAGTAAAAAATAATTGCTGTCTGTGAGCCGGCTAGGCTGCAAATTTCATTCACTCCACCTGTATGTCCGGACCGGCAGCAGGCGATGCTGAGTCTGTGACCCCTGACCTCTCCCAGATGATGCCCTGTTCGCAGAGTGAAATGCTTGTTGGTTGCTGGAGGACCTCCTGGCCAGAGCTCCATTATGGGGTAACTATTACTATAGGAACCAAGAACAGGACCACTGTTGCTATTAAGACCATTAATTCAGTCACTACTACTACTGGCCCTCTGTGGGACTCACTATTACGACTTGGGCCACTAGCATGTGCACTATTATTATTGGGACCACTAATGAGGCTACTACTACTACTGGGGCCACTATGGGGCTCACTATTACTACTGGGGCCACTAGCATGTGCACTATTAATATTGGGACCACTAATGAGGGTACTACTACTACTAGGGCCACTATGGGGCTAACTATTAGTACTGGGGTCACTGTGTAGATCACTATTACTACTTGGTCCACTGTGGGGCTCACTATTACTACTAGGGACACTAGCATGTGCACTATTACTATTGGGGGCCCCTATGGGGCCCACTATTACTACTGCGGCCACTAAAAGCAGCGCTATTCATATTGGGACAACTAATAAGGGTACTACTACTACTAGGGCCACTATGGGGCTCACTATTAGTACTGGGGCCACTGTGGGGGACACTAACAGCAGCACTATTAATATTATGACCACTAATAAGGGTACTACTACTACTGGGCCCACTATGGGGCTCACTATTAGTACTGGGCCCACGGACATTATCACTATTGGGACCACTAACCAGGTCACTATTACTACTGAGGCCCAGAATGGGGGTCACTATTACTACTGGGGCCACTATTAGTACTGGAGTCACTGTGGGGCTCACTATTACTACTGGGGCCACTAACAGCGGTGCTATTAATATTGGGACCACTAATGAGGTTACTACTACTACTACTACAGGGGCCACTACGGGGGTATCTATTACTACTTGATCCACTGCGGAGGTCACTATTAGGCCGCCTGTACACGAGCGGAAATCCCGCCGCGGGATTTCCCGCGAGATTTCCGCCGCTGAAAGTTTGCATAGGAGTGCATTAAAATATGCACTCCTATGCAGACGGCTGCGGTTTGGCCGCGCACAATCTCGAGCGGCAAACAAACCGCGGCATGTCCTAATTTTCTGCGGGGCACGCACTCACCCGGCCGCCGGCTCCGGTCTGCGCATGCGCCGGCTGCGCGGCAGCCGGCACATGAAAGAGCCGGGGCCGCCAGGCACGGGTGAGTACGCGCTCGTCCCTGCAGGCGCTCGGGTCAGATAGCGCGGCGAGAATTCTCGCTGCCGGATCCGACCCGCTCGTCTGCAGGCGGCCTTACTCTAAAAATATTTCTACACAGTACTTTACTGCCTGGTTCTATATATCTAGTCATCATTCAAGAGAAAAAAACGAGCACTAAATGTTGTCAACAGCAGATTAAATGGCGCTGGAAACAAATGGGCTGGTGTTTAGGATGCAGTTGGGGAGAGGATTCTGACACTGATACTCTATGTGTGCAAAGGCAAAAGGCGGCTGTTGGAAAAATGCTGCAGAGTAACAATGCTTCCACAAATACTTTCCTTACATGCTCACAACATTTGCAGAGTACAGTATGTATGTGTATTTATACTCCTTCTAAGGGGGATGTTACTGACAAAGAGTGGAGTGTATGTGTGTGTGTATATATATATATATATATATATATATATATATATAAATATAATGCATATGCTGCTTCTAGGGGAGGGGTGATACTGACAATGTGCGTATGTATATATACTAGCTGATATACGCGGTTTCACCCTAGTTAATTTACTAGAGGTGTTTATTTATTGATTGTACAGAACATTTTTTGAAGTGGTGGTTACTTCAGAGGAACCGAGGGAAAAAATATGTTTTACAGTATATACACAGAGGTGAGGTCGATTCTGGTCAGTATATACACATAGAGGTGAGATAGATTCTCCTCAGTATATACACACAGAGGTGAGGTAGATTCTCCTCAGTATATACACAGAGAGGTGAGGTAGATTCTCTTCAGTATATACACATAGAGGTGAGGTAGATTCTCCTCAGTATATACATAGAGGTGAGGTAGATTCTGGTCAGTATATACATATAGAGGTGAGGTAGATTCACCTCAGTATATACATATAGAGGTGAGGTAGGTTCTCCTCAGTATATACACACAGAGGTGAGGTAGATTCTCCTCAGTATATACAGATAGAGGGGAGGTAGATTCTCCTCAGTATATACACATAGAGGTGAGGTAGATTCTCCTCAGTATATACACATAGAGGTGAGGTAGATTCTCCTCAGTATATACAAACAGAGGTGAGGTAGATTTTCCTCAGTATATACGCATAGAGGTGAGGAAGATTCTTCTCAGTTTATACACATAGAGGTGAGGTAGATTTTCCCCAGTATATACAGATAGAGATGAGGTAGATTCTCCTTAGTATATACACACAGGGGTGAGTTAGATTCTCCTCAGTATATACAAACAGTGGTGAGGTAGATTCTCCTCAGTATATACAAACAGTGGTGAGGTAGATTCTCTTTAGTATATAAAAACAGTGGTGAGGTATATTCTCCTCAGTATATACACAAAGAGGCGGGGTAGATTCTCCTTAGTATATACACACAGAGGTGAGGTAGATTCTCCTCAGTGTATATGCAGAGATGAGGTAGATTATCCCCAGTATATACACACAAAGGTAAGGTGGATTTTCCTCAGTATATACACATAGAGGTGAGGTAGATTCTCCTCGGTATATATGCATAGAGGTAAGGTAGATTTTCCTCAGTATATACACATAGAGGGGAAGTAGATTCTCTTTAATATATACACATGCTGGTGTGGTAGACCCTACTCCGTTTATACACAAAGAGGTGATTCAGATTCTCCCCAGTGTATACACATAGAGGGGAGACAGATTTTCCTCAGTATATACACATAGAGGTGAGGTAGATTCTTCTCATTATATACACACAAAGCTGAGGTAGATTGTCCTCAGTATATCTACATCGAGGTGATATAGATTCTCCTCAGTATATACATATAGAGGTGAGGTAGGTTCTCCTCAGTATATACACATGGAGGTGAGGTAGATTCTCCTCGGTATATACACGTAGAGGTAAGGTAGATTTTCCTCAGTATATACACATAGAGGGGAGGTAGATTCTTCTCAGTATATACACATAGAGGTGAGGTAGATTCTCTTCAGTATATACACACAGAGGGGAGGTAGATTATCCTCAGTATATACATATAGAGGTGAGGTAGATTCTCCTCAGTATATACACACAGAGGGGAGGTAGATTATCCTCAGTATACACACATAGAGGTGAAGTAGATTCTTCTCAGTATATACACATAGAGGTGAGGTACATTCTCCTCAGTATATGCACATAGAGGGGAGGTAGATTCTCCTCAGTATATACACATAAAGGGGAGGTAGATTCTCTTTAGTATATACACATGGTGGTGTGGTAGACCCTCCTCCGTTTATACACAAAGAGGTGATTCAGATTCTCCCCAGTATATACACATAGAGGGGAGGTAGATTCTCCTCAGTATATACACATGGAGGTCAGGTAGATTCTCCTCAGTATATACACAGAGAGGGGAGGTAGATTCTCCTCAGTATATACACAGAGAGATAAGGGAGACTCTCCTCAGTATATACACATAGAGGGGAGGTAGATTCTCCTCAGTATATACACATAGAGTTGTGAGGTAGATTCTCCTCAGTATATACAGTACACACAGAGGTAAGGTAGATTCTCCTCAGTATATACACATAGAGGGGAGGTAGATTCTCCTCAGTATATACAAATAGAGATGAGGTAGATTCTCCTCAGTATATACACATAGACGTGAGGTAGATTCTCCTCAGTATATACACATAGAGATGAGGTAGATTCTCCTCAGTATATGCACATAGAGGTAAGGTAGATTCTCCTCAGTATATACACACACAGAGGGGAGGTAGATTCTCCTCAGTATATACACATAGAGGTGAGGTAGATTCTCCTCAGTATATACACATAGAGGTAAGGTAGATTCTCCTCAGTATATGCACATAGAGGTAAGGTAGATTCTCCTCAGTATATGCACATAGAGGAGAGGGAGATTCTCCTCAGTATATACACATAGAGGGGAGGTAGATTCTCCTCAGTATATGCACATAAAGGGGAGGTAGATTCTCCTCAGTATATACACATAGAGGGGAGGTAAATTTTCTTTAGTATATATACATGAAGGTGTGGTAGACCCTCCTCTGTATATACACATAGAGATGATTCAGATTCTCCCCAGTATACAAATCATTTCCCTTTACTTTTCCTATTGGGATGTAAAGAATGGTCGTGCCACATCTCAAGTTTATACGACAGTGGGAAGTGATATATATGATATAGCAACAGGAAGACTTGTTGAGTATGAAACATACTTCCCCGGGCTCCAGCACCTCTGAGCCGCATATTGTAGTATATAGGGCTGAAAGGTAATGACAGAGGCCCTTTAAAACAGCCCCTTATGGAGAGGCAAGCCAGGAGACATTAAGGCAGACGAGGGCTGTTTAACCCTATATCCCCACACCTTGTATTAAACTTGTCAGTATGCTATCTGTTGAGGACCTACCATGTCCATGCATTACACAAAAAACCCACTGATTTCAGTGTGGACCCATGTAATGTTTAATTTCCCCTTTGGTGGCGCGGTAGTGCAAAGTAAAATGCATTCAAATCTTTAAGGAAGATGATTTTAGAAACATATGAAATCTAATATTCGTATTTCCCCATTTTCCAATGATAAGTGTAGTGGTGGAATCAGATGAGATACTCACTGGAGGGATATTACTCCTGTGTCTGTTGTCAACTCTTTTCAAATCAGACCGCATAGCCTGTGAAAGAAAACAATTCTGTTAGTTTATACAATGTTACTAAGTAATTTCTTTACGTATATATTATACACTCTTTGTCAAAGACACTCCTCCCCCCGAACAAAGTTGTCGTTTTTCTGCAATACCCAGCATGTAGTTCCATCTGCAGATCTGTAAATGACGAGAGTTGTGGTGATTAGAGGGACGGTCTTGTCACCGGAGGCCCTAAAAGTGGTTCCCCCTTGGCCTATAAGAGGCTCTCAGAGGCTCCTTGTGTGTAGTGACCTCTTCTTCTGCTTGTGAGGCGCTTGTTGACCACTAGACGCCTCTACGACACAGAGAAGAGATTTCACCCCATTGCCAGAGTCTGAGAGGGGGCGCATTATTGGGATGTGAGAAGCTGGATCGTTGTATCGGTGAATTGTCTCCCACATGGCGGTTCTGACCAGACTGTTAGGTGGTGTTAGGACCAGTGGATGTGTGAGGGCACACAAGGTGACTGGGCTCAGATCCCCCCTACAGACCACCAGTAGAGAGGAGCGTCTGACCAGAGTGTTAGGAGGTGTTGAGACCAGTGGATGAGGGGCACACAAGGTGACCAGGCTCAGCATGTACACTACAGACCACCAGTAGAGAGGACCATCTGGCCAGGCTGTTAGAAGGTGTTGGACAGCATCTGACCAGACTGTTAGGAGGTGTTGGGACTAGTGGATGGGGGCACACAAGGTGACTGGGCTCAGGACGCCCCCTGCAGAGCACTAGTAGAGAGGACCATCTGACCAGACCATTAGGGGGTGTTGGGACCAGTAGATAGGGGCACACAAGGTGACCGGGCTCAGGACACCCCCTACAGAGCACTAGTAGAGAGGACCATCTGACTGGACTGTTAGGAGGTTTTGTAACCAGAGGATGGGGGGACACAAGGCGACCGGACTCTGGACGTGGCTACGGACCACCAGTAGAGAGGAGCGTGTGATCGTCCGACAAGCACCAGCAGCTCCAACTGTTTCCTTTACCGTCATCCAGAGACAGGGGGTGCCATTGTTACACTCCTGTGTCTGTCAGAACGATTTCCAGGCACTTGGCTGAAGGACATTTGGTCTCATGGAGCCCCTTACATGTACCACATTTGACCCCCACTGTCAACTGTCACCTCCATTTGCGTGGTGAACAATAAAACTGGATGCTACGGAGTTGAACTGAGTTGTCTACCATAACTAACTCTGGTTTAGTTTGGGTGCTGACGATGGCCGTGTTCATGTCTGGAGACCTCTGGGTATGTGCCTCAATCCTGTCCCCTGCCCGTGTGATGGTCTGTGGGACATCGCATACGACAGTCGGTCCCCCCTAGTAGTGGTACGAGGGACAATGACAGCTCAGCGATTCAGGACATCCTGCAGCCACATGTGTTCCTCTCATGGCGGCTTCCAAGAGGCAGCAGGATAATACTCGGCCGCACACACAAGGGGGTCAAAGGAAGCCAACATTAACACACTTCCGTTGCTGCCCAATCGCCAGATTTATTACCAACATGTATGGGACCATCTGGAACGCAAACTTCCACAGCCTACATGTTTACACGACCTAGAGGCTCAGTTACAGCAAATGCCGAGTGATATGCTGCAGATACCGTACAGAACCTGTATACATCCATGCCCTCCCAAGCTAGAGGTGGTACAACAGGGTACTAGAGCCTCCATGCCTGCCTATATGACATCTTGTATCAAAGCTAGAGGTGGTACAACAGGGTACTAGAGCCTCCATGCCCGCTCGTATCACATCTTGTATCCAAGCTAAAGGTGGTACAACAGGGTACTAGAGCCTTCATGCCTGCCATATCACAGCTTGTATCCAAGCTAGAGGTGGTACAACAGGGTACTAGAGCCTCCATGCCTGCCTATATGACATCTTGTATCAAAGCTAGAGGTGGTACAACAGGGTACTAGAGCCTCCATGCCCGCTCGTATCACATCTTGTATCCAAGCTAAAGGTGGTACAACAGGGTACTAGAGCCTTCATGCCTGCCATATCACAGCTTGTATCCAAGCTAGAGGTGGTACAACAGGGTACTAGAGCCTCCATGCCTGCCTGTATCATATATTGTATCCAAGCTAGAGGCGGTACAACAGGGTATTAGAGCCTCCATGCCCACCCGTATCACATCTTGTATCCAAGCTAGAGGTGGTACAACAGGGTACTAGAGCCTCCATGCCCGCTTGTATCACTACTTATATCCAAACTAGAGGCGGTACAACAGGATACTAATGCCTCCCTGCCTGTATCACATCTTGTATCCACGCTAGAGATGGTAAAACAGCATACTAAAGCCTCCATGCCTGCCCATATCACATCTTGTATCCAAGCTAGATGCGGTACAATAGGGTACTAAAGCCTCCATTCCTGCCCATATCACATCTTGTATCCAAGTTAGAGGCGGTACAACAGGGTACTAGAGCCTCCATGCCCCCCATATCACAGCATGTATCAAATGATATATACTGCTTCTAGGCAAGGGTTATTACTGACAATGAGTGTACATCTCTTATATATATATATATATATATACACATATATATATATATATATATAACCCAGCCATGCAGGAATCATCCCTACATGCCGGTACCAAGCTCGGATAAATGGGGAGGGTTAGGGAAAGACCTGGCGACCTACCCTGTAAAAACGTTGTCTTGTAAACCCTATGAGAGAGCTCTCAGATTATTCAGATATGGCATCCGATGGCAGCCCCCCCTCCCCCTAGGCCAAAGGATTCTCTAAATCCTACTGGGGAAGAGGTCTGAGTACAAGTAGTCGGGGTTTTCCTTTTGACGCAACTGGGGGAAGCCCTCGAGAAGCCCAGCTGCTGATGCACCTGTGGTGCACCAAAGCTCACATACAAGCTCACATACAAGCAACTTGTTATGTGCATGGCAGGAGTCTAGGGAAACTGGACATTGTGAAATGCCAAATGACAAGACTTAACATGGATATTATTGGGATTAGTTAATTGCATTGAACGGGTAATGGATATTTTCAGTCCGATGACTTCACATTGCACTATGCCGGACACGAGGATATCAAGAGGAATGGAGTCGCCTTTATTACAAACAAGCAAACCTAGAGAAAGTTCTAGAACAATCAGTGACTGCATCATTGCTATCCGGACACGTGGTAAGCCAGTGAACATCATACTCTCACAGGTCTATGCCCTAACGATGGATGCTGATGAGGGAACCATTGAAGATTTTTATGCTAACGTCCAGAAAACTCTAAACGAAGAGCTAAAGAAGGACATCATTTGCATTATGGGTGATTTCAATTCCAAAGTCGGCAGCCAGAAGCAAAGCTGGCAGCCAGTAAGATTCAGGCTTGGTGAAAGAAATAATGCCAGTGATCGCCTTGTACAGTTCTGCAAGGAAACTCGGCTCAGAATAGCAAATAGCGCTATACACACAATAGCAAACTTCATAAGCCCTTCCATGAAAAAGCCATTTAAAATAGTGTAAAAAAAATTAATAAATACTCGCCTCCCTTCGGCTGCCGGGGCTCTGCGGCGATGTCTGCCGCTGTCTCCGGCTCTGTAGTTCTGAGCTATCAGCAGCCGCAGAATTAAAATCCCCACCTGCTGGTAGCTCCAATTGTAATTGAGCGCTTCAGCCAATCACAATCAAAGCTACCAGTAGGCGTGGATTTTAAATCCCTGCATGCTGATAGCTGAGATCTACAGAGTCGGGGACAGCGGCAGAAATCGCCGTTGAGCACTGGCAGCCGTCAATGGCTTTTCAGGGAAGGGCTTCATAAGCCCTTCCCTGAAAAGCCATTTAAAGTAGTGTAAAAAATAAAAATACTCATCTGACCTCCCTTCGGGTGCTGGGCTCAGCCGTGTCTTCTCTTGGCTGTCCCCAGCTCTGAAGATCTCAGCTATCAGCAGTCAGGGATTTAAATTCCCCACCTGCTGGTAGCTCTGATTGTGATTGGCTGAGCGCTTCAGCCAATCACAATCAGAGCTACCAGCAGATGGGGATTTTAAATTCCCGCATGCTGATAGCTGAGATCTACAGAGCCGAGGACAGCGGCAGAAGTCTCTGCGAAGCCCCGGCAGATGAGTATTGATTGTTTTTACACTATTTTAAATGGCTTTTCAGGAAAGAGCTTATGAAGCCCTTCCCTGAAAAGCCATTGACGGCTGCCAGGGCTCAGCTGCAACTTCTGCCGCTGTCCCCGGCTCTGTAGCGCCACTGAGCTATCAGCAGTCGGAGATTTAAAATCCCCGCCTGCCGGTAGCTTAGAACTATAGAGCCGGAGACAGCGGCAGAAGTCGCGGCTGAGCTCCGGTGGATGAGTATTGATTTTTTTTTTTTACACTATTTTAAATGGCTTTTCAGGGAGGGGCTTATGCCTTGCCTGAAAAGCCATTGATGGCTGCAGGGCCTCAGCGGCGACTTATGCCGCTGTCTCCGGCTCTGTAGATCTCAGCTATCAGCATCAGCCAATCACAATCAAAGCTACCAGCAGGCGGGGATTTTAAATCCCTGATGCTGATAGCTGAGATCTACAGGAGAAGACTCGGCTGAATCAGGTAGCCGAAGGGAGGTGAGTATGCATTTTTTTTGTTTGTTTTCTTTTAACACTTTCCTTTGTTTTTCAGGGAAGGGCTTATATTTAAAGCCCTTCCCTGAAAAACATTTCAAGGGTGCTCGCAGCAGGATCCTCCACCGCAGCTGTCATGTGTGACAGCTGCGGTAGGGAATCCTTTATTCACCGCAAGGATTTAGAATTCCTCTGCTGCATCTGTCACAGATGTGGCAGGTGCAGCAGGGAATTCTTTTTACTTGTGAGGATGCAGGAAACATCTGCTGCACGCGGCAGACGTGTTCTGCATCCCCGCGGGACATGGCAGCGGCGGAGAGGTAAGTTTTTTTTTACTTTCTTTTTTTACACTAAAATGTTTCTTTTTCAGGGAAGGGCTTATATGTAAAGCCCTTTCCTGAAAAAGAATGCAAGGGTGCCGGTAGCAGCCATGGCTCCATTGAAAACAATGCGTGCATTCCCAATGGTGCACACATGTCCTATCTTTGCAGGCACGCACCTGCAGAGTACGGACATGTGCACACACCATAGAGAAAGCAATGTTGCAAATACAAGTGTGTTTTTGTGCGTGCATATGCACGCACAAAAACCCGCTTGTGTGGCCCCACCCTAATAAAGGTGCTCCACTGAGAAAATTTAACTCCCCTAAAATCCACTAATCATACACTATTGAGGTAGCAAATCGATTCAAACTACTTGACACATTAGAGCTGATGTGCCACCAGTGCCCACTGTTGGCCACCTAGTAATTGCTGGAAGTAATACAAATAAAAAGCAACTTTAATTTTTATCTAGACTTAAAGGGGTTGTCCCGCGAAAGCAAGTGGGGGTATACACTTCTGTATGGCCATATTAATGCACTTTGTAATGTACATTGTGCATTAATTATGAGCCATACAGAAGTTATCAGAAGTTTTTCACTTACCTGCTCCGTTGCTAGCGTCCTCGTCTCCATGGAGCTGTCTAATTTTCAGCATCTAATCGCCGGATTAGACGCGCTTGTGCAGTCCGATCTTCTTGTTTTCTGAATGGGGCCGCTCATGCCTGAGACCGGCTCCTGGTAGCTCCGCCCCGTCACGTGCCGATTCCAGCCAATCAGGAGGCTGGAATCGGCAATGGACCGCACAGAAGCCCTGCGGTCCACCGAGGGAGAAGATCCCGGCGGCCATCTTCAGCAGGTAAGTAAGAAGTCACCGGAGCGCGGGGATACAGGTAAGCGCTGTGCGGTGTACTTTTTTAACCCCTGCATCGGGGTTGTCTTGCGCCGAACGGGGGAGGGGGTTGAAAAAAAAAAAACCCGTTTCGGCGCAGGACAACCCCTTTAAGGCCCATTTACACAGGACGAGTGTTGGGTAAACAATGCCCGACACTCGTCACTGTGTCTCCTCGCTCCCGTTCTCCTGCATGGGAGCTAGCAGAGCTGTCATGCTCATAGAGCGACCAGCAGGGGGCGGGCAGTGCGGAAGATTTCTCTCCTCTCCCTCCCTCGCCCCCCTCCATTCACATAACACAGCGGCCATTCACTACTGAATGGCAGCTGTTTAAGATGAATAGTGAGTGATGAGCTTCATCGCTCATCGTTCAGCTTAAACAGCCGTCGTTCAGTAGTGAACGGCTGCTGTGTTATGTGAATGGAGGGGGGCAGGGGAGCGAGAGGAGATAAATCTCCTGCACTTCCCTGTCCCCCTGCTGGCCTCTCTGTGACCCGGCCACCTCTGCTAGCTCCCATGCAGGAGCACGGGAGTGCGGAGACACAGGGACGAGTGTCGGGCATCGTTTGCATGTGTAAATGGGTCTTAAATGAGCCTCTGTAAATTTTCAAACCCCACCCCCACTCCACACCAAGACATTGCTACATATGGTCGAGGATGCGGGTAACCCGGGTTACAAGGAGCAATGGCACAACAACACTTGTTTATTAAAGACTACAGGCCTGCATTTGCCTTGGGTGAAACCTATTTTCGTGCAAGCACCGTCCCCTGCTATAGAGTAGTTCATCAAACAATTGGTGCAAGCAAGTATTCAGCAGCAACAGATAAGCACCCAGCAGTAGCAGCAGATTGCCTTGCTAAAAGAAGCACTTCTGGCCACCCTGAGAGAATGGAGGAAGGGGCCCCTGTTGCAGTTAGTGCAAGGGAGGCTTTACAATGGTCCACTGAGGATGTAGATGCCTATCTGACAGTGTTTGAAAGGGTGGCAAAGAGAGAACAACTCCCAAAAGCTGAATGGGTAGAGGTTCTCACACCATACCTTATTACTGAATCTGAAAAAACCCACCATGACCTAAGTGAGCATGAGGTAAAAGACATACGACAAACTCAAGCCTAAGATACGTGCTAGTTTGGGTGTCATAGCAGCTGTTTGTGCTCGGAGGATACGCAACTGGAGCTACAGGATTCACCAGGTCCAAATTGTGGAAAAGATGGTGGTAGATTGTTTAATCCGTGACCTCCCTGTGAAGCTGCAGCGCTGGGTCGATCATGGAGACCCCAAAGACGCCAACCAGCTGGTTGACCTCATCAACAGATACCTTGCCACTGAGGACTATTTGCAGGACACCGAGGCTGCGCCTATCTGACCTAGGAATACCCTGCCTACCATGAGTAAGAAACTTCCATTAACAATTTGAGCGTTGAGGCATGGGGGAAAAGAGGCCAGGACTCCTGTGGTGGCACCACTTTCGGTGAATTTGGATGAGCACCAAGGTCACATCATCCCTAGAAAGAACTCTCTGACAAGGAGACCAGAGTCGTTGAGGTGCAGGAGATGCCAGAAGTTGGGTCACGTCTAGGCTAGAGATGAGCGAACACCAAAATGTTCGGGTGTTCGTTATTCGAAACGAACTTCCCGCGATGTTCGAGGGTTCGTTTCGAATAACGAACCCCATTGAAGTCAATGGGCGACCAGAACATTTTTGTATTTCGCCGATGCTCGCTAAGGTTTTCATGTGTGAAAATCTGGGCAATTCAAGAAAGTGATGGGAACGACACAGCAACGGATAGGGCAGGCGAGGGGCTACATGTTGGGCTGCATCTCAAGTTCACAGGTCCCACTATTAAGCCACAATAGTGGCAAGAGTGGCCCCCCCCTCCCAAAAACTTTTACTTCTGAAAAGCCCTCATTAGCAATGCATACCTTAGCTAAGCACCACACTACCTCCAACAAAGCACAATCACTGCCTGCATGACACTCTGCTGCCACTTCTCCTGGGTAACATGCTGCCAACCCCCCCCCCCCCCCCCCCACGACCCAGTGTCCACAGCGCACACGCACACCAAACTGTCCCTGCCCAGCCTTCAGCTGCCCTCATGCCACGCCACACTCATGTCTATTTATAAGTGCGTCTGCAGGAAAAGCAGGCACACACTGCAGAGGGTTGGCACGGCTAGGCAGCGACCCTCTTTAAAAGGGGTGGGGCGATAGCCCACAATGCTGTACAGAAGCAATGAGAAATAGAATCCTGTGCAACCGCCATCAGGAGCTGCACACGTGGGCATAGCAATGGGGAACCTATGTGCCACACACTATTCATTCTGTCAAGGTGTCTGCATGCCCCAGTTAGACCGGGCTTTTTAATTCATAGACACAGGCAGGTACAACTCCCTATTGTGAAGTCCCTGTCGACCGACAGCATGGGTGGCTCCCTGGAACCCACCGGCGGTACACAAAAATATCCCACTGCATTGCTCAACACAGCTGAGGTAGTAATGTCGTGCGTAATACAGGTGGGCTTCGGCCCACACTGCATGCCCCAGTCAGACTGGGGTTCTTTACAAGTGGACACATGTAGGTTACACTCCGTGTGCACCTACAGCATGGGTGGCTCCCTGGAACCCACCGGCGGTACACAAAAATATCCCATTGCATTGCCCAACACAGCTGAGGTAGTAATGTCGTGCTTAATGCAGGTGGGCTAAAAATTAATTTGATTACACTGTAGGCGAGGGCCCACAAAAATTGCTGTATCAACAGTACTAATGTACATCCCAAAAATTGGCCATGGCCAGCCAAGAGGGCAGGTGAAACCCATTAATCGCTTTGGTTAATGTGGCTTAAGTGGTAACTAGGGCTGGAGGCAGCCCAGTGTAACAAAAAATTGGTTCAAGTTACAGTTCCAACGCTTTTAAGCGCATTGAAACTTTTAAAAATTGTTTAGAAAAATTATTTGAGTGAGCCTTGTGGCCCTAAGAAAAATTGCCCGTTCAGCGTGATTACGTGAGGTTTCAGGAGGAGGAGCAGGAGGAGGAGGAGGAGGAATATTAGACACAGATTGATGAAGCAGAAATGTCCCCGTTTTGGATGGTGAGAGAGAACGTAGCTTCCATCCGCGGGTGCAGCCTACGTATTGCTTAGGTATCGCTGCTGTCCGCTGGTGGAGAACAGAAGTCTGGCGAAATCCAGCCTTTGTTCATCTTGATGAGTGTTAGCCTGTCGGCACTGTCGGTTGACAGGCGGGTACGCTTATCTGTGATGATTCCCCCAGCCGCACTAAACACCCTCTCCTACAAGACGCTAGCCGCAGGACAAGCAAGCACCTCCAGGGCATACAGCGCAAGTTCAGGCCATGTGTCCAGCTTCGACACCCAGTAGTTGTAGGTGGCAGAGGCGTCACGGAGGACGGTCGTGCGATCGGCTACGTACTCCCTCACCATCCTTTTACAGTGCTCCCGTCGACTCAGCCTTGACTGGGGAGCGGTGACACAGTCTTGGTGGGGAGTCATAAAGCTGGCCAGGCCCTTAAAGACTGTTGCACTGCCTGGGATGTACATGCTGCTCGATCTCCGCACCTCCCCTGCTACCTTGCCCTCGGTACTGCGCCTTCTGCCACTAGCGCTGTCGGCTGGGAATTTTACCATCAGCTTGTCCGCAAGGGTCCTGTGGTATAGCAACACTCTCAAACCCCTTTCCTCTTCTGGAATGAGAGTGGGCAGGTTCTCCTTACAGCGTGGGTCGAGCAGTGTGTACACCCAGTAATCCGTTGTGGCCAGAATGCGTGCAACGCGAGGGTCACGAGAAAGGCATCCTAACATGAAGTCAGCCATGTGTGCCAGGGTACCTGTACACAACACATGGCTGTCTTCACTAGGATGATCACTTTCAGGATCCTCCTCCTCCTCCTCCTCCTCCTCAGGCCATACACGCTGAAAGGATGACAGGCAATCAGCCGGTGTACCGTCAGCAGCGGGCCAAGCTGTCTCTTCCCCCTCCTCCTCATCCTCCTCATGCTCCTCCTCCTCCTCCTGTACGCGCTGAGAAATAGACAGGAGGGTGCCCTGACTATCCAGCGGCATACTGTCTTCCCCCGCCCCCGTTTCCGAGCGCAAAGCAGCTGCCTTTATGCTTTGCAGGGAATTTCTCAAGATGCATAGCAGAGGAATGGTGACGCTAATGATTGTAGCATCGCCGCTCACCACCTGGGTAGACTGCTCAAAATTACCAAGGACATGGCAGATGTCTGCCAACCAGGCCCACTCTTCTGAAAGGAATTGAGGAGGCTGACTCCCACTGCGCCGCCCATGTTGGAGTTGGTATTCGACTATAGCTCTACGCTGTTCATAGAGCCTGGCCAACATGTGGAGCGTAGAGTTCCACCGTGTGGGCACGTCGCACAGCAGTCGGTGCACTGGCAGCTTAAAGTGATGTTGCAGGGTGCGCAGGGTGGCAGCGTCCGTGTGGGACTTGCGGAAATATGCGCAGAGCCGGCGCACCTTTACGAGCAGGTCTGACAAGCGTGGGTAGCTTTTCAGAAAGCGCTGAACCACCAAATTAAAGACATGGGCCAGGCATGGCACGTGCGTGAGGCTGCTGAGCTGCAGAGCCGCCACCAGGTTACGGCCGTTGTCACACACGACCATGCCCGGTTGGAGGCTCAGCGGCGCAAGCCAGCGGTCGGTCTGCTCTGTCAGACCCTGCAGCAGTTCGTGGGCCGTGTGCCTCTTATCGCCTAAGCTGAGTAGTTTCAGCACGGCCTGCTGACGCTTGCCCACCGCTGTGCTGCCACACCGCGCGACACCGACTGCTGGCGACATGCTGCTGCTAACACATCTTGATTGCGAGACAGAGGAGGAGGAGGAGGAGGAGGAGGGTGCTTTAGTGGAGGAAGCATACACCTCCACAGATACAACCACCGAGCTGGTGCCCGCAATTCTGGGGGTGGGTAGAACGTGAGCGGTCCCAGGCTCTGACTCTGTCCCAGCCTCCACTAAATTCACCCAATGTGCCGTCAAGGAGATGTAGTGACCCTGCCCGCCTGTGCTTGTCCACGTGTCCGTTGTTAAGTGGACCGTGGCAGTAACCGCGTTGGTGAGGTCGCGTACAATGTTGCGGGAGATGTGGTCGTGCAGGGCTGGGACGGCACATCGGGAAAAGTAGTGGCGACTGGGAACTGAGTAGCGCGGGGCCGCCGCCTCCATGATACTTTTGAAGGACTCCGTTTCCACAACCCTATACGGCAGCATCTCAAGGCTGATGAATTTTGCTATGCGGACAGTTAACGCTTGAGCGTGCGGGTGCGTGGCGGCGTACTTGCGCTTGCGCTCAAACACTTGCGCAAGCGACGGCTGGACGGTGCGCTGAACTACACTGGCGGATGGGTCCGAGGACAGCGGAGGTGAGGGTGTGGGTGCAGGCCATGAGGCGGTAGTGCCTGTGTCCTGAGAGGGGGGTTGGATAGCAGTGTCAGGTTGGGGCACAGGGGGAGAGGCAGCGGTGCAAACCGGAGGTGGTGAACGGCCTTCGTCCCACCTTGTGGGGTGCTTGGCCATCATATGTCTGCGCATGCAGGTGGTGCTGAGGCTGTTGGTGTTGGCTCCCCGGCTGAGCTTTGCGCGACAAAGGTTGCACACCACTGCTCGTCGGTCGTCAGGCGTCTCTGTGAAAAACTGGCAGACCTTAGAGCACCTCGGCCTCTGCAGGGTGGCATGGCGCGAGGGTGCGCTTTGGGAAACAGTTGGTGGATTATTCGGTCTGGCCCTGCCTCTACCCCTGGACACCGCACTGCCTTTTGCAACCTGCCCTGCTGCTGCCCCTGCCTCCCCCTCTTAAGACCTGTCCTGAGTAGGCGTTGCAAACCAGGTGGGGTCAGTCACCTCATCGTCCTGCTGCTCTTCCTCAGAATCCTCTGTGCGCTCCTCCCTCGCACTTACTGCCCTCACTACTACCTGACTGCAAGACAACTGTGTCTCATCGTCATCGTCCTCCTCACCCACAGAAAGTTCTTGAGACAGTTTGCGGAAGTCCCCAGCCTCATCCCCCGGACCCCGGGAACTTTGCAATGGTTGGGCATCAGTGACGATAAACTCCTCTGGTGGGAGAGGAACCACTGCTGCCCAATCTGAGCAGGGGCCAGAGAACAATTCCTGGGAGTCTTCACGCAGCTGAGCAGGTGTCATTGTAGTGGAGTGAGGAGGCTGGGAGGAAGGAGGAGCAGCAGACAGAGGATTCTGATTTGCAGCAGTGGACGGCGCAGAACTGCGGTTGGACGATAGGTTGCTCGAAGCACTTTCTGCCATCCAGGACAGGACCTGCTCACACTGCTCATTTTCTAATAACCGTCTCCCGCGTGGACCCATGAATTGTGCGATGACTGTCGGGACGCCAGAAACGTGCCTCTCTACTAATCGCGCAGCAGTCGGCTGCGATACACCTGGATCAGGAGTTTGGCCTGTGCCCACACCCTGACTTGGCCCTCAGCGTCCTCGGCCGCGTCCACGTCCTCTAGGCCTACCCCTACCCCTCAGCATGCTGTATTACCAGTGATTTGATTTCACAGGCAGGAAATAAATTGGCGCAAGACTGCAGGCCAAATATAATTTTTTCTCTTTTTTGAAAACGAAAGGCCCCACTGCCTCTAGTGAATGAATAATCTAAGTTTAATAACTGTGCTGTGGCCCTGCTAATGTGTCACAGAACTTGAGGGTAGCAGAGTTATTATAACTCTGGCAGAGCAGGTATTTTTTTCCCAATTAAGGAAAGCAAATGGCGAAGCCAGGAGTAAAACGTAGCTGGGTGCGTCTGATTTTTAAACGTTGCACACGCAGCCGACACGTGTCCACCGCCCTTAGGACGGACAGAGGCAGGACAAATACAATTTTTTTCAGTTTTTTTCCACCAAAAGGCAGCACTGCGTATATTCAATGAACATGAGAAGTTTAATAACTGTGCTGTGGCCCTGCTAATGTGGCACAGAACTTGAGGGTAGCAGAGTTATTATAACTCTGGCAGAGCAGATATTTTTTTTCCAAATTAAGGAAAGCAAATGGCGAAGCCAGGAGTAAAACGTAGCTGGGTGCGTCTGATTTTTAAACGCTGCACACGCAGCCGACACGTGTCCACAGCCCTTAGGACGGACAGAGGCAGGTCAAATAGAATTTTTTTCACTTGTTTTACAAGCAAAAGGCAGCACTGCGTATATTCAATGAATAATAACTGTGTTGTGGCCCTGCCTACACAATTCTTTCCCTGCAGTATCAATGGAGGGTGCAATGCTCTGCAGAGGCGATTTTGAGAAGAAAAAAAATATGCAGCACAGCTAACAGCAGCCTGGACAGTACTGCACACGGATAAATATGGCCCTAGAAAGGACCGTTGAGGTTCTTGAAGGCTACACTCACTCCTAACACTCTCCCTGCCTATGCAACACTTCTGTCCCTAATGCCGGGTGCAACGCTCTGCAGAGGCGATTTTGAGAAAAAAAAAAATGCCACTGCTAACAGCAGTCAACACACAGCTATCAGTGGCCCTAATAAGGACCTTTGGGGGTCTTGAAGCCTACACTAACTACCAATTCTTTCCCTACAGCAGCTCCGGTACAAACAGCACTGTCCCTCATCTAACTCACACGGCATCTGAGGCGAGCCGCGGGAGGGGCCGACTTTTATATTAGGCGGACACCTGATCTCGCCAGCCACTCACAGCAGGGGGGTGGTATAGGGCTGGAACAACACAGGGGGAAGTTGTAATGCCTTCCCTGTCTTTCAATTGGCCAGAAAAGCGCGCTAACGTCTCAGGGAAGGAAGTGAAAGTAACCCGAACACCGCATGGTGTTCGTTACGAATAACGAACATCCCGAACACCCTAATATCCGCACGGATATCAAGCTCGGACGAACACGTTCGCTCATCTCTAGTCTAGGCTCATTGCCCCTCAACCACTATGGATTGTGACAGAGCTTGTCACCGCTCCTTGTTTGCAGAACTAGTTTGTACTGCTTTACCAGGCTTAGAGTCTGAGCCATAGATGTGTAAAGTAATGGTAAACCACGTCAATGTATAGGTTCTTTTGGACTCCGACAGTTTAGTCACTCTGGTCCATGCTAGCCTGGTAACTGAAGGCGATTTACAAGAGAACCACCTGAGTGCGATGAGCATTCACGGTGATACAAAGGTGTATCTTCTGGCTCTTGCTACCATAGAAATAATAACGGGAAGTAGGCATCGTTAAGAATCTGATGCAGCCTTAAGATATTGGGCATGATGTCCTTCTGTTTTGGTGCATTAGTGTGGCGCGGAGTGTTATGGCAGCAGAATGCAGTCCTAAGCTCTCACTCATGACCTGAAGGTTGTGAGTTTAATCCCCGCTTGGTTCAGGTAGCCGGCTAAAGGTTGGCTCACCTTTCCAGCCTTCCAAGTTCGGTAAAAACAGTACCTAGCTTTGTGGGGGGTAATAATAAATGACCTTAAAGTGCTGTGGAATAAGTTGGCACTATACAAATAACAAGATTTATTTATTTTTTTGTGGGGAAGAGCAACATCTACTGCTAACGAGACTGGCGTAACCCCTAGTGACAATCTGATCTCACCTGACAGCAGTATAAGTGTGGGCATTGAAGCAGGATGTATTAATTTTCCTTTGCAGGTCTTGGCGGGAGAAGACGATGAAGATCCTTTTTCTCTACAGGCGGTGACTGATTTAGAGGGCTCATGTGAGAACTTTGCTACCTCGCAGTTGAGAGATCCTACAATCACGAGAGAATGTTGTGGTCATAAATGTCGTTTTGCAACAGTTTCCCCATTTTTCCATGAGTAATAATTAGAGATGAGCGAGCACCAAAATGCTCGGGTGCTCGTTACTCGAGACAAAATTTTCGCGATGCTCGAGGGTTCGTTTCGAGTAACGAACCCCATTGAAGTCAATGGGCGACTCGAGCATTTTTGTTTATCGCCGATGCTCGCTAAGGTTTCCATTTGTGATAATCGGGGCAATTCAAGAAAGTGATGGGAACGACACAGCAACGGATAGGGCAGGCGAGGGGCTACATGTTGGGCTGCATCTCAAGTTCCCAGGTCCCACTATTAAGCCACAATAGCGGCAAGAGTGGGCCCCCCCTCCAACAACTTTTACTTCTGAAAAGCCCTCATTAGCAATGCATACCTTAGCTAAGCACCACACTACCTCCAACAAAGCACAATCACTGCCTGCATGAAACTCCGCTTCCACTTCTCCTGGGTTACATGCTGCCCAACCCCCCACCCGCACGACGCAGTGTCCACAGCGCACACCAAACTGTCCCTGCGCAGCCTTCAGCTGCACTCATGCCACACCACCCTCATATCTATTTATAAGTGCGTCTGCCAGAGGAACCACAGGCACACACTGTAGAGGGTTGGCACGGCTAGGCAGCGACACTCTTTAAAAGGGGCGGGGCGATAGCCCACAATGCTGTACAGAAGCAATGAGAAATATAATCCTGTGCCACCGCCATCAGGAGCTGCACACGTGGGCATAGCAATGGGGAACCTATGTGCCACACACTATTCATTCTGTCAAGGTGTCTGCATGCCCCAGTCAGACCGCGGTTTTATAAATAGTCACAGGCAGGTACAACTCTGCAATGGGAATTCCGTGTGCACCCACAGCATGGGTGGCTCCCTGGAACCCACCGGCTGTACATAAATGTATCCCATTGCAGTGCCCATCACAGCTGAGGTAACGTCCGATTAAATGCAGGTGGGCTTCGGCCCACACTGCATGCCCCAGTCAGACTGGGGTTCTTTAGAAGTGGACACATGCAGTTACAACTCCCTGTGAACCGACAGCATGGGTGGGTGCCAGGAAGCCACCGGCGGTACATAAATATATCCCATTGCATTGCCCATCATAGCTGAGGTAATGTCATGTTTAATGCAGGTGGGGTTCGGCCCACACTGCATGCCCCAGTCAGACTGGGGTTCTTTAGAAGTGGACACATGCAGTTACAACTCTCTGTGGACCCACAGCATGGGTGGGTGCCAGGAAGCCACCGGCGGTACATAAATATATCCCATTGCAGTGCCCAGCACAGCTGATGTAACGTCAGCTTTAATGCAGGTGGGCAAAAAATTAATTGGATTACACTGTAGGCGAGGGCCCCAAAAAATTGGTGTACCAACAGTACTAATGTACATCAGAAAAATTGTCCATGCCCAACCAAGAGGGCAGGTGAAACCTATTAATCGCTTTGGTTAATGTGGCTTAATTGGTAACTAGGCCTGGAGGCAGCCCAGTTAAAATAAAAATTGGTTCAGGTGAAAGTTTCAACGCTTTAATGAGCATTGAAACGTATAAAAATTGTTTACAAAAATTATATGACTGAGCCTTGTGGGCCTAAGAAAAATTGCCCGTTCGGCGTGATTACGTGAGGTTTCAGGAGGAGGAGCAGGAGGAGGAGGATGAATAGAATACACAGATTGATGAAGCAAAAAGGTCCCCGTTTTTGATGGTGGTGAAAGAGAACGATGCTTCCATCCGCGGGTGCAGCCTACGTATTGCTTAGGTATCGCTGCTGTCCGCTGGTGGAAAAGAGAAGTCTGGTGAAATCCAGGCTTTGTTCATCTTGATGAGTGTAAGCCTGTCGGCACTGTCGGTTGACAGGCGGGTACGCTTATCCGTGATGATTCCCCCAGCCACACTAAACACCCTCTCTGACAAGACGCTAGCCGCAGGACAAGCAAGCACCTCCAGGGCATACAGCGCGAGTTCAGGCCACGTGTCCAGCTTCGACACCCAGTAGTTGTAGGGGGCAGAGGCGTCACCGAGGATGGCCGTGCGATCAGCTACGTACTCCCTCACCATCCTTTTATAGTGCTCCCGCCAACTCAGCCTTAACTGGGGAGCGGTGACACAGTCTTGCTGGGGAGCCATAAAGCTGGCAAAGGCCTTAGAGAGTGTTCCCCTGCTGCGCTGTACATGCTGCCTGATCTCTGCGCCTCCCCTGCTACCTGGCCCTCGGAACTGCACCTTCTGCCACTAGCGCTGTCGGATGGGAATGTTACCATCAGTTTGTCCGCCAGGGTCCTGTGGTATAGCATCACTCTCGAACCCCTTTCCTCTTCGGGTATGAGAGTGGAAAAGTTCTCCTTATACCGTGGGTCGAGCAGTGAGTACACACAGTAATCCGTAGTGGCCAGAATGCGTGTAACGCGAGGGTCTCGAGAAAGGCATCCTAACATGAAGTCAGCCATGTGTGCCAGGGTACCGGTACGCAACACATGACTGTCCTCACTAGGAAGATCACTTTCAGGATCCTCCTCCTCCGGCCATACACGCTGAAAGGATGACAGGCAAGCAGCATGGGTACCCTAAGCAGTGGGCCAAGCTGTCTCTTCCCCCTCCTCCTCATGCTCCTCCCCCTCCTCCTCAACGCGCTGAGATATAGACATGAGGGTGCTCTGACTATCCAGCGACATACTGTCTTCCCCCGCCTCCGTTTCCAAGCGCAAAGCGTCTGCCTTTATGCTTTGCAGGGAACTTCTCAAGAGGCATAGCAGAGGAATGGTGACGCTAATGATTGCAGCATCCCCGCTCACCATCTGGGTACACTCAAAGTTTCCAAGGACCTGGCAGATGGCTGCCAACCAGGCCCACTCTTCTGTAAAGAATTGAGGAGGCTAACTCCCACTACGCCGCCCATGTTGGAGTTGGTATTCCACTATAGCTCTATGCTGCTCATAGAGTCTGGCCAACATGTGGAGTGTAGAGTTCCACCGTGTGGGCATGTCGCACAGCAGTAGTTGCACTGGCAGATTAAACCGATGTTGCAGGGTCCGTAGGGTGGCAGCGTCCGTCTTGGACTTGCGGAAATGTGCGCTGACCCGGCGCACCTTTCCGAGCAGGTATGACAAGTGTGGGTAGCTTTTCAGAAAGCGCTGAACCACCAAATTAAAGACATGGGCCAGGCATGGCATGTGCGTGAGGCTGCCGAGCTGCAGAGCCGCCACCAGGTTACGGCCGTTGTCACACACGACCATGCCCGGTTGGAGGCTCAGCGTGGCGCAAGCCAGCTGTCGGTCTGCTCTGTCAGACCCTGCAGCAGTTCGTGGGTCTCTGCTGGGGGTAGTTGTCCTAATTCATACGCAGCCAGCTAAGTGTTACAGCAGGCTTGCACAAAATTCTTTCCTGCCTCGGCTGTGCGTTCCATAAGCGAAGTCAGCCTCCAACCACAGGCCAATAAGCGGCACATTTAATTACAGCGTGCCTCTTCTCTCCTAAGCTGAGTAGTTTCAGCACGGCCTGCTGACGCTTGCCCACCGCTGTGCTGCCACGCCGCGCGACACCGACTACTGGCGACATGCTGCTGCTGCTGCTGACACATCTTGATTGCGAGACAGAGGTTGCGTTGGAGGAGGAGGGTGGTTTAGTGGAGGAAGCATACACTGCCGCAGATACCAGCACCGAGCTGGGGCCCGCAATTCTGGGGGTGGGTAGGACGTGAGCGGTCCCAGGCTCTGACTCTGTCCCAGCCTCCACTAAATTCACCCAATGTGCCGTCAGGGAGATATAGTGGCCCTGCCCGCCTGTGCTTGTCCACGTGTCTGTTGTTAAGTGGACCTTGGCAGTAACCGCGTTGGTGAGGGCGCGTACAATGTTGTGGGAGACGTGGTCGTGCAGGGCTGGGACGGCACATTGGGAAAAGTAGTGGCGACTGGGAACCGAGTAGCGCGGGTCCGCCGCCGCCGCCATCATGCTTTGGAAAGCCTCCGTTTCCACAAGCCTATACGGCAGCATCTCCAGGCTGATCAATTTGGCTATGTGCACGTTTAACGCTTGAGCTTGCGGGTGTGTGGCGGCGTACTTGCGCTTGCGCTCAAACAGTTGCGCTAGCGACGTCTGGACGCTGCGCTGAGAGACATTGCTGGATGGGGCCGAGGACAGCGGAGGTGAGGGTGTGGGTGCAGGCCGGTAGGCACTCGTGCCTGTGTCCTCAGAGGGGGGTTGGATCTCAGTGGCAGGTTGGGGCACAGGGGGAGAGGCAATGGTGCAAACCGGAGGCGGTGAACGGCCTTCGTCCCACCTTGTGGGGTACTTGGCCATCATATGCCTGCGCATGCTGGTGGCTCCCCAGCTGATCTTGGCGCGACAAAGGTTGCACACCACTGTTCGTCGGTCGTCAGGCGTCTCTGTGAAAAACTGCCACACCTTAGAGCACCTTGGCCTCTGCAGGGTGGCATGGCGCGAGGGGGCGCTTTGGGAAACAGTTGGTGGATTATTCGGTCTGGCCCTGCCTCTATCCCTGGCCACCGCACTGGCTCGGCCTGTGCCCACACCCTGACTTGGGCCTCCGCGTCCTCACCCGCGTCCACGTCCTCTAGGCCTACCCCTACCCCTCAGCATGCTGTATTACCAGTAGTGCAGAAACAGAACGCTGTAATTAAATGTGCCGCTTATTGGCCTGTGGTTGGAGGCTGACTTCGCTTATGGAACGCACAGCAGAGGCAGGAAAGAATTTTGTGCAAGCCTGCTGTAACACTTAGCTGGCTGCGTATGAATTAGGACAACTACCCCCAGCAGAGACCCAGTACACTTGTGAACAGGAATACAATGGTGATGTAAGAGGCAATACAGAGGCAGAAAAGAATTTTGCGCAAGCCTGCTGTAACACTTAGCTGGCTGCGTATGAATTAGGACAACTACCCCCAGCAGAGACCCAGTACACTTGTGGACAGGAATACAGCGGTGATGTAAGAGGCAACACAGAGGCAGAAAAGAATTTTGCGCAAGCCTGCTGTAACACTTAGCTGGCTGCGTATGAATTAGGACAACTACCCCCAGCAGAGACCCAGTACACAGAGGACGGTCACAGGCAGCCCAAATATATATTTTTTCCCAAATGTTTTTGGAAAGGCCCACTGCCCATATACACTAAATATGTCTTCTGTCCCTGCCTCACCACTACTGGCCCTGGACAATGTAAAATTACTGCAGGGCGCAATGCTCTGCACGGCCGATATACAAAAAAAAAATGTGCAACTCTGCAAAAAGCAGCCTCCACAGTACTGCACACGGTTAGATGTGGCCCTAATAAGGACCGTTGGGGTTCTTGAAGCCTAAAATAACTCCTAACGCTCTCCCTATAGCAGCTCCGGCATCAGCAGCATTTTCCCTCCTCTATGTCAGAACGCATCTGTGGCGAGCCGCGGGAGGGGACGATTTATATACTCGGGTGACACCTGATCTCGCCACCCACTCACTGCAGTGGGGTGGTATAGGGCTTGAACGTCGCAGGGGGAAGTTGTAATGCCTTCCCTGTCTTTCTATTGGCCAGAAAAGCGCGCTAACGTCTCAGAGATGAAAGTGAAAGTAACTCGAACATCGTGTGGTGCTCGTTACGAGTAACGAGCATCTCGAACACGCTAATACTCGAACGAGTATCAAGCTCGGACGAGTACGTTCGCTCATCTCTAGTAATAATGTGTAAATATAGAATAAATAAATATAATGGGGAAACTGTTGAGCAGCTGGTCGTACCTAAACCATATAGAGGTAAGGTTCTGAACAGGACACATAATCAAGCACTTGGGGACTGATAAGATGCAAGACCGAGTCCTGCATACTGTGAATCTTGCCCCATGTTTCAGACGTCCGCTGCTGTATCAAACTTCTGTAGCCTACTAGTGCCTCTCCCTATTATTGAGATACGCGTTGAAAGGATAAGGATCGATCTAGAGTCCATAGTCAAGTCCGCAGCAGGACATCAGTATATCCTTGTTGTACTGGATTATGCTATGTGTTATCCTTAAAAAAAACCTAGTATTTATTAGGAAATTATAGTAGAAGTGTTTATGGTGGCGTAATGCGCCACTTACTAATCACAGAATCATAGAATAGTAGAGTTGAAAGGGTCTTATGGGGTCATCGCGTCTAACCCCCTGCTCAATGCAGGATCACTAAATCATCCCAGACAGATGTCAGTCCAGCCTCTACAGACTTCCATTGAAGGAGAACTCCCCTCCTCCTGTGGCAACCTGTTCCACTCATTGATCCCCCTCACTGTCTAATATCTAATCTGTTTCTTCCCTTTCAGTTTTATTCCATTGCTTCTAGTCTTTCCTTGTGCAGATGAGAATAGGACTGATCCGTCTGCACTGTGACAACCCTTCAGATATTTGTAGACAGCTATTAAGTCTCCTCTCAGCCTTTTCTTCTGCAAGCTAAACTTTCCCAGATCCTTTAACTGTTCCTCATAGGACATGATTTGCAGACTGGTCACCATCCTGGTAACTCTTCTCTGAACTTGCTCCAGGTTGTCGATGTCTTTTTTTAAAGTGGGATGCCCAGAACTGGACACAGTATTCCAGATGAGGTCTGACTAAGGAAGAGTAGAGAGGGATAATGACCTCACGTGATCTAGACTCTGTGCTTCTCTTAATACATCTCTGAATTTTTTTGCCTTTTTGGTTGCTGCATCACATTGTTGACTCATGTTCAGCCTATGATCTATTAGTATACCCAAGTCTTTTTCACATGTGCTGCTGCTTTGCCCAATTCCTTACATTCTGTATGTGCCTTCTTCATTTTTCTTGCCCAGATGTAGGACTTTGCATTTCTCCCTGTTAAATACCATTCTATTAGTCACTGCCCACTGTTCAAGATTTTCTAGATCTTTTTGAATCCTCTCTCTTCCCTAGTGTTAGCTATCACTCCCAGCTTTGTGTCGTCTGCAAATTTGATCAGTTTTCCATCAATTTCTTCCCCCAGATCATTTATAAAAATGTTGACCAACACTGGGCCTAGGACAGAGCCTTGTGATATCCCACTTGATACATTCTTCCACTTGGATGTGCAGCCATTTATGATCACTCTTTGAGTACGATCACTCAGCCAGTTGTGAATCCACCTAACAGTTGCCTTGTCAATCCCATATTTGGTCATTTTTTTCAATAAGTATGGTATGAGATACTTTGTCAAATGCTTTACCAAAGTCAAGATATATTATATCCACTGCATTTCCCTGATCAACCTAGCCAGTGATTCTGTCATAGAAGGAAATTAGATTTGGCTGGCATGAGTTGTGGGTTCCTGGTCAGCATTTGCTGCAAGCTAGTCCTGGCTAGTGTATGTATATACACACACACACACACACACACACATATACATACACAAACATATTCCTAGTGGAGGGAGGTTACTGGCAATGATTATATATACCCACTATGTGAGAGGAAGCTTCTATATGGATGGCACCTCCCAGGAACTGCTTAACATGTCAGCAGAGCCTACAGAGTACGCGGGCAGTTGTAATGCTGCCCTGTCAGTGTGTGGTACTACCGGCCAGGGAACTTTATATTGACTTATATCCTACAAAGTTTTGGCTGATCCATGTGCCAGAAAGTCAAATCTCTGCCACCTCTGTGATCTGTGCCAATTTAGGAAGGTTTCTGGAGTAATTTATGGTCCGTTTGTCAGTTTATTGATTTTGATATATAATAAACTCCCAACAACAATGGAGGAACGTAAAACGCGAAAATCCGCACATCTTTAATGTTGTGATCTCTGGAAGAAATAGCACGTCAGGAACACCACTCGTGGAGGTAAAGGGTATTTATTATATACTCTTGGCTCGCAGAAGGAGTTATGTGGACAATAATGAGAACACCTAGAAGCTTCTGGTATTTTCACTCCGCATAGAAAAGACACCGAAGCCGATTGCAATGACTAATAATAAAATGGAGAGAAGGGAGTCTGTGTTGCACATGTCAATATGGACCTAAGTAACAATAACTAAAGTATTGCAGTATATGGTACAAGCGATCAAATGATTGCAAGTTCCAGTCCTTTGTGGCAACCAAATAAAAGTGCAAAAAATGATTTAATAAAGTTTAACAGTAAAAAAATATATTAGAAGTTCAAAAAAGCCCCTTTTCCCATAAAAAAGCCAAACAAAGAAAACCCAACACATATTTGGTATCGGTGTGTACGTAAAAGCAAATATTATTAATATATCACAAGATTTATCCCACAAAGTGAACCAGGAGCTTAGCTAAAGGCTCATGGGCCCGGTTGCAAAAGTTTATCTTGGGGTCCCTCAACTTCTCTTAACCTCTTAACACAGAGACATAACTTGAAGCTTCTGGGCCCCAATGCAAAACCTGTAATAGGGCCCCCAACAATAATGCTTTATTCATAGTACTAGGCTCCTTATATGGAGAAGAGAGGCCTTATGGGCCCCCTAAGGCTTCTGGGCCCGGGTGAAACCGCATCCCCTGCATCCCCTATAGTTACACCAGTGCAGTGGACGCCGTAAAAAAAAGAGAGAATGCCAGAATTTTGATAGTTATTTTTTTCCCAGCTCTCAAAAAATGTTATAAAAAGTGATCAGAAAGATGAAGTTTTCACAAAATGGTAAAAATAAAAACTACATCAGCCTGCTAAAAATGAGCCCTAATACAGCATATTTGACTAAAAAAATTAACCCTTTCCAATCCACTGTCTGACCTGACATTATGATTTAAGACTGTACAGCTCCGATGTTGGAAGACGTCCGTCGGGGTTCTCTTACTGTATATTGCCAGCCTCTCTGCTGTCGGAGCCTATCCAACGTGTCACCTCATGCACTACTGGCTTTAGCCAGCATACAGCGCCATTGTATAACGGCAGAAAAAGAGTAAGCCTGCTAGGAAAACCAGGATACAAATTAGATTGGAAAGGGTTAAAAAGTAATGTTTCTCAGAAGATGGCAATGGAAAGCAATTTTTTTTTTAGATTTTTTTTTACTTTTTAAAAATAAAAAAGCATTAAAAACTAGAAATGAGGTATCAGTGTAACTATACTGACCCACAGAATAAAGTTCATATGTCATGTTTACTGCACTCCGCGCTCCACGGGTCTGGGGATCCAAATCGCTATAAAGGATTACACCATACTTCATTGAATACAATGTAACGCGTCTCGGCGTGCAGATGAAGCATGCTTGAAAAAGGCGTTCATCTACACGCCAAAACGCAATGCATTGTATTCAATTTGGATTTTTTAATTATTCCCCCCCGACCCGTGGAGCGTACTTTACTTCACTTGGATTTACTTGCTGCAAGGCTCCCTAGGTTGGAGAGCCTTGACGGACTGCAGGATGCTTCTCTAGCCCTCCGACTGGATCGTGGAAAGGGTTAATTCTATAAAAGCGAACTTCAGGTGCAGGTGGATTCCTCTACATCTGGGGTAATGCCCCCTGTCACCAGTGAGTGTTAATGTACACCATCCTGTAATATATAAGAGTATATATGGGCGCCGCCCATCTTCTTTTCTTTATTTTTACTGCACTGCAAATGCTGTAAAAACGAAACCTGCCAAAAATGTAGCGATTGGATTTCATTTATTTCAGGTCTCCTCACTTAAAAATTTGTAATTGTTTTTCAATACATTATATGGTATATTAAATAGTACCATTAAAACTACAGCTCGTCTGGCAAAAAACACGTCCTCAGAAATGCCCTCAATACATTATTGGTCCAATTTTAGAGAACATATGACTTATGTTTAACTTTAATAAAGTTTTTTCTTGAAAACAGAGTGACAAAAAAAAAACGCATTTCTGGAGTCTTTTTCTGATTATGTTCACCGTGTGGGTTAAATGATGCGTTACTTTGACAGATTGCCTTTTTACAGACGCAGCGATGCCAGATGCAGCAATAGCGTTTTTGTTTTTTTTCTTGTTTTCATGCTTTTATTATAAACTATAGGAAAAGTTTTTTTGTTTCATTTAATGCCTTCTATTTTTTATAATAATGAAAATAATTTTTAAAATTCATTTTTTTAGTCCCAGTAAGGGACTTGAACTTGCGATTATTTAATCGCTTATACTAAACACTGCATAGTATAATGCAGTACTGCATTATACCATGTTCTGACAGGCAGTCAATCAAGCCGCGCTACAGCAATCAGTCATGGCAGCCCTGGGGTTCTTCAGAAGCTGGAAATGCTGGCAGCAATGTGCGAAGGTTCACTTAGAGTCCTACAACGCATTCACATGTGGATCTGCACACAGACTTGGCCCCAAAGACAGAGGCAGATCAGCATGTGGCAGTCTGATGTAGATTCCATGCAGAAATCCCATCAGAACTTGATGTCATCGACAAGAACTGACATGAACTATGGCGCATATTCCCACTGAATGCATGCGGCATGTAATAATGGCGAGGATCCTGGGACAAGCTGCAACAACAACAACCCTGTAAATGGGCCAGAGGCTTCTTTTACACTCCTTCCAGCGATGGTCTCTTGGTCTTGTAAAACATTTTAGACTAAATGGGTGGAAGTTCATGGTTGTACAAGAAACCGGAGGACGGGAACCTCAGCTGGACAGATCAGCTCTCTTATCTTAATTGCACAACCTTGGAGACTATCTGTGCCAAAACACAAAACAGACTTAATAACTGAGATGAAGCTATGTGAGCTATCCCTCCCGGGTCCCAGAGGTCGGAGCATTTAGTGGACCGAGGGGGACGTTCCGATCTGCAAGACATAGAACATTTGTAGACAGTTTAGAGAATCAGAACCTGATACTGAAGGCCGAGGAGAGCAGCGGCATTGTGAAGCAGATGATTTGGGATTTATTAGACTCTTATAATATGGTGTAGATAAGCCCAGGAAGGGCGCCAGAGATGAGCTGAAGATCATTTATTTTCTAAATAGCTTACAGTAGATAAAAAAGTTTACCCCCCCTCCTCCTTCAAATACCAGGTTTTTGTCAGGTTTAAAAATCCAACAAAGATTAATCATTTTAGATTTTTTTGCCCATGAACGGAGTGGGTTTTACGCTATGGGAATAAACAAAAAAGTCCACGCTGGCAATCGCGGAAAAATGCGCTGTTTACTGCGTTTTTTCCATGGTTTCCATTAATATCAGTCGTAGGCGTTTTATGTGTGCCCGCCGGAGCCGTAAAAACGACTGAACGGCAAAGGGCGTGATGCATATACGCCGAGGCTGCAATGCCATGGGGCCTGGGGAGACATTTTCCCTTCCCTCTCCCTCACCTCCTCTCTCCTCCCCTCCAGTCGATTGCAATGGGAGGAGGCGGCACGGGGGCCGGAGCTCAGCTCCCCTCCCCTTGTCCGCAGCCAGCAATGGCAGCAGGTGAAGCTTAGCTCTCCCCCCATCCCGCCCATCCCATTGCAAACAGCGGCAAGGGGCGGAGAGGAGAAGAGAAGGGGGAGGGAGTTTAGCAGTCACGCTACTAAACTCCCTTCCACCTCCCTTCTCCGGCAGCTAGCACAGGCTCCCGTAGGAATCTATGCAGCTGTCGCCGCTGGTGTGCTAGCGCCGTGTCGGGCGCTTTTATGCTGGGGAAATACACCCCTGTTCATTGATGCGTTGTAAGCCATGCATTAGAGGGAAAATGTATATCAGCCGGACGTGAAAACCCGGCCTACATATGCCCTTGTGAATAAGCCCTTAATGGACACCTCCCGCCCCCGACAAACATGGTAAAATATAACATGCCGCGATTTTTTTCCCGTGGCGTAAATCTGCGGCAGAATCTCGCATGTGAGGACTGAGCTATTAAGTTCAATAACCTAATAGCTACGTTATTCCTCTGCAGATTTACGCCGCGGTGAACGCGGCAAAAATCTGTCCGTGGGCATGAGCCCTTATTTCTACCTTCCATGTTATCTGTACAATTCCAGTGGAAAACAAATTGACATCATTTAGGGTGGGAAAATAAAACTAAAATAATGCGGTTGCATGAATGTACACACCCTAAAACTAATACTTGGTTGATGTACCCTCTGACTTTATGACAGCATTCAGTCTTTTTGGGTAGTTGTCTATCAGCATGGCACATCCTGACTTGGCATTGATCTTTGCCCACTTTTCCTTGCAAAAGCTCTTCCAATGTGCCAAATTGCATCTCTTGTGTAGCGCCCTCTTCAGCTACCCCACAGATCATCAATGGGATTCAGGTCTAGGCTCTGGCTGCGCCATTCTTTTGGTGATTTGGAGGTCTGCTTTAGGCCCCCTGCACACAGACGGAAATTCTGCGGTGAGATTTCCCTCAGAATTTCCGCCCGTGGAAGCTGCCATAGGATTGTAATATAAAACGCAATCCTATGCAGACAGCCACGATTTGTCCGCGCGAGATCTCGCGTGGAAAACAGATCGCGGCGTGCTCTACTTCTGTGAGGGGCTCGCAGAGCCCCGCACAGAAATGTCACTTCCCTATCGCTGGCTCCGTTCTGCGCATGCACCGGCTTGGCGGCAGCCAGCACATCACGGAGCCAGAGCCGCGGGAGCAGGTGAGTGCGCGCTGGTCCCTGCAGGGGCTCGGGTCTGGTCCCGCTGCAAGAATTCTCACAGCGGGATCTGACCCGGCCGTCTGCAGGCAGCCTTAATCATTGTCGGGCTGAGAGGTGAAATTCCTCTTAATTTTTTAGCCAAGGCCTGAAGGTTTTGGCCGAACATGGACTGATTTTTGGAACTGTCTATAATCCTCTCCACCTTGACTAAAGCCCCAGTATTGGCAGCAAAACAGCCCCCCACATAATGTTGCCCCCACCATCGTCACTGCGGCCTGGGGGTCTTCTGGTGATGGCAGTGTTGGCTTTACACCAAACATATCTTCTGGAATTCTTTCCAACAAGTTCCCCCTCGGTCTCATCAGACAACACGTCTCACACAGACTTCTGTCAGACGAGTTGGAGGTTCTGGTAAAACATGGCCGGGCTTGGATGTTCTTGTTAGAGAAGACTTCCATCTTGTTCCCCTCCCCTACAGCCCAGACATATAAAGAACATGGAAATGGTTGTCACATGACTATACAACCAGGACTTGTCAGAAACTCCTGCAGCTCCTTTAATGTTGCTGTAGGCCTCTTGGCCGCTTCCCGGAACAGTACTCTTCTGGTCTTCGTATCAGTTTTTGAGGGCGGTCCAGTGCTTGGTGATGTCACTGTTGGGTCATTAATCCCCTTCTTGATGACGGTCTTCACTGTGTTCCATGGTACATTTAATGCCTTGTAGATCTTTTGGTCCCCTTCCTCCGGACTGACACCTTCCAACAATAGTAACATAGCATATAAGGCTGAAAAAAGACATATGTCCATCCAGTTCAGCTTATAACCCTTCAATCTTGATCCAGAGGAAAGAAAAAAAATCCAATGAGGTAGAAGCTTATTTTTCCTCATTTAGGAAAAAAAAATCTTCCTGACTCCAATCTAGTATCGAAATCACCGACCCTCCTGAGTAATCACTCAGTGATATAACATGTAATATTGTAACACTCAAGAAAGACGTCCAAAACCTCTTATACTCTTATATCGTATCACCGTCACCACGTCCCCAGGAGAGAGTTCCACTGCTCTTACAGTAAAGAACCCCTATTCTTTGTTGTAGAAACCTTCTATCCTCTAGATGTACAGAGCGCCCCTTTGTTACAGTCCAGGGTATAAAACATGATGGGAGAGATCTCTGTACTGACCCCTGATATATTATACATAGTTATTACAGCGCCCCCTTGTTACAGTCCTGGGTATAATAGATGGGAGAGATCTCTGTACTGATCCCTGTTATATTATACATAGTTATTAGAGCCCCTCCTTGTTACAGTCCTGGGTATAATAGATGATGGGAGAGATCTCTGTACTTGCCCCTGATATATTATACATAGTTATTAGAGCACTCCCTTGTTACAGTCCTGGGTATAATAGATGATAGGGTAGAGATCTCTGTACTGACCCTAATATATCTACACATAGTTATTAGAGCCCCCCCTTGTTACAGTCCTGGGTATAATAGATGATGGGAGAGATCTCTATATTGTCCCCTGAAATATCTATACATAGTTATTACAGCGCCCCCTTGTTACAGTCCTGGGTATAATAGATGATGGGAGAGATCTCTGTACTGACCCGTGATATATCTATACATAGTTATTAGAGTACCCCCTTGTTACAGTCCTGGGTATAATAAATGATGGAAAGATCTCTATACTGACCTTTGATATATTATACATAGTTATTCTTTTGGTATTCTCAAGCTTTTTCCATGATCCATCGCAGGTCTTGCAATATGGTGGCGGGTGCCGCGTCCATTGTGTGGATGCCCATACTGCCTGGCACAGCGCTGTATACTAGTACTGGCAGCACTAGCTCTTGGTAGCAGCCAACTAGCCAAAAGTAAAGCACTAGGTGCTTTACTTTTGGCTAGTTGCTTCATTGCCATAACCACTTCTGACTCCATAATGGAGGCTCCAAGTCCACCGGCTCCAGCTCATGCAATGGTCCAGGTATGTGGTTGCAGGCATCTAGTTCCTCAGAGTATTAACCCCCCACCCCCACCCATCCTTGATGCTCTTTTAGTCATTCAGTTCCCTCCCATTTTTGCCTTTGATTGTGCCAATGGTTTTTGGGCCATCGTGACCTGTGAGAATAGGCCTCACATACGGCCCTTCATGGCTTCTGCTTCGGGTTGTTCGTAGCGCTTATTCCAGTCCATTCCCTTGTTCAGCAAGTGGCAAGGAAAGACATCGGCATTTAGTTGCCGAACTTCATCTTTGTTGCCGTCGGCCTTTGCTGCTCTTCTGCTATCGGCTGTTCTGAGGGTTTGCTCGGACAACCAGTAGCGTTGTTTTTCCTGCTTCTTATAGGTGAGATGCTTACTGGCCGTTTCCATAACCAACTCCATATCGACTCCATATCGCACCGTAGTTCCTCTGGATGCGTCCCTGATGTGTCAAGGAGTTTGAATCGGTTTGCTACCTCCATAGTGTGTGATTGGGGGATTTTTTCAGCACTTTTCTTAATGCTACGGAATTTAATCTTGATCTTAGCTGCAAGGAGTTCATGATCAGCACTGCAGGCGGCGCCAGGAAAGGTTTTTATTGCAACGACTGAACTGCACCAACGATGATGACACAGGATGTAATAAGTTTGATTTAAATAGAGCTGTTGGGAGATGTTCACGGGTACAGCTGGCGTTTGGGGGATGTCCACGGGGGTACAGTTGGCATTTGGCGGATGCCCACGCGTATAGTCAGCGTTTGGGGTATGTCCACGGGGTATAGTCAGCGTTTGAGGGATGTCCATGGGTACAGTCAGCGTTTGGGGTATGTCCACGTGGGTACAGTCGGCGTTTAGGGGATGTCTACGGGAGTACCGTCGGCATTTGGGAGATGCCCACGGGGGTACAGTCGGCGTTTAGGGGATGCCCACAGGTACAGTCGGCGTTTGGGGGATGCCCACGGGTACAGTCGGCATTTGGGGGATGCCCACGGGTACAGTCGGCATTTGGGGGATGCCCACGGGTACAGTCGGCGTTTGGGGCAACTCCTTCCAAATGTTTCTAGAACTAGTTTTAATATTCTTGAACCCCTTAATGACACTGGACGTAAGGTTACATCCTGCATGTTTGGGATGTGTATGGCAGGAAATCGCGGAGTGATCTCACTCCGTACATAGTGGCTGCCGCTCATTTGAGCTGTCAACCCTTTACAGCGGCATTTAAATCCCCCAACCAATTTTCCAGGGTCCCATATGGGCCCCCCGCGATGAGATCACAGGAAGCTGTGCGGGTGTCATGGCAACCAGAGGGCTGCTAAAAGTCCCCAGAGCTCTCTCAGTACAATGCTTATCCATATGTGCCCAAGGGGTGGCATGATAGAATGCCTTTTAGAATGTGGTATGATGTAATGCTGTGGCATTACATCATACTGCGGGAGCAATCAAAGCATCGCAAGTTCTTCTTCCCTCTGGGGACTAAAAAAAAAGTCAAAATTATGTTTAAAGAAGTTTTACTAATTATTAAAAAAAAAGGTAATAAAAGTTTAAAAAAAAACCCTTTTACCATATTTATAATAAAACTATCTAAACAATGAAACAAAAATACATATAGGGTATCGCTGAATCCGTGAAAGTTCCATCTATCAAGGTAATGCATGATTTACCCCACATGGGGAACATTGTCAGATTTGTGCTTTTTTGGTCACCCTGTCTCCAGTAAAAAATATAATAAAAAGCGATCAAAGAGTCATATGTATTCAAAAATCGTAACAACGGAAACTAAAGGACGTCCAAAATGAGTCCTCGCACAACTAGATCAATGAAAAAATAAAGTTATATCTGTCAGCAGATGGCGGCAGGAAATAACTTAAAAAATTAAACAGCTTTGAAAAAAATAAATAAAAGAACTGCAGCAGAAGCAAACTGTACAAGTTTGGTATCGCGGTAACTGTACCGACCCATAGAATAAAGTTATCAGGGCACTTTTCTTGGAGTGCGTACGCCGTAGAAACAAGATGCACCCAAAGATGGCGGAATTTCATTTTTTTTCCATTTCTCTCCACCAAGAATTTTTAAAAGGTTTTTCAGAACATTATATAGTACCTGAAATAGTATCATTAAAATACAACTCATCCCGCAGAACACAACAGCCCTCTCAGACAGCGATGTCTATGGATAAATAAAAGAGTTGGGATTTTTTTAAGAGGCAGGAGGAAAAAATGAACATGGAAAAGAAATGGGACGGTCTTTAAGGGGTTAACAGAGATAGCAGGAAACCCAACTTATCTGATGTGCATTACAGTTCCACTGCAAGGAATAGGAGATTTTGCCAATTTCAGCATCAAAACAAGAACACATGGGCACCATGCCCGGGTAAGCCCCCCTGCACCTCAGTTCTAGCAGTTGTTGGGGTCCCAGGTGCAGTCCTACCACTCCTTCTTAGGGCTCAGTCAGATGAGCAGATGAAGGCCGCCCGCAGACAGCCCCGTCGGATCCCGCTGCGAGAATTCTCACGGCGGGACCCGACCCGCGCCCCTGCAGGGAGCAGTGCGGGTCTCACCTGCTCCCGCGGCTCCGGCTCTGTGCGGAGCCGGCGGCCTGGGAGTGACATTTCTGTGCAGGCCTCTGCGAGACCCGCACAGAAATAGAACATGCCGTGATTTGATTTCAGTTTTCTAATGCAATCCTATGGCAGCTTCCATGGGCGGAAATTCTACGGGAAATCCCGCCGCGGAATTTCCACCCGGGTGCAGGGTGCCACACATGCGTTTTTTCGCGAGGAAAAAAACGCACCGCATGTGCCGGAAAAAATCTGCATGACCACGTCCATTGCCACCCATATGTTCTATATTTGGCAGGTTTGGATTTTTGCCCACACTTGCGGCGCGTTTTTTTCCGCGCTGAAAAACGCACATATGGCCGCCTGCAGACGGGCGGAAATTCCGCTGCCGGATTTACTGTGGAATTTCCACCCCTGGAAGCTGCCATAGGATTGCGATAACAAACGCAATCCTATGCAGATGGCCTCGATTTGGCCGCGCGAAATCTCGCGCAGCAAACAAATCGCGGCATGCTCTATTTCTCGCAGAGCCCCGGACAGAAGCATCACTCACCGGCCGCGGGAGCAGGTGAGTGACACGCTGCTCTCTGCAGACGCTCGGGTCGGGTCCCGCTGCGTGAATTCTCGCACCCGGATCCGACCCGGCCGTCTGCAGGCGGCCTATATTATATCCTAACTGAGCCCCAGATGTCTGGCCATAGATCAGAATGTACCTTAAAGATTGGCCATTTTTCAGTTTTACGTATTTGCATCTCGGCTTCTAAGAGCCATAACCTTTTGATCCTTCCGTCGACAGAACCGTCTGCGGTTTGTCTGTTTACGAGGAATTGTGGGTTTTTGGTGTCATTTACTGTAGAAGAAAAACTTTTACAAATTTTTACATAAGACAAAATAATATTGTGTTTAGGGTAAAAATGACATATTCTCTTTATTCCGCAGGACGGCGTGATTACGGCGATACCAAATTTATAGTTTACTTTATGTTGTACTACTCTCAAACAAAACACAACTTGAGATAAGATGCTTTGTGACCCCCAGAAGCTTTTATTTTTCCATCAGCTTGTTTTTTCAGGGAAAGCTGTAGTTTTTAGGGTTTTGGGGTACAGACAACATTTTTATCACATTTTGTTCAATTTTTTTTAGATATTAAATGACTAGAAAAATGCAATTCTGGCATTTGGGCTTTTTTTTACCTGCCCGCTCGGGAGCAAAGATTCGGCGGCGGGCGGGAGCGGCGGGGGAGAGCGGGGAGGAATGGAGGGGAGATCTCTCTCTCCCTCTCTCCCGCCCCCCGCTCCCCCCTGGCCGCAACTCACCTGTCACCTGCGCCGGCAGCTGAAACTTTTCTTCCGAACGGGGAGATACTCGCCAAGGACAATGCTTGATCGAGCAATTGTCCTTAGCGAGTATGCTCGCTCATCTCTAATGACAATCACCATGATGGCCTGTTTACAACACACCCTGGACGACAGATTTTTGATGTCCAAGAGGCACAATGTTGGTTTACAACGTTTTCCATTTACGCCATGCCCCACCACTGAATGGCTTTAGGGAGTGCGGCGGCGTATATTTACTACATCCAGAAACTGGCAAATGGTGTGCGTTTCCATCTGGCGAATGAATTGCACCGAACGAGAGAAAAGCATTAAATGCATTCTTTTGCCTTTAAATACTTTTGCCGCTTGTATCTGGGTGCCAACTTACTTAGAGAGGCCTGCAGAAAAGACAAGCATCATAAATGACACAGATGCCAGCCTAGAAATCTATCGGCTGGCTAGTAGCGCCTCCCTATAGTACAGGCTGGTACGGCATGACCTGTGCCAGGTTGGGAGTCGTTATCTGCTTGCTTTTGGTTACCCCCCTGGGTGCTTTAGAGCCAATTACCAGTCTCCACAGAGCTCTGGTTCCAACACGGTCACCCCGGAAGTAAGTATTACCGGATGTTGAAGGACTTCTGTACTGTTTTCTGTGAGGATGGAACAAGCAAGAAAGTTCCCCTCGCTGTTCTACAAACTCAGAGTATCCGGACACAAAGCACAATAGTGAAGGGGCTTTTCGACAAATGAGATAATCTTTTCTATTTCAGAGGTAAAAATCCAAATAAATTGTTGCCCGTTGATCGACCTCACAAACTTGAGCATACAATCCTGCCCTTCGCCAACAGTTTCCATCAGAAGTAACAAGGCGACCGTTGTGTCCCGCAGAAGGGCCCGGCGCTCTAAGTCCCTCAAGATTAATTAGAATGGAGCGTGGCCAAGTTCATTAAAACTGAAAACTTTGTTGTGGTAACAGAACAATCTAGCTGGATGTGGAGACCACGCGCCAAATCTGGTCCTGACAGAGCTATTTACAGACAGTAGATCTGACGGTTACGGCAGGGTGAGAATGGGCTGTGGGTTGGGCGCCCGACTTGCAGCCACGAGATGACGCAGCAGCTGATAGGTGGAGGCAGGTATCATTTCAAAGACAATACATTTCACTTAACCTGAAATGTGGCTTCAGGTTCCAATCCTGCAATCTAACAATCTAGGCGCCAATGTCTGCACAAATATAGACTTCCCATCTACTTGCCTTACTGTCATTTAGGAGCTCTGTGGAAGGATATGACATATAAGGTGCATCTCCAATAAGCCATTCGCGTCTCATGTATGCTCCCATCAGCGCACCACCCCAATACTACAAGCTTCTTGTTGCAACCAGCTCTTTAAGCACATCTCTTCTGCACTTACCGCCCCAATTAAAGCGACCCTCCGGTTTCAGGACAGGAGGAGGAGAGGGGATATCACCTGCAGTTTTTCTCTGCCAACCTCCAATCTGCCAGTTTTTGGCCTTCGAAGATCATCACAGCAATTTTCTATCCACCTAATGCACATTATGTACTGCTCTCTGATTTGCCAGGACTGATCACATGAGCAGCCCTGGCCAAACAGAGAGCAGGTATAGTGCATTGCCAGTCTAACATTATGAGAAATAAGTAGTCTGAGGATTGCATCGGCCATCTTGGATGGCTTAAAGCAGGACCCAGATCCAGTAGACTGAAAAGGTGACATTCACAGCTGGCACCACTTTCGGTCTCTTATACAGCCTCATGGCCACTCATTGTATTGGGATATAGCAACTGTCACTGCTTTCCTTCACTGTGGCCTCTTCTGTGTCTCTCTGCACAAAATGGCATTGGCAACCCTTTTTATTGAGCTCTCCACAAGATGGCCACTGGCCCTCCTCCACTATGTCACATTGGACTGCACAGCCAATCAGAGCCCTTCCTGGAAGCTTCCCAAATGCTCTCTAATAGCTCCACTGACTTCTATTAGCAGCCAGTTCTTCTATGAGCTCCCTCTTGTGGCGAGAGCCAATATTGCAGTTCCTTTGTATTAATACCCTCTAGTTGCATAGGATTTGTTTCTTCTGCTTTATTGCACGAGCCAGAAGCCTATTCCTACCCTGGCTGTGCCACTGGCTGGCTTTTATCAATAACAGTGCAGCAGGGTACTGCTCACCCATCTTACAAGAACACACGAGAAAATTAGCAGTAGGTGTAGAATATGCACAAATGATAGAGCCCAATATTCTTTTGGAAGATAATCAATAAAAAGCCCTATATAGGCCATTAAGCAGAACTTGAGCCTCCCTTAAAGAGGATTGTCAACTTCTGAACTATTGAGGACTTATCCTCTAGACAAGTCATCAATAGCCTATTGGCAAGGGGTCTGTTGCTTGGGACAACAGAAGGTTGGATTTCAGAAAGGCAGATTTTAGTGAGGACAGAAATTTCCAAGAAGATTGGAAAATATTGTGAAATGAGATTCTCAAAGCGCAATCGTTAACAATCTCTAAAAGAAGGAAGAATGGGAAGCATTTAAAGAGACCAGGTGTTACGATCGTGTGGGCAAACTAGGCACGGGGCCCACACGATCGTGACCAAGAGTGAGGATTGGGTACGCACATGGGTTTCATGCAAACTGACCCTGTTCTACATGGGAGGATGGGATGGCCCTACCTAAGCGGGGACATTGCCCCAATAAGGGCAGCCCAGCGGTCTTCGGATTTAAGCCCTAGCTGATCCTAGGAGCCATGCACCAGAACAGGACGCATTCACATACGACATCACAGGGACTGAACAACAGGACACACAGAGCCAGAATACAGCATACAGCAGCCACAATGCAAACTCTAATAGCAGATGATAAGATGAATATAAATGCCAGGCATTAGTTGACATTTTGTACAAAACGTGAAAGCTAGCAGGCCACTTCACGGCTCCTGGTTAAACTGCTAGTCCCTACACTAACCAGAAGTCCAGCAGAACCGGACAGAGTTCACGCAGAACACTATAAGAGGACAGGACACAGATAGCAGGTGACACAGCAAGCTAACACAAAACTGACAGAAAATAAACGAACATACAGACATGAACCAGCAAGACACAGATCACACAGCAAACTTCAACAGATAAGGATTCATGACTGCTCACCCTGAACACCAGACAGAGACTGACCAGGAGCTGGGTTTATATGTGAGCACAAACTCAGGAGATTGGCTAGCAGGAAGTACCACACCCAGCCAGCTCAATCAATTAACCCTGTGAGGTCTGTGCTGCTAGGAAGCTTAGAACTACAGATCCCAGCAGCACATGTAACACCAGGATGGATGAACACAGAACTTGCACACATGTTAAAAACTAAGAAAAATATGTTTATCAAATAGAAAGAGGGGGGGATAGAAAAATATAATGCGGTCTGCCGAAACTGTAGAGCAAGTGTCAGAAAAGCTAAATCTGATAATGAATTGAGGCTTGCAACAGAGGCTTTATGCAATCAAAAAGGTTTTGGGGGGTCAAAAGCAAAAGAAAACTGAAAGATGCTATTGGATGCTTACAGGATGAAAATGGTGAATTAGTTAAGAATGATGTTGAGAAGGCTGAACTTTTAAATTCCAATTTTATATCTGTTTTCTCTCAGAAAGTGGATGCAACATCAACTGATCTTCCCTGTGCTATAGGGGGAATAAAAGAATGCAGGCTATCTATAAGCAGAGAGATGGTGAGGGAACACTGAGCTAACTTAAATGAATTCAAGTCTCAAGGTCCAGATGAATTACATCCTAGGATACTAAAGGAAGCAGCGAAGGTAATTGCTGAACCACTCGCCATAATCTTTGAAAATTCCTGGAAAACTGGAGAAGTCCCAGAAGATTGGAAAAAGGGCAAATGTTGAACCTATCTTCAAAAAAGGGAAGAAGGTGGATTCAGGAAACTACAGGCCTGTGAGCCTGACTTCTTTACCGGGAACGATCTTGAAACAAATTATTAAACAGCATGTATGCAAGTGCTTGGATGAGAATGGAGTAATTAACCAGAGCCAGCATGGGTTTGCAACAAACAAGTCATGCCAGACAAATCTAATTTCCTTCTATGACAGGATCACCGACTGGGTTGATCAGGAAAATGCGGTGGGTATAGTATATCTTGACTTTAGTAAAGCATTTGACAAGGTATCTAAGTATCTCATACTATACTTATTGAAAAAATGACAAATATGAGATTGACAAGGCAACTGAGGTGGATTCACAATTGGCTGAGTAATCGTACTCAAAGAGTGGTCATAAATGGCTGCACATCCAAGTTGAAGAATGTATCAAGTGGGGAACCACAAGGCTCTGTCCTAGGCTCAGTGTTGGTCAACATTTTTATAAATGATCTGGAGGAGGGAATTGATGGGAAACTGATCAAATTTCGACAAACTTGAGCAAGTTCGGAGAAGAGTTACCGAGATGGTGAGCGGTCTGCAAATCATGTCCTATGAGGAACGGTTAAACAATCTGGGAATGTTTAGCTTGCAGAAGAGAAGGCTGAGAGGAGTCTTAATAGCTGCCTACAAATATCTGAAGGGCTGTCACAGTGCAGAGGGATCAGCCCTTTTCTCATCTGCACAAAGAAAGACTAGAAGCAATGGGATGAAACTGAAAGGAAGGAGACACAGATTAGATATTAGACAGTGTGGGGGATCAATGAGTGGAACAGGTTGCCACAGGAGGTGGGGAGTTCTCCTTCAATGGAAGTCTTCAGATGCTGGACATATATCTGTCTGGGATGATGTAGTGATCATACAGTGAGCAGGCTGTTGGACCCGATGACCCTGAAGGCATATATTTATATTCCACAACACTTCTTCTCGATTCAACCCAAACAACCAATCACTGTGAAACAGCCCACCCAAAAAACCAATCACTGTGAATCAGCCAACCCAAACAACCAATCACTGTGAAGCAGCCAACCCAAACAACCAATCAGGTTGTGATTCGAGCAGAAGTGTTGTGGAATATAGATATGTGCACCCTGAAGCTCCCTTCCAACTACACCACTTTAGGATTCTATGAGCTGCTGTCAGTGTGTATGGAGCTGGAAATCAGAAAGATGGAAAAATATTTCTACAGCGTTATCAATTGCATGGCAACATTCCTTCAATTCAAAGTGACCGAACAACAGGTCCCCAATGATTGGGAATATTAAACCAAGCCAGAAACCATGCAAAGAGAAGCATTGCCTTATAAGTCTCCTTTGCCATCTTCTAGGTGCCCCCCCACCCCCATTCTGGATGCTCTGCTTGGGGAGAGACTATACCATTCCCTTATCCACTCACTCCCTAGGTGTCCCCACACACTTTTTGGGTGTTCTCCTTAAGGAGACGCGACACTGCTTCTAACCTACGGAGTTGAAAGCACACCGCTATGTAACTTGTCCCACAGCTGATTCATTAGCATGGGTGAGCTGACCACGCTGCTGCAGCTCAGCCTCATTTGCAAAAGAGCTTCTGGTTGGTCAGCCTCTCTTCAAATATTACTGGCTTCTGCAGTATGTAGTGTCCCAGAACGTCATCCTGGTCCCCTCCGTAATTGTCATAAATGTCTGTCTCATGTGGATGCACCGTGTAAAACTGTCAGGTCTATTTTCTGTATGTGTGTTGCACAGCTGCAGCGTCTGAAGGGTTAACTTCCATAAAACCATTGCCTGTCAGCTCTGCTGCTGAATGGATCTATCTTTCTGTGTCATGTGGTACAAGTGAGGTTATAAATGTGAGTGTTGGAGAGTGGGAAGGAGTCGTCTTCTTTCTGTGTTGGAGCAGGGTTCCATCTTACCTGCTGCTCGGAGCTAACACAGAGTCGCATGGGAGCGCCTTCAGCTTCCATGTTGGTGAAGATGGAAGAGGAGGAGTGACATCCCGCAGTGCATGGAGAGTGGATGTAATGGGAGTGAGCATCATCCAGAGAGAGATGGAGCAACCCAAATTCTAATTGCTACTGAGCCAGGTACCCGTTCACATTGCAACAGTTATTTTCCCTGTGTGGCTGTCCGCCAATAGGATCACCACACGGAGATACGTGATTGTGACACAAACGCAGATGTTGTGCTGGGTGCATCTAAGCTAAGTCTTCTTCTGAGTAATGTTGTCTTACCAGAGAGTATGTGGAGAGGATCTTGCTTTCTTGCCTCCTCTGGAGTATATAACGTGGACTATAGAGCCATATTGTTCCTCCCAATTTCTGAGCTTCTGCCTGTAACTGCTGCTGTGAATCTACCTGTATGCAAAGCTAAACTAAGTAAAGTTTAACCGGGCCTTCACCGTTCCTGAGGACCCGAGGTACGATACACTTGTCCAGTGTTTATGACTGCGTCGTGTATGGTGTATGAATGCTGGTTTGTGGAACGGTGGCATCACGAACTGACAACTACTGCGCCCCTCATCCTGACGACTACTGGCCCTATCCTCTGCTGCGGAACCAGGAGTTGGTAAGTGCCACCGTGACGGGTCCACGCACTCCACCCTCCCAGCTCCAGCCGTATGCGTGGGTAGCGGGTCATTGCCTGCAGTAGCCCATCATGGGTGCTGCATGAGTTGGGGTTTCCCAGAGCACCACAAATCTCTGGCCTCACAAACCGCCCTGCACTGTATGTTGCTGATTACGGAGGAAGCGGTGTGTGGTTAAATCTAATGCGGTACAGGGGAGATATCACAGCAGTTTATGCCTATCAGCTAAAAGGAGCGCCATTGGGCCGCGGTTAGACGAGTGTGATTTTTGCATGTGCAAAATGAAGGCTTCTAAAAGAAGCAATGGGTTCCTATAAAAGCCTTCATATGCGTGAAATTAGGAGCGCAACACCTAGGATAGATAGACCATGCACCATCTTCGGTGCGCAACAGGCAGGAGTTTCCATCGACTCCTATGGGAGCAGAAGTAAATGGACACCCCTGCGCACGGAATAGCTTCCCCGCTGTTTAAAGCAGCACATAAGCACCTTTTCAATGTCCCACTGTAAGCACCAGGGTATTCCTCTAGCAGTGGGAGGCAGTAGGGGACTCCCCTCACCTCTCTCCGCAAGGGATTTCCCTATTGGAGAGAGGAAGGCGGGGTTACAGGGCTTCCCCTGAGGGCTTCCTCTGAGAGCATGGGAGGAGGGGGCGGGGTAGGACGGATCGCCCTCTATCCCCGCCTCCCTATTGTTTGCTATAGGGATTCTCTGTGAGAATTCCTATAGCCCTGCCCACTCTTTCAAGCCCCACCCTCTCACTCTTCACTATGGGGATATTCCTCAGAATTTCCCCATAGCAGGGAGATTTAGTGGACCGAAAGCGGAGAAATGGGGGGATTAACCCTTTGCCCTGCTCAGTCTCTCTGTGCTATGGGGAAATCCTGAAGCCCTGCAGTCCTTCTTCTCTCTCCTCCAAGCACAGCAGCTCCACTGAAGGGCAATCTTTCATGCGATGCGCATATGAAATATTGCCATTCGCACGTTTTCAGCACATGCGAGCAGCGTCTGCCCGAGGCCTTGGAGAGTAAAAATTGTGATAAATGTGGAATAAGACGTTTAAATGACATAAAGCTGTTGTGGATTTGAGGTGGAATCATCGTGGATTCATCAGAAAAATATATGTCATGCGATCATGTGAGCCGGTGGCAGAAGGTCCATCCACTGTAACACGCAGCGGGGGGGAGGGGGGGGGGCGGCTGTTAGCAACTGTCACAAGCAGAGTTTGCTTCAATTGTTGATGTTAACTAGCTGGTAAAAGCTGACTGCATGTCTGAGCAGCCAACTGGAAGGTGGGAAGCTCCCTCCAGCACCCCATTGTCCCCCCTCGGGACCATTGGTTAGAATGGCAATCCAAGCCGCTATGCATGGATACCTATTAAGCTCCGCTTATGGTCTGTGGCAAGGCTTAATAGGCAACATGGAAAAATATTACTATACATGGCAATAATGAAGTATTGCAATATATGGTACAAGCCATCAAGTATTGGCAAACTCAAGGCCCCTTTTTCAAATTTTCCCATAAAAATCTAAACAATTTAAAAAAAAAACATATTTGGTATCCCGTTTGCTATACCATGTCTGTAAAAGTCCAAATAATTAAAATATCTCACTTTTTATCCCACAAGGTGAACACTGTAAAAAAAAAGTATAGAATGCCAAGTATAAAATGGAATAAAGTACAATCAAAAAGGTGGACGTATCCCAAAATAGTACAAGACGAGCCGTCGCACTGCCCGACTGATGAAGAAATACAAACCTTGTGCTTCTCGGAGACGGCGGCAGAAAGACATTTCTGATTTTAAAATCATTACTTTTCAAAAATGCTAAAAAATAAAAGTGTATAAATTTGGTAGCAACGCAATCATAGCGACCAGAAGAATAAAGAGAACGTGTCGCTTCTACTGCACTGTGAATGCTGTAAATACTAACCACCCAAAAAGTGGTGCCATTGCATCTTCTTGTTATTTCACCCAACTAAACATTTAAAAAAAAGGAAGGGGGGGGGGGGGGGGAGGGGAACTGCAAATAAAAAATCTCTGAAGGAGTTGTGGCAAGAACATTCCCTTCTCAGACGACCTATGAGGGCGCATGAAGGTCATAGAGCGGGGTCACCCTGTATAACCCAGTAAGAGCAGCTCCTGTTCTGGCAGACCTTCTGCACTGTAGCTGGCTGTGGCTTTGCCCAATCAGCTGGTTGCCAGGGAAGCCAAGGGCAGGACCCAGAGCAATCAGCCGCATGTCTATAAAGAAGAAGAGGGTCTCCTGCTCAGGACCTCCCACATCTCAGAAGTGGAAGCCACAAACTAGGATTTGCAGTATTAGACAGATATTGCAGCTTGACCTCTCTGATCACAGTGGAGGGTCCTAAAAGAGAGAACCACCTCCATTAATGACCTCTTCTTTTGTGAAAAATGGCTTGGATGGCTATGGGTGTTTTAACTGGCACCCAAACTAGTGATGGAATAAATAGTTCCTCCACAATTAACCCCACCCCGAGTCACGTTGATGGCCTCTAGTCTGACTAACCGGAAGCCTACTGTAGACTGATGAGAGGCTGCCTGTTGAAGGTTGGATATTGACTCACAGGGCAGCTAGCTTCCAATAGGTGGCGCTGCTGAGGATCCCCCATACCTTCCCAAGGAGTTCTAGCACGCGGCTCTGTGCATTTTACGGGAAGAATCGTTTTTATGGAAATTAATTCATGCAGCTAATGCTTTAATAATCAGTGACTGCACAAACCCAACGCATTCACCTTCATCTACAGATGTTTTTGAACTTCCAACAATTAATCTCAGGAAGAGTTTAGGTCTCATTATTCTGCAGCGCTGGTTAATGTCCCCCTTTGTTTTGGGCTGACATCTACAGCCTTCTGCCTTACCTTGCAAAGTTGGGAGCGTTTGTCCAGACAGTAAAAGAATCTATAAGAATCACCAATTCTAAATAGACCGTTTATTACGTTCATCAATAACTCTATTTATTACCCCTGCCATAAAGCGCACACCCTGCTGCAAAGTTAAAGGACCTCTGCTTGCATCCCTGCAACTATTAACCCAACAGCCCTGCAGGATCGCCACCGTGGAGGACAGGCACAAGAGTTCTCTTCTATAGACCCTCCTATAACAGTTGACCTTTTCTTTGTGCCTTCTGGGTCTTTCAAGGAATAAGTGTCGGCGCTCTGCCATGTGACAGGACTCCCCCATAAGGAGCACATGAGGGTCCCTGCTTAGAGGTCCCCAATGGTTGCCAGTCTAGCGGCAGACACGCTACCGAAGCGTTTCGGAAAGCTCACAGCATTTTTACATGACAGAATCTGATGCAGATTCCGCCTCTAAATCCTCGGCTGAGCTGCTTATTTCTGCTGCAGATTTTTCACATGGTTTTAACCCAGCTAACGAGCAAAATTCACAATTTCCAATGCGAGTGTCGCACAGATCCGTGTGAAGGAGTGAGATCACTTTTTCTTAATCACACATACCCTGTTTCCCTGAAAATAAGACATACCCTGAAAATAAGACATAGCATGATTTTCCAGAATTTTCGAGGATGCAAAATGATTTTTCAGGCTTTTTGAGGTCGCTTGAAATATAAGCCCTACTCCAAAATTAAGCCCTGCTAACAGTTAATTTAAAAAGTCAATTTAAATAGTGTCCAGGCAGCTATGCATGTAAAAAAGTTAAACCTTTTTGAACAAAAATTAATATAAGACACTGTCTTATTTTCGGGGAAACACGATAGATATCAAATTTGCCCTGTATTTCCATTAAAGTGAAAGCTGCGCTTTCAGGATGCGGATGTGCTGCAGATCTGTTGCAGAATCCACACAGAAGCGGTGCAGATTTTACGTCACATTTGCGTCATTCTTGTAATCCGCTGTGAGAGCACTGACTTAAGAAGCAGATGCAGCGCCTAGACGTGGGGTCGCGTTTCCTGCCGGGAGGATTAGCATTCTGTTATTTCTATTTTGAAGTGACCCTCCTGTCCTGGACAAACAAAGATGGCCGAACCTCTTCCTGGCCACCCGATGCACGCTGGGTAAGACCCTGCATGCTGTTCATATGGACGGATATATAACTGTGCACTGCAGTTATAAAGTCCTCAGACCCCTCACATTGCTACATGTTGTTATACTATTGCCTTGTGTTCCCCTCATTCTGCACTCAGTGCCCCATAATGACAAAGTGACAACAGAAACGAAGAAATCATTATATATTTTTGAAAGTCAAACATTGCAATTTAGCGCTGACATAAGTATTCACGCCCCGCACTCAGTATTAGTCGGAGCTCCTCTGGCAGTGATTCCAGCCTCCAGTCTTCTTGGGGATGATGCCACAAGGTTTGTACCCCTGGATTTGGGGGTTTTCTACCCTCTGTCAGGTTAGATGGGGGCCATCTGTTGACAGCCATTGTCAGGTCTCTTCAGAGATGTCCTATTGGGTTCAGGGCTCTGGCCGGCCTCTCAAGGACAATCACAGAGTTGTCCACCCTCCTGGGTGGTTTTGACTGGGGTCTTAGGGTCATTGTCTTGTTGGAAGGTGACCCTTTTGCCCAGTCTGAGGTCCCTTGTGCTCTGAATCTGGTTGGCATTATCTCTGTACTTCACTCAATTCAGCTTTCCATTCAGCCTGACCGGTCTCCCCTCCCCCAGCATGATGCTCCACCATCAGCCTTCACTGTAACATAGTAACACAGTATATTAGACTGAATGAAGACAGTGTCCATCCAGTTCAGCCTGTTTCAACCCCATTGTTGATCCAGAGGAAGGCAAAAAAACCCCAAGAGGCAGAAGCCAATTAGCCCATTCGGGGGAAAATTCCTTCCCGACTCCATAATAGCAGTCAGAATAATCCCTAGATCAACCTTTGATAGTTCCTACCTGACTGTAAGACCCGGACACCTAATGTCTATATCCTGGTCACAGAAAGACATCTAGTCCCTCTTAAACTCCTCTATGGATTTTGCCATCACCACATCCTCAGGCAGAGAGTTCCACAGTCTCGCTGCTCTTACAGTGAAGAACCCCCTCATGTGGGGATGAAACCTGCTTTCTTCTAGACGTAGCGGATGCTCTCTTGTTACCGTTGCAGTCCTGGGTATAAACAGATCATGGGAGAGATCCTTGTATTGTCCCCTCATGTATTTATACAGAGTTATTTGGTCGCCCCTTAGATGTCTTTTTTCCAGGGTGAATAATCCCAGTTTTGGTGCCTCTCTGGGTATTCCAGTCCTCCCATTCCGCTTATTAGTTAAGTTGCCCTTCTTTGAACCCCCTCAAGCTCTGCAACATCTTTCATAAGCATCGGTGACCAGAACTGTACACAGTATTCCATGTGGGGCCTGACAAGTGCCTTTTATAATGGGAGGATAATGTTCTCGTCCCTCGCCCCTATACCTCTTTTACTGCACCCCAAGACTTTATTAGCTTTTGCAGCATCTGACTGGCATTGATTGCTCCTGTTAGTCTACAGTCCACTAGTACCCCCTGGTCTTTTTCTATATCACTTTTCCCTAGCAGTACCCCATTTAGTGAATATTGGTGACATCCATTTCTCCTGCCTATGTGCAGAACCTTACATTTATCAATATTGAACTTCATTTGCCATTTTTCTCCCCGAGCACCCAGCTTATCTAGGTCCTTTTCTAGCCGCACATTGTCCTCCGTTGAATTAATTGTCTTGTATAATTTTGTATCATCTGCACATATTGATATTTACTGTGTAGTCCCTCTATCAGGTTGTTGTTAAATATAGAAATGGTATTGGGCAGGTGATGACCGGCGCCTGGTTTCCTTCAGACAGAATGTTTGGGGGCCAAAAAGTTCCATCTTGGTCTCATCCGAGCAGAGAATCTTGTTTCTCGCAGTCTGAGAGTCTTTAGGGTCTGCATGGTAACGTCGGGTAGCTTTCATGTGTCTTACTGAGGAGGCTTCTTTCTGGCCGCTCCGCCATAAGGCCCAGATTGGTGGAGGCTGCAGGGATGGTTGGCCTTCTGGAAGTTTCTCCCATCTGCACACATGATCTTTGGAGCTCAGCCAGAGTGACCATTGGATTCTGGGTCTGCTCTTTTACCAAGACTCTTCTCCCTCTTAGTCTGGGGGGGGGGGGGGGGGGTCAGCAGCACTAAAAGAGTTCAGGTTATTCTTCCATGTAAATATCATGGATGCCGCTGGATTCTTGGTCTCCTCTCTTATAAACCCTTCTCCCCTTTAGTTTGGAGGGGGGAGTCAGCGGCTCTAGAAAGAGTGCTAGTTCCTCTTCCGTGTAAGTATTATGGGGGCTGCTGGGTTCTTGGTCACCTCTCTTACAAGACCCTTCTCCCTCTTAGTTTGGGGGTCGTCAGCTCTAGGAAGAGTCTTGGTTGTTCTTCCATGTAAGTATTATGGGGGCCGCTGGGCTCTTGAGAACTTTCAGGGCAGCAGAAATGTTTTTGTAGCTTCACCAGATCTGAGCCTTCACACAATCCTGTCTCTGAGCTCTGCAGGCAGGTCTGTCCTCCTCATGGCTTGGTTTTGGCACTGATATGCATTGTGAGTGGCAAAACCTTATACAGAGGGGGGTGTTTTATGCCAATCAGCTGAATTTACCACAGGTGACCCCAATCAAGGTGTGAAACATCTCAAAGATGATCAAGAAAAATGGGAGGCCCCAGAGCTACAAGTGTCGAACCAAAGGGTGTGAATACTTATGTCAATGCAGAATGGTAGTTTTCATCAATTCAAAAATAAAACTATAAAGATTTCTCCCATTCTGTTGTCACTTTGTCATTATGGGGTACTGAGTGCAGAATGAAGGGACACAAGGCCACAACATACAAAACATGTAAACAAGTGAAAGGAGTTTCCAAATGTATGTGTCTAAATCCAAGTCAAGTTAGATGCACAGCATAGCAGCCTCACAGTCATCTTTATCCCCCAGCAAGCTTGGTACTCATTTTACTGACCTTGGAGGGATGGAAGGCTGAGTCAACCTTGAGCCGGCTGCCTGAACCAGGCGGGGAACCCGCAACCTTCAGGTTGTGAGTGAGAGCTTAGAAAGGCATTTCTGCTGCCTTAACACTCTGCACTACATGAGGCTCTCAGTATTAGAAGGCTGATGCTTCATATGGAGAGCATGGCAATTCTAAAATGAAAGAATCCCTGAAGAGCCTCTCTCCATACTATTCCAAGGTTCACTACTTCTGGGTGGGCTGAAGAACTGCGGCTCTCTTAGTAGAAGCAGACTCCTGCTGACAGCACATATCGCCATATCAAAATCTTGATACATAAACTTTTTTGCTTTTGAGAATAGCCGGAAATTTGAAAAAAAGAAAAATCAACTTCAGAAATTCACAATACAACTAAAAATGTGCCATAAATTAGCGATCACTGATTGAATCCTCAGTGAAGGTCTCTTTGCCATCTGCTGCTTAGTAAGTGAAATTGGTTCAGTTAGGTGGCAAGAGGTCCTTTTCAGATATCTGAGATACATAAAACTCTTGCAGTTTGCTACAATAGTCAGATGTGACATCTCAAAACATTCTAAAAGCCCCGGGCTATAATTACCGAGATCATGTTTTTAGTAGAGAAAGAGGGGTCTGTGCTTTGTGTTCACGAACACCATTGGCACAGGACGCTTCTCGCCTCCCTGTCCTCTTTGGACTGCATTTAAATCTACAGACATTTTACTTAGAATTGTTCAAGGGGGAGGGTCTACAAGGAAATGCAACTATTTTATCCATACTGGAAAATGTAGTATATTACTTGATAAGAAATGCCTTAAAGAAGTGGAGGAAACCTGCAGTAGAAGAACATGGCAATGAATGTCAAAGTCATCTACATGTGTTCATGGGGCTTCCCATGCAAATCAGTGATGGAATCAATCCTTCACAAGTACCCACCACAAGGAGACAGATCTTTCCAATAGGTGGTGCTGTGGAGGAATATTCCATCACTGATTTGCATAGCTTTTTCCCAGAGAGCATTGCATGGCCTATATAGGACTTCCTACGCTCGGAAAGTGTTCTCCATTAAAGGAAACATTACCTCCCCTGACACTTGGGTTTCCCAGTGATGGACAGTAGGCCCTCCAAGCAGCTAGAGCAGGAAGCCCCATTGCCTTGGTTATCGTGGACCATACAGCACCAAATGTGGGTAATTTTCTTCAAATTAGATACTTCATGACCCAACAGAGTTTTTTTTCTATATTGAAGCACCATTCACAATTGGTAGCACCAACGCAATATTCCTGATACTGAGGTTTACTTAGTTTAAGAAGGGTTAAGATTTTGGATGGAGGTTTGTGTGATTTGTTGGCTAGTTAATAATCTGGTTGGGTGGACACAAGCAGATGGATAAATGCATGAATTGGTTTGCTCAGATTGTATAGTAATCACTCTATATGGTCACATCAATTGATCAGCATAACCTCCCCACAGAACAAGCTGAAAAATCAGCAGATCTGCTGAAAAATGTCAAGATTACAGAGTTTGTGCCAACTTACACAACCCCTGTGAGAATGCAGGGCCCATGGCGATCTGCTGGCTGTAGTACTAGAAGACACTGATTTACAAGAACGACCATCCTCGAATAGCAGGACAACACAAAATCCGAGAGAACAGGAGTCACTCTTACTTAGTTGCGGTCATAACATCACACATCCCCTTTAATGTACACAGAACCTTTAATTGAGCATCAGATATTCGTAGTTACTTTAAAAAGCACGTAAACAAAGGCACATCCATTGGGCTCTTGGATGGATAGATGGATGGATGGATGGATGGATGGATGAATGGACGGTTAGTTGAATAGATGAATTCATGAGCTGGTTTGTTGAAACTCCATCAAAAATACTTTATAAAGACTGAAGACTACAAACAATGAGCATTGTACATAGAACTTTAAGTCCATGATAAGACATTGAGGATACTTTAGGAAGCACTTAGTTTAACAAGGACACAGCCATTGGATGGTTGTTCGATTGTGTGATTGGACAGGTAGATACATAAATTCATCTCTCCTGCTTGTATACAATGAATCATGACTCTCCAACTGACCACAGAACATTGTCTAACCTTGATACATTGTAACTTGCCCAGTAATAACGGTTACTATGTGATCTGACAGCTGATAGACAGTGAGGGAATCACAGCACACCCAGCAACTAGATGCAGCAATGGGTCAACATTAAGATGTGGACATTCTTCAACATCATAAGTCTCTGCTGTAAATCAAAGCACTGGTGAACTCTGCTATATCAGTGTCATAAGAGGAGCCGCCGTGACATTACTGGATCCATCCTGGCTGGACACTAGTTTGCCAGTGAAATGTCTGTTATGTCTGAGGCAGAACCCCACCTCTACTGAAGAAGCTGCACAAAATGCCACAATGAAGTACCCAAAGCAGAGCCACCAGCTAAGTGAATGCTACTCTGTACACAAAAGTACCTCCAAAAGCGTCATTAAAAGAAACATGTCATATAATCAGGCAACATCTGAATCTCTCCAACAGTCACTTGTTCCTGTGGGACTGAAGGTTATCTCCTGAAGCACCCATGTATACAACTGAACCTAAAAGCAAGCCTTGTGCATGATGTGAGGAGCAGCTTTTGGTGCCACAGTCTGCTTGATGTTGCATTTCTTACCAGATATGTCACATACCTTGCAGGGATACAAGGAACATGCCAAAAATCCAGAGAAAAACTTCAGTTCATCGCAGGCAGCTGCTGACTGGCTTTTTTTTCTGCTGTGGATTCTGCTGCTCTACGTTTCACAGGCTTCCAATGACTTTGAAGGTATAAACGGTTTCTTCTCATGCATCTATGCAGCAAAGAAATTAGCTTGCATTAAGGAGACACCAAGGAAAGACAAGGACTTACCTTGTGAGCCCCCCATGCTTGCATCCGTCTACTTGGTGTGCAGCAGCTACAGAATTGTAATCCAGCACTGCATGAAGCTACTGCTGAGCATGCCTAGTAAATGCAGTCACTTGGAAAGCAACTAGGAAAGGGATAAGGTTCCCTCAACAGCTTAATGATTTTGCAGCCAGTCTGAAAGTTTTAAAGGTGCAAAACACTGAAGTTTGGGGTTTCATAGAAATATGTATACTATATTTTGGGGTGCAGCATTTCAATAGAGCAGCATGCATTCATACTGACTTTAATTCAATAGTCTGTGGACAACTTCAATAAATCGAGCATATACAGTATATATGATACAGTAGCAGTAGTGCAGATTACACACTTAACTCTGCTGCATCTGACAAATTCAGCTCTGCTACATAAGTATACATTGCAGCAGAAATACGTGATAAATCAGAGGGATCACTGCTATTATTCTTACTGGGTCAAGGGATAGGAAAATATAAATGGATTCTAATAAAAAGAGCTGACACTTATTTTGATGATGATCCACAATTCTAAGAAAGGACTGAATTTCCAGTGAAAGGTTCCTCTAAGGAACTCTCCACATTGCCAGAAATGGCTCAAACTTTGTGTTGTGCTGTCATCACAAGTGCAGAAATCCTATGATGTTCATTCATGCTGAGGTGAGAGAGAAGCCTGAAGGGATTGATGCTTTACAGGGGTCAAATTAGCTAAGAATAATTTACACTAACTATTTCCCACTCACCTGTATTATTTACATAGGACGGACTATTCATCAAATTAACCTGTAAAACATCTTAGAAATGCATTGAACTTCCCTATAAACATATAATAGCCATGAAATGGGGAACAGGATCATAGAGTCCAAGCTTATAGCACAAGACATACCCAATTACACAGCCTATATAGAATTATCTTCTCTATATATGCAGATATAGCAGAGCTAAGTTTGTTATTTGGTGCAACTCATCATGTGCTATTGGCACACTGACAGAGGACTGCAGGTAAGCCAACAGATTTTACTTCAGTGGGTTATCATAATGCACAAATGATGCAGCCCCAAAATAGTTAAATGACAAACCCAACTCTGCTATGTTATCTATATACGTATTTGCCTTACCCAGGGGTTGCATATTTTCACTTTAGCTCTGCCAAATATGACATTGCATTTGTCTGCACTCTATGCATTGCAGGCAGCTACTAACGTCAAAAACAGGGCGTGGGGGACAGCATATTGTGCAGATGTAGGGGCAAGAACATATGCAACTCAGCATCCTCTCTGGGTCCTACCAATGGATATTAAGAAATGCATTTATGGAAATAGATGCATCTTTACTGTCAGCAATACCTGCAGCATATGAGGATTGCACTTGTGATGCAGGGACCAATAACATTGCATGGGCTTTTTTTTTTCTTCCTGTTACTATGAAGTCAGGCAGGGTGTCAGGCAATGTGTTCCTATGGAGGCAGGGAGGAGAATGGAACATGTGCATGTATGGCTGCTTCTCTGGAGTCTTGTACTGTGGAGAGAAGCAGCTGGAAGCCAGGAAACATTCAAACAATTTCTGCGCTGCACTTCTTTCTGCATCTCTTCTTTCCATTCCTTCCTTCCCTCCCTGAAGTCTCTTCTCTCCACCAATCCAGGCCTGTTGTCAGGCAGAACACGTCATTCATAAAGCACAACAATGACAGCTGGAACAGTCCATGTTCTGTCACCGAGTACCTGCGAGGATTGTCCCTGGATCGGATACATTGTATCATCTGGGAGAAAGGAAATATTTACATTTGTGGATCTTTTGTGTAACAACTATCTATAAATACGAAGATATGGTCACTCCTATGCAGAATGAGTAACTGCTAGGAGCTAACAACACATGAACTAGAATACAAAGGTCCCCAGGGTGGCACACAAGCCCAAAGCCAGACGTGGCGGAGCTGAATTTGTCATTTAACTCTTTAGGGTTGCAGTGTAATTGCACAGTGATGAGTTGTAATGATGGAATAGCTGCACCTGAGGTCTTGGGCAACACATATTAATGAATTGTGACAAATGTCAAACTCAGCTTTGCTAGATCTGTATTGCCAGAAGCAGTATTACTTGAGATGTTGTATTTGTTTTGTATAGAGTATTTTTTTTTTATGGAGGACAGTATAGAAATAGATCTACTCCCAGGAAGGCAGGCAGCAGACAAGCAGTGGAAGGGGCTGCCCAGAATGAAGTATACTAGAACATGCACTCAATTTCCACCCAAGATGAAGGGCTTCCAGTGCTAGGCAACTGAGAAAATGAAAAAGAAGCAAATGAGAGAATGGGAATCCCTAATAATTAAATGCAGAGCAGAACTTTTTACCAGTTGGCAGGTAGGTTATTCCAGATCAGCAAATGATGAGCACGTTTCTTTGGCTTCAGTAAATCCCAGGCTGGAAGAATATCTGAGAGAGCAGATAAATCACATGACAGACTTCTAGTATCAGGAAGGCTGTAAGCAGCGCAAACAGCATTCCCAGCATCCATTTAGGGACCTAAGGAAACAGCCTGTGACTGAGGAGCATTAGACTCGTATGTCACATCCCAAAGCTGACAGCAGGGGCAGAATATCAGGTTCCTGGGTCCTCTAACAAAGTCTGCAATGGGCAACGCAACTATTACAGGGCATTTACCTTGAATCGCCATTTTATTGGAGGTATTGGCCCTTTACTAGAGCCCTTAGTCCTTTGCTTGAGCCCTTAGTCCTTTGCTAGAGCCCATAGTCCTTTGCTAGAGTCCATAGTCCTTTGCTAGAGCCCATAGCCCTTTGCTAGAGCCCCAGCCCTCTCACAATTGGCACTTTCCTGTATGGTAATTCCGCCCATGACCCCGAAGTGTGGCATAAAAATTATGTGACAAGTTTTCCGTGAATCAGTTTCAGTGTGACTCCACGTTAGATGGGAAAATCCAGTGATCGGACCGACGAGGCCGGTCATCGGTGCTAGACTAGCCGGGGTCTCACCGCCAACCACGAGGGGTTTTCTCATGTAACAGTGTGGAGAGTATACCGAGAATGACGGATCGAGGAAAACATTCAGCGGAAGGGGATCCTGTGGACAGAAACAACTCATCACTGAAAGGGGTCGGAGGAGGATGTCAGGAATCGTTCTGACCAACAGGCTGCACAGTCAGCTGAATACAGTGCTGGAGCTTCAACTAACGTGTCCGAACGCACCACTTGCCATTTCTCCACACGGATGGTATAACAGCGGACGACCAGTTCCAGCGCCATTGTGTGTAAGAGAAACAGAAAGACTCCAGCGGGCAAAGAGCACAAAACTTGTATCACTGAGCAGCGGGAAAACATCTCCTAGTCAGATGGGTCCAGATTTCTTTTGCGGATGGGAGGTCAGAATTTGGCACAAGCAGCATGAATCGATGACCCCTTTCTGTCAGCCGGTCAGAACATGTCAGCACCGCCATCTAATCTGCGGCAACTACAAGAAGCTTCCTGTCCGCAGGGGCCGGTATTACTGCAGGAGGATTTCATCACCAAGTGGAATCTACAGCACGATGAATCGTTGCAGATCTGAAAGGCGAAGGAGCCCAACGCCACTAGATGGGGGCTGATAAAGGGGCCGTTCTTTCTATTATACTACTGTCTTTTTATACAGCACAGCAGTCATTGTACCCGCTCAGGCACTAGGACCCAATTGTAGGGCTCATTCACATGGACGTCATTTTGGCGCAGAGTAGGTGCATAAAAAAAAAACCGCAACATTCTTTCAGATGAACAATTTTTTAATGCCAAGATTTCTCTCTGTCAAAAGATAGGACGAGGTTGAGGGATTCCGCGACTGTGACGTCAGTGCACTGCAAGACACCGCAGCTGGCCGTGTAAACTCGTGGAGAATAGCCGCGACCAAGTCGCAGCTATTCTTCGTTCATGTGATTTAACGCTCCGATAGCCGCGCTATTTTAGCCCAGCTATTGCGGCATTAAACTGACCCCTGTGTGAAAGATCCCATAACTGCAACGTCGGCACCTTTTATGGCACGCGGGATGGAGAATATGGTAACATGCATTCACCTTCAATCCGTGAAATACATAGAAGAGAGAGAGCCACGCAAAGATCACGCTTGTCTACACATTAGTGGATGTTCATGCCATGCATGCGCCGTGTATTTTGCACCGCAGATTTAGGGCTCATCCATGAAAGGGAATTGGCGCAACTTACATGTGCAAAAAAAAACAAACAAACAAAAAAAACCCCACATCTATTAGAACCAGTGGATTTCTATGGAAACGTTGAGATGAAGGAATTTTAGGGGAATTAGAGGGGGAGGGAGTTCAGCTTCGGTGCCTATACTTTAGACATAAGTGATTAGGAGGATTTTTACCAACTGAGGGAATTCCGGACAGCAGCGCATTTCTTCTACAACACGCAGCTCCCGATCATGTGAATGGGGGATTTTTACGTTGATGAGGCTCAGGACTCAACCAAGGAAAATTGTCCATTTATGAGATTTTTAGCGCATTTTGCTGCAATTTTTCGCATGGCTGCCTTCTGCAAAGTTTTCCCACCCGTGTGAATGAGCTCTTACATAGAGAAAATATGCAGAGTATTATAGTGAAAGTCAAAAAATGTTAACCATATGCTGAGGAAAATGTCCTCGCGTAAATTGCAGACTGTGGGCAAAAAAAAGATGCAGAAGTGCAAACTTGCGATTTTTGTGCGATGCGATTTTAACATTAGAAAGTCCCATTGACATTTGCAGTAAAAAAAAATGCAGCGATATCGCAGTGTTAAAAAAAAATGCTAGTGGGTAAAAGCCCTTTAAAGGAAACCTGTCACCTCCCAACAGTGCCATATAAGTTAAGCTACAGGCACACGAGCACAAATCGTGCACAAATTTAAATGCTATTCTTTTGAATGGAGTCCTACACACAAGTGATATTCTTTCTCTCACAATGATGGTGTGGGGTTAAAAAAAAAATTAAAAAAAATCGTGCATGTCCAATTTTTTTTGCGTTCCTCGGGATGCATCACCCATTGTTTTCAATGGGACACTCAAACAGATTGCAAGTGTGATATGTTGTTTCCCATTTAGATCAGTTGGAAACATTGGCTGATCCTCCAACGTGCGTGAAACAAGCGCTGGAAGATTGGAATCTCCCAGAAGTGATGTGAGGCATTCTGTATGAAAAACGCTTCACATCTGCAGGTAAAACACATGATGACATGCGCAATATCAGGCTCCCCCTCAGGATACTTTCACATGGGTGACGCAATTTTGCCGTGGATGTGAGGTGTGTTTGCATCATTTTGCAGAAGTACAGATCCGCCGCCACGGCTGGAGGTCAGAGGGTCCCTTGGAATCTGCAGCAAGTCAGTGTATGCTGCTGATTGGTTGTGGATTTTGACATTAACGTAAATGAGAAAGTAAAAATCGGCAGTAAATCCCAAATGTAGCCAATTACATAAGTAATTCGCGCCAAGATGATGCCAATTTGCTGGTGACGAATTCCCTTCAGCGTTGCTACAGAAATTCAGGACAGAATTTCCACAGCAAATCAGCCCTCTGTGGACACATTGTTATAGGGACACTAATGACAGAAGGGCCCAAAAAACACCCCCCTTCCATAACCCTTGTGCCAATTCACCATTCCCTTGTTTGCTGACAAGGTCCAACTTACTATCCTTTATAAATAGTAAAGAACATGGCACCAACCAGTACTCAGTCTCCCTTCCCTAAGGCTGGCGGCGCCACTTCCTCGACTCCCCAACACAAGCTGTGGATTAGTATACATCATTAATTACGGACAATACGTTGCCCTGATTAGCCAGCAATGCTCAAATGGGCTGCATGTAGTGTAGCAGGCTAACATCACACAGGCAAGTGTGATATAGGGCTGTGAAACTCAGCCCGATATTGCATTCGCCAACATGCGACTTCACCACGGATGCCTGAGGGTGCCTTCACACATGCAGGATCCAAGGTGGAAATCCTGCGGTGTCTATGCAACATCCGAGGAGCAGGCCTAAAGCCTAGGAGACAGTGGAGTAGATAAATAACCTTGTCACAGGGCTCTACCGTTTCCCCACTACGGGTGGCTAGGAACCCGACCTCGTTATCACAGGGGAAGACCAACAATTAGTAACTGAGGTTACCTTAAGTCCTGTTTGTCACTCGTGACACCAATGCCGTGGCCTGAATCTGATAGGGTGAACCCAAGAGAAAATATTGGATTAGTTTTATAGCTGCGGTGGTTGTCACCCAATATAGACCCAAGCACCGACAGTACTAACGGGTACACAAGGCATATGATAAAGATAGCGAATGAATACATTCGTGACACCAGTGTCTCTTGTCAGTATCAAAGAAACATGTATACATGTAAGGGAAAAATAACACCGAGAAACAATTCTAGTAAACCAGAGACACCGAGTTCATTTAGAAGTGATAAAGAAATGATGTCAGTACAGATTAAAAAAAAATAAAAAACCGTTTGTATTGAATTTACTAAATATTATTAGAAATACATAGAAAGATGCAGGTGAAATTTGACAGCCACATAGACAAAATAAGGGTGATTAGCAACCCTTAAAGGGGTTGTCCCACGCCAAAACACGTTTTTTTAAAAAATTCAATAGGCCCCCCGTTCGGCGCGAGACGAACCCGATGCATGTGTTAAAAAAAAACTAAACGGATAGTACTTACCCGAATCCCGGCGCTGCGGCGACTTCTTCCTTACCTTGCTAAGATGGCCGCCGGGATCTTCACCCACGGTGGACCGCAGGTCTTCTCCCATGGTGCACCGTGGGCTCTGTGCGTTCCATTGCCGATTCCAGCCTCCTGATTGGCTGGAATCGGCACACGTGACGGGGCGGAGCTACGAGGAGCAGCTCTCCGGCACGAGTGGCCCCATTCACCAGGGAGAAGACCGGACTGCGCAAGCGCGTCTAATCGGGCGATTAGACGCTGAAATTAGACGGCACCATGGAGACGAGGACGCTAGCAACAGAACAGGTAAGTGAATAACTTCTGTATGGCTCATAATTAATGCACGATGTATATTACAAAGTGCATTAATATGGCCATACAGAAGTGTATACCCCCACTTGCTTTCGCGGGACAACCCCTTTAAGGCTCTGTAGGGTGGAGAAATATGTGTCCGACTTCAGGGCAGTCAAAGATTCTTCAATACGGGGAAGTAGGTAGGCGTCCTTGTGGGTGGTACTGTTTAATTTACTGTAATCCACACAAAAACAGATGCCCCTGTCTTTCACCAAAATGATTGGTGCTGCCCAGGGACTATAGCTGTCCCGAATTATATGGTTGTCCTTTATTTCCTTGATCAGGAGTTTAACCTGTTGGTATGAGGTGGGGAAATTGGTCAATACCATTCTCTAATGGGCGGATGTCCATTGGTGGGAATGGCACGAGAAATATTTTTGACTCTCCCAAAATTGGTATTGATTCGAACTTGCTGAAGGCCAATTGTTTTTCCAAGACAACAGCTTGAACTCCCTGGATCTGATCTTTTGGTGTCTGAGGACCACCAATCTGTAATTTGGTGAGCCGAGACTCTAGGCTGGAAAGAGATCCTTGGGTTGGTTGGACGCATTGTCGACCATCAACCGTCTCAACCTCTATGAGATCCTCTGGTTGCAGGAGTGAAACCTGAGCTATGGCTACATATTTTCGCAGCTGTATCAGAGATGTCCCAAAGATGAGCAGTCGTACGGGCACTCTTCCCGTGACGACGGTCACTAGACTTCGAGCTGCCATTGAGTTGACTGTTGGCACGCTTGTTATTTGTTGCTCTGACATTATATATATATAATTTGTGCTGCTGCTGATGTCCTTGTTGCACTTTATTCACAGTTGGTCGGTAGAGGAATTTACTGTAACTTTACAATGTTGTCCAAGCATCTTGGTAAGGTAGTTGGTGACTTGTGCACCAAGATCGCCCCGTGCCAAGATGTTCTATGAGGCTCCAGCTTCTGGAATTAGATAAAGTAAAAGAAGAGGTACTATTGGATATTAAGGCGCACCACCGTATGGATGCGTGAAGAAGAGCAGCACCAGCGGAAAAGCAGCACTGGATATCGCGACTGGTAAGAGACCAAGCGCTGAGAGAGCGGGTGAGCCGCTTCAGGAAGGCATCCGCGATGGGTTAAGAAAGAGTTCTTGGATGATCCTGGAAGTGTGACAGGTGAGTCCGCCCCCCAGGAGCACCTGCCGAGGCGTGGACTGTGTGTACTGAGGCCTGCCGGTGACCGATGAGCTGCCAAGAACTAAGTGAGTCCCACTAAGTGGAGAATCACTTGACACGACTGCGGGGCCTTAAACAGATGGGTGTGATTTGTTTCCGTTTTGCGGCCGTGAAAATCATGCGTACAAAATGGGATGAAACGAAACCAAAGATTTCAATGGATTTGTTTTCACGAGCGTGTGAGAAAAGATAGCGCAGGACTTATCTGCCCGCTTTTTTTTTTTTTACTTGCGTGAAATTTGAACTGTCAAAACCAAAAAGGATTTTGAGTGGTTTATGCGCTAGTTCACTCTGTAGCGGCGAGAGAATTTGCGCATGTTTAAGCTCTGATAGTGAGAGGTTCTGAGATAAGTTTGAGCGAGGGACGACAGCCGCCTGCTGAAGTGTTGCCGACGGTGCTGCTGCAAACCGCCAAGTTATTTACCTCTGCGAAGACAAGCAACCACCAAACCTGCCGCCCTCATCGATAGGCTGGAAGGGATTCTTCAGACCACCGGATTTCAATGAGTTTTTGTGCATAAAACATTTGCACACAAAACAGAGAGATTAAAGCCCGTTGACTTAAATGGGCCGGTTCTCATGAATGTGTTTTGTGCACTCATTCCCTCCACATGCAAAAAAGTCAGACCTGTTCTATTTTCCTGTGTATTTGCACACCAAAGCCCCATAGAAATCTAAGGAAGGTGCGCAAATACACAGTTAATACGCTGCGCAAAACCGATGTGTGTCCAAAAATGACTGGTTCATGTGCAGGTATGTGGCGCTGAGGCGATAGGCGTCCGAAGAAAACCTAACCAGCACACTCATTACAGCCGATCTGGTTAACCCTGCAGTGTCTGGGAGGTTCTCCCATGATCTGTTTATACCCAGGACTGCGACGGTAACAAGAGGGCATCCGCTATGTCTAGAAGAAAGCAGGTTTCATCACCAACACAGAAAGGGGTTCTTTACTGTAAGAGCAGTGAGATGGTGGAACTCTCTGCCCGTACAGAACGTATATTTGCATAAATGAATTTTAACAAGCTTGAGTCCCGATGGTAATTGGCGTTTTTAAGTCATTCAGACGGGGCGCCTCAGCGCAAATATAAAAAAAAGCGCACTGAAGCGATGGTGAGCAACGATCGGAACAAACCCTCGGAATGGCAATAAAATGCCTAATTAGGGCGAGCGGCCTCCTGTTTTCAGTGTTGCACGCAGCGTCGCTCCCTCCTCCTTCCTTTTTCTGCTGTCATAGACGTCTTATTTTTTCTTCTGCTAATATTTTGCATGGAAAGAACACGTTTGTCTGAATGAAGCAATTGAAATCCCATGCATCGCTTGGTGGCGTTATAAGTGCGACTTAACATGCGGAATAAGTCCTAATACAGACTAGAGTTCTGCAGATATCCCAAACTCCACATGACACGTGGGGGTCCCTGCGACGCACCAGCGATTTTACGCGGCTAATTTACACGTGATGGCCGATAATTAATCCCCGACGATACGCCGGCTGATGATTTGCCGCAGTCGGAAGAGATGGGTCTTGCCCTACCTTTTAGCCGTGGTTAGCTGGCGGCTCCCATAGGCTTCTATAGCAGCTGCCGGCAAAGGGAGGGGCAGGGAGTTTAGCAGCGGCTAGCGCTATTAAACCGTATCAGCTGGCGCTATTAGGCCATTAGAAGCATTTCAGAAGATTTATGCCAGCTGAAAGAATTCCCAGCTGCGGCGTATAAACGCAATACCCGGTCGTGTGAACGGATGAGAAAACGTGAATTTTAGCCACGACTTGGTCGCGACCTTTTCATGCTCATGCGCTTTTCATTTGCGACGCCGCCGGCATAAAATCGCTACACTCGTGTGAATGAGGTCTAAGTGTCAATGTGGACCTGAAGCCCGTTACTATACCAGCGGCAAGATTTATGCAATTCAACCTTTCTGCAGCACGGTCGTAAGGTCATTTGGGTTAGCAGGGGTTAAAGTAGATGCAACAAAAGAATTAGAGCAAGAAAGGAGATTTAGTGCCTGACTAATAGCTGGTAGACAATGACATTGTGCTGCGCGAGGTCTGACCCCCCCACTGCACTTGTAATTAAACCGTTCAACTACTGGAAGATCAGGATTATAGTTTGCGGCATTTTAACCCTTTTCGCTGTTCCTATCACATTGAAAGAAGATCAGCAGAAGTGCACAGAATACTTAGTAACTAGAGATGAGCGAGCATGTTCAGTTAAGGCAGTTACTCGAGTGAGCATCACTCTTCTCGAGTAACTGTACTCTCGTCTGAGCAGGCTCGGGAGTAGGGGGTGGGCGGCAGGGGGGAGAGTGAGAGAGATCTCTCTCTTACTTACCCCCCGCTGCCCCCACTAACCCCCGCACCCCCCACCCCAAGCCTGCTCGGACGAGAATGCAGGTACTCGAGTAACTGCCTTATTCAAGTGTGCTCACTCATCTCTATTAGTGACATAGTACGTAACGCCGAAAAAAGCCCCCTGTCCGGCCAGTTCAGGCTGTTACCCCCTGTTGCTCTCTGGGTATTGTGGTCCGCCTGCTCTGTTTATTACTTTAGTTGCTGCCTTTGTACCCGCTTAAGCTCTGATATGTCCTTCTTGAGTACCGGTGCCCCAAACTGTCCACAATATTCCATGTGTGGTCTGACCTGTGACTTGTAAACAGGAAGAACAATGTTCTTATCATGCACCCCTAGACCTCTTCTCTTGCCCCCATGATTCTGTTTGCCTTGGCAGCAGCTGCCTGACACTGGTTGCTCCAGTTAAGTTTACAGTTATAAAACCCCTAAGTCCTTTTCCATGTCGGTGTTCCCAGTGGTTTCCCATTATTGTGTAATGGTGTCATGTATTTCCTGCCCGCGTGCAGAACCTTACATGTATCAGTGTTACCCCTCAGCTGCCCCCAACTTATCCAGATCTATATGGACACACTTTACTTTACATAGTTTTGTATAATCTGCAAATACTGATATTTTAATTCAGAATCTTTCTACCAGGTGATTAATACATATATTAAAGATAATAGGGCTCAATACTGCCTCCTATAGTACCCCACTAGTAACGGTGATCCCTTCATTACAGCTCCCTGTGGTACCCCACTTGCAACGGTGACCCCCTCCAATACTGACCCCTGTAGTACCCCACTAGTATCGGTGACCCCTCCAATACTGACCCCTGTAGTACCCCACTAGTAACAGTGACCCCTCTGATACTGTCCCTGTGTTACTCTGATTGGTCTCCTGTTGCTAGTTGGGGGTCACAGGAGTCAGTATTAGGCCCCATTCTGTTCAATATATTTCTCAACAACCTGAAAGAGGGACTACAGAGTATAAAATCAATATTTGCAGATGATACAAAATTATGTAAGATAATTAATGCAACGGAGGACAATGTGCGGCTACAAATGTACCAAGATAAGCTGGGGGCTTGGGCAAAAAAATGACAAATGAAGTTCAATGTTGATAAATGTAAGGTTCTGCACATGGGCAGGAGAAACGGATGTCACCAATATACACTAAATGGGGCACTGCTAGGGAAAAGTGAGATGGAAAAAGACCTGGGGATACTAGTGGATAGTAGAATAAACTGGAGTAACCAATGCCAGTCTGCTGCTGCAAAGGCTAATAAAGTCTTGGGATGCAGTAAAAGAGGTATAGGGGCGAGGGGCGAGAACATTATCCTCCCACTATATAAGGCACTTGTCAGGCCTCACATGTAATACTGTGTACAGTTCTGGTCACCGGTGCTCAGGAAAGATGTTGGAGTGCTTGAGGGGTTCAAAGAAGGGTAACTAAACTAATAAAGGGAATGGGAGGACTGGAATACCCAGAGAGGCACCAAAACTGGGATTATTCACCCTGGAAAAAAGATGGCTAAGGGGCGACCAAATAACTATGTATAAATACATTAGGGGACGATACAAGGATCGCTGCCATGATCTGTTTATACCCTGGACTGCGATGGTAACAAGAGGGCATCCATTACGATTAGAGGAAAGTAGGTTTCATAACCGACATAGAAGGGGATTCTTTACTGTAAGAGCAGTGAGACTGTGGAACTCTCTGCCTGAGGATGTGGTGATGGCAAAATCCATTGAGGAGTTTAAGAGGGACTAGATGTCTTTCTATGATATTACAGGATATAGACCAGCGGGGTTGGTGATCCGGGTATTACAGTCAGGTAGGAACTATCCAGGAATTATTCTGCTTGCCATTATGGAGTCGGGAAGGAATTTTTCCCCTGAAAGGGCTAATTGGCTTCTGCCTCTTGGGGTTTTTTGCCTTCCTCTGGATCAACAAGGAGGTTGAAGCAGGCTGAACTAGATGGACATTGTCTTCATTCAGCCTAAAATACTATGTTACCATGTCAGTAACAGTGATCCCCTGTGGTACCCCACTAGTAACGCTGATTCCTTCATTACTGCCCCCTGTGGTACCCCACCAGTAACGCTGACCACATAATTTATTTTTTTCCTTATAGGTTTAGTGCTTCTTTGCTGTCTGCTTGTTTTACTAGTTGAAACACTTTCTTTTGGCTGTTTATTGCCCCTTTACATCTTTATTCAGCCACATTGCTTTTCTACTTTTACTAAGTTTTTTATTCCTGTTTGAACCACTCAAAGTATTTTACGATGTTTTAAAACATTTCCCAATTATTTTTTGTACTCTTATTTCTGAGCACATTATCCCAGTCATTCAGGTTAAGGGCGTCTCTGAGCCGGTCGGACTTTGCCTTTTTAAATTTACTATTTTCATAGCTCCTTGATAAAAACTCCCTATTGAAAGACAAGTGTTATATTATGGTCACTATTTCCCAGATGCAGCCCAACCTGAACCCATGTTATTCTGTTGGTCAGACCCCTTATTGGTCTGACTTCTAGCATTGCAAGGAAAAGAGACAGCCCAAGGGTATACCTGGCTAAGCAAAGAATTACCAAGAATATTGCCAGAGGCAAGAGACTAGCCTGATGGTTATAGCCTCCCAAACGCACAGTAATAAATTGTATACTTTATTAATACATATTCACTCAAAAAGGACAAAGACACTTTAAAATGAAAAATGTGTCCTTGTCCTTTTTTTGACTGCATATATGTTAATAAAGTATGAAGGGAGGGAGAGTGTTCAAAAAGATCTAGAAAAGCTTGAAAAGTGGGCGGCGACTAACAGAATGGTATTTAACAAGGAGAAATGCAAAGTCCACATCTGGGCAAAAAAAATGAAAAAAGCATATACAGAATGGGAGGAATTGGGCTAAGCAGCAGCACATGTGAAAAAGACTTGGGTATACTAATAGATCATAGGCTGAACATGAGTCAACAATGTAATGCAGCAGCCAAAACCGCAAACACAATTCTGCAAATCCTGTGCTATGAGGAACGGTTAAAGGATCTACGAATGTTTAGTTTGCAGAAGAGAAGGCTGAGAGGAGACTTAATAGCTGTCTACAAATATCTGAAGGGCTGTCACAGTGCAGAGGGATCAGCCCTACTCTTATCTGCACAAGGAAAGACTAAAAGCAATGGGATGAAACTGAAAGGCAGGAGACACAGATGAGATATTAGACAGTGAGGGAGATCCATGAGTGGAACATGTTGCCACGGGAGGTGGGGAGTTCTCCTTCAATGGAAGTCTTCAGAGGCTGGACAGGCATCTGTCTGGGATCATTTAGTGATCCTGCACTGACCAGGGGGTTGGACCCGATGACCCCGGAGGACCCTTCCAACTCTACCATTTTATGATTCTGTCACTTTGCATTTCTCCTTGTTAAATACCATTCTGTTAGTCGCCTCCCACTGTTCAAGCTTTTCTAGGTCTTTTTCAATACTCTCCCTTTCTTCTCTAGTGTTAGCTATCCCTCCTAGCTTTGTGTCGTTGGTAAATTCAGTTTCCCATCAATACCCTCCTCCAGATCATTTATAAAATGTTGACCAATACTGGGCCTAGGACAGAGCCTTGTGGTTCCCCACTTGATACATTCTTCCACTTGGCATTGTCAGTCATGGGGATGATTCTTAATGGAAACCATACAGATAGATTAGATAAAAGTAGTATATGCAAGTGAAAATAAAAATAGATAATAGAAAAATAAATATATGTGATTTTTCTAAAATACCTGAATCTACCATCACACACTTAAGAAACAGCAAACTTAGCATAGAGCCCGCACACTCGCTTAATATACCTCTTATCTGTAATACTCCTCTGTAAAACAGATAGGAATAGTGCATGCAACGAGTTATTTCACGTAGTCCATGTGTAGTTTTTTTAAATGAATTACACATGAATAAAAAAAACAAAAAAAACAACTACTGGTGTGCGAAGGCCTTACACATTTGCACAAGACGCTCGTACAGCGGCCGCTCTGCTTGCCATATGAAATGAAATGCCATAATGTGCAACAACACTTTATTCTCGTGTGTATCATTGTATCTTCCTAAGGTGTCCGAATGCATTCCCCTCATAGACAACCACTGCCTTAACAGAATATGATGGGAGACTTCAAGAGTAAGGACCGTTCACAACTATTCAAGTCCTGTGGGCATGTACCCATTCACCCAGCATAGTACTGTACTTGTGCGCACACAGCGCCAGTTCACGTGCGCATGCATGGCAGCCCTGGGACCCTTCACTAGCCTCTGATAGCCAATCAGCACTCCACAATTGCATTGTGGGGGGCCAGTGGGGGTCTGATGGGCAGCAGAGCAGACTCCTCCTCCGGCTGACTTTTAAGATGCGCGATCAGCTTTGACTGCAGCATCCGAACAGTTAATGGCCATAATCAGAGCTAGCAGCTGTTAGCCACCAGGAATGGCGCAGCCACGGCCCCAGAGACTCTCCACACATCCCTCACTGCATGATATGTACTTACGATTTGAGGTCAGGAAGGGGTTAATAATATTGCTCCCTGGACCAACTGCCATGTTCTAGAACAGTTTTTGTACACCTTCCGTGCCGAGGCTTCGCAGTCCGTGAGCGTTTCCACCATGCAACATGTGAACTCGCTGGTGCAGGGATTAAAAATTCTTCTTAGAGTTCAGCTTTCCTGAAGAAAAAAAGGAACCTTCAGTGTAATCCCTTTACAAGCAAGTCCCGAGGTGCCCAACTCAACCCTTCAACTGTGTAAGTCCTACTTTTCTTAAAGGGGTTATCCAGAAAGGACAAATTGCTCGAAATAGGCCCAGAGTGGTGGAATAACCAAAAAAAATGCATTTCCATGCCCCACCAGAGCCCAATTCTCGTTGCTTTTCACTTCCTGTGTCACTGACTATATGGAGATGTGACCCCTTGCAGGCCATCACTTTGGTCACAGTTCCCGCTGTTAGGATGTCATAGCTCTACAGCGGGACCAGGCGAAGGTAGAGTGTAGGACTCGACTGGGACTAAAAATCTGGCGGGCCACAAATGGCCTATCAGCCCACATGTCAGGTTTTCACATCAGTCTGCTAGAGCCAAACACCCTCCCAAAATATATGTCAACTTAAGCCAATGTATATGATACACAGCACATAAGTTTAGTACTAAGACCAAGCGCGTAACATAAATGAGGTACCAAGACTATGCACAGCAAATAACTGCGCACCTCCCATAGGCAAGCGCAAACAATGGAGATGAGAACGGACCACCTGAAATCAGTGAGTTCTGTTAATTGTGCATTGCACACATAAATCAGACGCACAAAAACTCTAAATTAAAGGAGCCCTGATGGCAGGGATTGTGCTGCTGCTTTTGGTGCAGATTTGCATTGCAAGGAGGGGAATCTGCAGCAATCTGTGGATACTCTGCGAATTTAAAACCATGTGTTGTCTTATGTAGATGCGGTTTTAGTGTATCTTGACGCCACCGGAAAGTGGTGGAGTCAAGATACAGGAGATTTGACAGAGAAGTTACGCCCCCTTTTTCTGATTGGCTGCACACCATTCTCCCTTTGTTCCTGCTTCTGGCCCCACTTTGACTGTAGCCGGCGTGCCAGCAGCACTCAAGGTCCAGATATAAATGAATGGGATGCAGCACACTAGAAATAATCCACTGTGTGGGAGAGCTTTTATGAAGATCGATGCAAAGACTTCAGAAGATAGGTCTGGACTTATTGACCTTTCAGAGATATAATTTCCAATTCTCAGAATAATGGCGAAGTCAGCATTCCAGGATTCTTTTGTACAGTTATAAAAACCTTTACTTCTCCATATACAGCTGCGACTAGAGATGAGCGAGCATACTTGCTAAGGGCAATTACTTGATTGAGCATTGCCCTTAGCGAGTACCTGCCCACTTGGAAGAAAAGGTTCGGCTGCCGGGGGGGGGGGGGGAGCGGCAGAGAGATCTCTCTCTCCTCTCTTCCCCGCGCTCCCCCCTGCTCACTGCCGCAACTCACCCGCGCCGGCAGCCGAACCTTTTTTTATAAGCGGGCAGGTACTCGCTAAGGACCATGCTCGATCGAGTAATTGTCCTTAGCGAGTATGCTCGCTCATCTCTAGCTGCGACGTTTCGACCTGTATAAGGTCTTTAGCAGCACTGAAGGTGGCCTGAAGCTGATGTCCTCCACTGGCATATATCTATATTACACTCAAGTTCAGCGTGCGGAACCTCAGTGTAATATAGATATATGCCCTCCGCTGCTTTGGGGCCACTGTCACTTTCTCTGGTGCCCCTTTCTAATGATTACAGCTGCTGTCTGCTCGAGTTGGTTGTAGGGCCTCCGCTCTTACTGTCCCTGACGGTGCTTCCTCTTCATTAAAGCTCCTGCTGGTGGCTGGCCTGCTCCTGCCGCCGATGTCAGCTCCGCTTGCTAGTACGGGGGCCCCCGCTGTCAGTCTCCCTGCCAGCCCTTCCCCCTGTTTACAGCTGCAGGTGCAGGGCATGCTGCTGAGACCTCCTGCTCCTGGCACCAGTGTAACAGTAGGCGCGCTGGTGCCCGCGCTGATGAGACCTTGTACTCGTGGCCCCACTGTAAGAGTAGGCAGCGACGCCCTCCCAGCAACGCTGTAGTTCAGCGCCTACACTCACATCGGCACAAGAAGCAGGACCTGTCTGACCGAAGAAACCACGAATGCCGTGCAGCCAATCACAAAATAGGGGGTGTGACGCACTGCCAAACCCCCTGTATCTGGACACCACCTCCACTTCAGGTGGCGTCAAGATACACTAATACCTGTAGATGCACTGCGCAAAGCTGTCTTGTCATTTTCTGTATGTGTGTTGTACAGCTGCAGTGTGTGAAGGGTTAACTTTGATACATTTACAGGCGTGCAAGCATTTTATTATTTTGTATTGTCATGTGGTACAAATTAGGTTATAAATGAGAGAGATTGAGAGCAGGAGAGGGGTCAATCTTCAGGAGGAGAGAGTGCTACCACAGAGCCGCATGGAAGCACCTTCAGCTTCCATGTAGGTGAAGATGAAGGAAGAGGAGCGACATACCGTAGCGAATGGAGTGTGGATGTAAATGTGTGAGTCCCTGCAACAGGGAGAGAGAGAGCGCACTACCCCAGTTCTAAAACAGGTACCTGTTCACACCACAGGCCTTTCCTGCATTAGGATCACCACACAGAGGTACTCTAGTGAGACACCCACGCATCTGCTGTGTGTATATTGGCTAAGCCTTCCTGTTAATAATTGTTTGGCAGGAAGTTTGCGGGGCGACCTCTACCCCCTTCCCCCACTGGAGTGCTCCCAATCCAGGACTGGTGACATACAGATAACATGGACTGTAGGGCCTTAGTTATCCTGTGTATCCTTCCTACCACTGAGCTATGGCCTGTCACTGTTTTACGTGAATTGTACCTGCATTACCTGTTGTACCAATTATTAATCAAGTAAAATTTATCCCGGGCCCTAACCTTTCCTAAGGACCCAAGGTACTATACACAAGTCTCCGTGTTTATTACTCTGCCGCTATAGAATATCGGTGTGTGGGAACGGTGGCGTCACAAGTGATATCTACTACAACCCTCCTCATCCCCTTTATTGGCACACCCAGCCAAATGAGTGTTGAAGCTAGCCTACGATCCTGCTCTGGCCTTGGCTACGTGGCATCCCTCCGGGGCCAGAACCTGGTAAGTGCCACCGTGACATGTCAGCACTTCAACCTCCCAGCTCTTTACATTAGCAGCTGTCCGGGGTTGCCCCTCTGGGATGTTACAAAGCTACTACAGCGAGGATCTGGGGAGGAAAAAGCAAGATCTTTTCTTTTTTTTTTTTAGTTTTTTCAAGAGATGATTTTATGGCGTGCGACAGAGGGCGATGCGTGCAAATAGTTCCAGGTGAATCAGTAACTGTGCAACCAAACTGGTTGGTCAGCCAAGCAATGAGTGGGAGGATGCTAAAAACTGTTAGTGTGGCGCAGCGTATTTTAGGAAACACGCGGACATATTGGGATAAAATCTAGCTTTTTCCACCCCCACCCCCCCCCACACACACACCCTGATTTGAAAGGCTATTTAGCCTAATGAGGTCCAGATGTGTTCTTATTCCAGCGGTTTACCACTGTGTTTTACGCGTGTGCTTGTGTTTGGTGCGCCATTTGCACACCTCCAAGGAGTCTCCAGCAGCACAACCAACAGACCAAAATAACTTTGGGGAAGCTTGCTGAAGTGCCAGCTTACCGCCCGTATCCTGACTCCACTAGGGTCCAACAGGTTAATAGCGTAAGCAGGCGATGTAAGCACCGCTCAGGAATCTACATCCGAAGATGCTACTTTATTATCTCTTTTAAAAGCGACGTTTCGGCCACAGTCCGGCCTTTTTCAAACCCCTTTGGTGCGCAAATCGGCAGGAAAATAGAGCAGATCCTGCAGTTTTGCACACAATCAAGATGATCCAAAAAAAACTGGTTACTGTGAGAGAAGCCGTCGGCATCAGTTGATGCTCTTCTCTGCGTATTGTGCAGGTATATTTTGCATGCGCAAAAACGCACACAAATACATCCATGTGACGCCGCCCTCAGAGCTTCTTCAAATGACCGTATTTGCAGACATAAAATCTGCACACGAAAAAAACACAGAGAATAGAAACCATTGATTTGGGGAAAAAACGTAGCAGAGGCCCCATAGAAGTCTGTGGGAAGTGCACAAATAAGCAATGGGAAGCATGAAACACTGTGCAAAATGTGGGGAAAAGATGCCATCTGGACCTCATTAGGCTAATTAGCCTTCTAATCCACAGGAAGGTTGTGTTGCGCTCACGTGTGAACTGGCCCTGCATGCGAAAAAGTACAACAATATGCGCAGACCCTCCACAAATATGTTTTGGGGTAGAGCGTTCCAGGCATGTTTAGTACACCACAAAAAAAAAAAGGTATTGTAATTGTGTAGATTAATCAAGTATGTGGATTTCTGTATTTATCACTAATACAATTTGGTCTGATTGTACCTAAATCACAATTACAGACAGTCTACCTAATAATGTCCTTTAGGATTTAATTCACATGAGCGTATATCAGCTGCGATTTTTTTCTTATTTGCTGCCCATCTGATGCAGTGATTTACAAGGGCGTATTACCGCGGCGTACAAGCACTTGGCCGGCCAAGATAGCGCATTTCAGCAGGGCACTTTTACACCCGCCAGGAAAGATAGTTCAGGAGATATCTTCCTGGCCGAAATATGTCGGCCGCTGCCATAGACTTCTATGGGAGCCAATAGTATCTGCCGGAGAGGGGAGGTGGGAGGGAGTTTAGCACTGTGTCTGCTAAACTTCCACCCACTTCCTTTCTTCTCTCCGCCCCTTGCCGACTGTTTGCAATGGGGGGGTTAGCTGGTTACTAAGCTCCTGCCCCGTCCCACCCCCTCCCATTGCTGGCAGCTGACAAGGAGAGGGGGAGGGAGCTTAGCTCTCTAACTCCCGCCCTGCCCCTTCTTTTTCCGAGAGCCGGCGGAAAGGGGGAAGGCAGTTTAGCAGAGCTTAACTGTCTCCCCCCACCAGACAGCAATCCAGGCTGGGCGTATATGCACAGGACCCAGAACATCTGAACGAACGCACAAACGGCATATTTGTCTGCCAATTCACGCATTTTTACGCCGCTGGCGGGCGCACGTAAAAATGCTTATGGTCGTGTGAATTAGCCCTTATAGAGTACACATAGTAATCATCCACATCACAGGGAGAAAAAGTAAGCGAACCTTTGTATTAATTACTTCTCCAAGAACTGATTGGCAAAACATGTTTTAATAAAGAAGATTTAGGGCGCCCACCCACTGGCGATTTTTTTACCTGCGAAATTCGCAGCATTTTTTTCTCTGCAGTGATTTTGCGCGATCGCGATTTTAACATTACAAGTCCCATAGACCACTGCAGAGAAAAAAATGCTGCGAATTTCGCAGGGAAAAAAATCGCCAGTGGGTGGGCGCCCTTAGTGTGCGGGTTTCACAGGTGCTCTTCCTATTAAATAAAGGCACATAAAGCCTGGTTACTAATACATCTGTTCTAGAAAGATTGATTAATGTAAATCACTGCAAGCAATTTTTAGAATATCTCAGAAGACGTGTTATAGAGACCCACAAAGCTGGAAAAGGCTACAATATCAATATCAATCCACACTATTCATTCCACCGTGCAGTATACATTTTTAACATGGAGGCCTATGTGTGACGGATCCCACCATACAGAATATGTCACAGGTAGCCATTCAACTTTTTCATGTACTTTTTCAATAGTTTTTCATGATGAACCCTTTAAATGGATCCCATTATAGCCTATGTGTAATGGATCCCAAAGCTAGGCATTCACCACTGCCTCTAGGTGTTTCATGGGTGGAGCAACACAAGATTCGGGATATGATCTAGTAAATGGAGTAATCAAAATGCATGATTTTATTTAACCCCTTAGTGACCAAACTTTTTTTGGTTTTCCATTTTTGTTTTTCCTACCCCCTTTTTAAAAAAATCGCAACTCCTTTATTTATACATCGATACAGCTGTATGGGGGCTTGTTTTAATGTACTGAAAAACTTTTGAAAAATTCTAGTGGAGTAAAATAAAAACCATAAAATTCCACCATCTTAGGGTTTGTCTTCTTTTTATGGTGCACAACTGCAACAAAAATGAGCTGATAACTTTATTCTATGGGTTGGTATGATTACTACGATACCAAACTTATATAGTTTTTTTTGCTGTACTACTTGTATTTTTTTTCAAAGACATTTAATTTTTTAAAATTGTTTTCTGCTGCATCTTCTGCGCACAATAACTTTTTTATTTTTCCATCAACATCGCTGTGTAAGAGCTTATTGTTTGCAGGACATCCTGTAATTTCCATTGGTACCATTTTGGAATACATACGACTGTCTTCCTTCCATCTGTCTTCCTTCCCTCTCATTCTGTGCAATGGAAGGGGCGGGGGCGGAGCTAAGTGCAGGTCCGCCTGCGTCCTCCCATTGATGCTATGGACAAGGGGTGGGGTGGGGCGGAGGTAAGTGCACACCCTCTCCCTGCTCCTTGCCCATAGCCATCAATGGGAGGAGGCAGGGCGGACCAGCACTTGGCTCCACCCCCTTCCATTGCACCATACGAGAGGGAAGGAAGACAGGTGAGTCTGCAATGAGGAGGGAGGGGAAATGGGAGATGGCCTGGTGAGGTTGGCGCATTTGCCAAGCATATAAACGGGCGGACAAACGTTTGATTTTGTGCCTGTTCACTAGATTTTTTACTAACAATGTAGCGTATATCGGCCGGCTGTGAAAACAGCCGGCCGATATGCGCTCGTGTGAAAGAAGCCTGACTCTGGTGAAAACATTTCAGGCTGCAACTGAAACTTGAGCCAAAGCAACTTGCTAAACAGTCCAATTTCAACTTTTCATCTTCTGCAACAGACCTGCTGACTAACTGCATATATCCCTAGTGGTGTGCACAGCTAGCATTCATAGTGAGGCCAGCCTCACTTACAGTTTGTTGTCCAGGGGCTCAGCTTCTACTAATCTCAGCATTGGCTAGTTGCTTCTTGCTTTATCTCCTTGTCAGTAGCGAGTGATCCTCTCTGTTCTGGGTTATTGTGATTCCTTCCCTCCTTCCTCCAGCAGACCTCCAGGCCTTCTGTAGTGTCCGGGTATAGCACCACTGCAGCTGGTCAGTATCAAGCCATTGCAGCTCACTTGTTAGTAACTTATCCCCTGCTGCGCTCTGCACCCAGCTCCTCTACAATGCTTGCAGGGCGAAGGTTCCCAAGTGTCTGGGGCTAGGGTCTTCTTCTTTTCCCCACCTGTCCAACAGGGGGCAGTGTAGTGGCCCAGAGTTGGACACTACAAAAAGTAAATGTGTTTACTGTTATTTAAATGTGTATGTGCCTTTAAAGTAAATGTATATTTATTACTGATTATTTATTCTGTCAGAGAACCTGCAGCCTTTCTGATTGGCTGTCAGGAGCATTACTTTGTTTGGGTTTTTCACCACCCAGCAACGGGTCTGTGATTGGTGGAGGAATTCCAGTCAGAGTAATTTCAAGTGTGCGTAAGTGTCAGTTGGCAGAAAAGAGAAGGAATTGAGACGTTGAAGGGAGTAGAGCAGGAGAGGCAAGAAGGCAGTATTGTGAGTTCAACCAAAGACAGTAAGAAACAGGATTAGAGTACAGATGTGGTTCCTGCACTTATATATGAAATAATTTACCTCATGAGATGAATTAATATATATTGAGGACCACTCTCAAGGGAAATAAACTGTTGTTTTTGTTTACCGTTTATTCCTGCCTCCTGGAGTTCCTTCTTGCCACACTAACACCTGCACTACAAGTACCACACTAATAGAATCCTCCAGGGGAAAGAATTATCCCCCAACTTTTATTTTTATTCATTTTATTTCTTTTTGCAATAGCTGGCATCACAAACTGATTGGGGGCCGGTGCAAGAGCTGCCATCACAAACTGATTGGGGGCCGGTGCAAGGGCTGGCATCACAAACTAATTGGGGGCCGGTGCAAGAGCTGGCATCACAAACAAATTGGGGGCTGGTGCAAGAGCTGGCATCACAAACTGATTGGGGGCTTGTGCAAGAGCTGGCATCACAAACTGATTGGGGGCCGGTGCAAGAGCTGGCATCACAAACTGTTTGGGGGACAGTGCAAGGCCTGGCGTCACAAACTGATTGGGGGTCGATGCAAGAGCTGGCATCACAAACTGATTGGGGGGCGGTGCAAGAGCTGGCATTACAAACTGATTGGGGGCCTGTGCAAGAGCTGGCATCACAAACTGATTGGGGGCCGGTGCAAGGGCTGGCATCACAAACTGATTGGGGGCAGGTGCAAGAGCTGGCATCACGAACTGATTGGGGGCCGGTGCAAGAGCTGGCGTCACAAACTGATTGGGGGTCGGTGCAAGAGCTGGCATCATAAACTGATTGGGGGCTGGTGCAAGAGCTGGCATCATGAACTGATTTGGGGCTAGTGCAAGAGCTGGCATCACGAACTGTTTGGGGGGCGGTGCAAGAGCTGGCATCACAAACTGATTGGGGGGCGGTGCAAGAGCTGGCATTACAAACTGATTGGGGGCCTGTGCAAGAGCTGGCATCACAAACTGATTGGGGGCCGATGCAAGGGCTGGCATCACAAACTGATTGGGGGCAGGTGCAAGAGCTGGCATCACGAACTGATGGGGGGCCGGTGCAAGAGCTGGCGTCACAAACTGATTGGGGGCTGGTGCAAGAGCTGGCGTCACAAACTGATTGGGGGCCGGTGCAAGAGCTGGCATCACAAACAGATTGGGGGCTGGTGCAAGAGCTTGCATCACAAACTGATTGGGGGCTTGTGCAAGAGCTGGCATCACAAACTGTTTGGGGAACAGTGCAAGGCCTGGCGTCACAAACTGATTGGGGGCCGGTGCAAGAGCTGGCATCATGAACTGATTGGGGGCTGGTGCAAGAGCTGCCATCACGAACTGTTTGGGGGGCGGTGCAAGAGCTGGCATCACAAACTGATTGGGGGGCGGTGCAAGAGCTGGCATTACAAACTGATTGGGGGCCTGTGCAAGAGCTGGCATCACAAACTGATTGGGGGCCGGTGCAAGACCTGGCATCACAAACTGATTTGGGGCTGGTGCAAGAGCTGGCATCACGAACTGATTGGGGGCCGGTGCAAGAGCTGGCGTCACAAACTGATTGGGGGCCGGTGCAAGAGCTGGCGTCACAAACTGATTGGGGGCCGGTGCAAGAGCTGGCATCACAAACAGATTGGGGGCTGGTGCAAGAGCTTGCATCACAAACTGATTGGGGGCTTGTGCAAGAGCTGGCATCACAAACTGTTTGGGGAACAGTGCAAGGCCTGGCGTCACAAACTGATTGGGGGCTGGTGCAAGACCTGGCATCATGAACTGATTTGGGGCTGGTGCAAGAGCTGGCATCACGAACTGATTGGGGGCCGGTGCAAGAGCTGGCATCATAAACTGATTGGGGGGCGGTGCAAGAGCTGGCATCACGAACTGATTGGGGGCCGGGCAAGAGCTGGCATCACGAACTGATTGGGGGATGGTGCAAGGGCTGGCGTCACAAACAGATTGGGGGCAGGTGCAAGAGCTGGCATCATGAACTGATTGGGGGCAGGTGCAAGAGCTGGCATCACAAACTGATTGGGGGCCGATGCAAGAGCTGGCATCACGAACTGATTGGGGGACGGTGGAAGGGCTGGCGTCATGAACTGATTGGGGGACGGTGGAAGGGCTGGCATCATGAACTGATTGGGGGCCGGTGCAAGAGCTGGCATCACAAACTGATTGGGGGATAGTGCAAGGGCTGGCGTCACAAACTGATTGGGGGTCGGTGCAAGGGCTGGCATCATGAACTGATTGGGGGCTGGTGCAAGAGCTGGCATCACGAACTGTTTAGGGGCCGGTGCAAGGGCTGACGTCACAAACTGATTGGGAGACGGTACAAGGGCTGGCGTCACAAACTGATTGGGGGCAGGTGCAAGAGCTGGCATCATGAACTGATTGGGGGACGGTGCAAGGGCTGGCGTCACTAACTGATTGGGGGCCGGTGCAAGAGCTGGCATCATGAACTGATCTGTTACCATCATTCCCTACTCGATCACGAGTAGCGGTTGTTTAAGGTCTTACGCCTAATATTCTGTCGGCCACTGCCATTGTGGGGAATAGCAGAGCCACCGCCATTACCCTCCCCATTGTGGCATGCCACAGCAGAGCTTTAGCATAGCTGAGCCGCTTCAGTAAGACAGATAGCTGCTGACCCCCTTACAAGTTGCAAACGCATGAGCTGAACATGATGTGAATGGGACGTTATACTATTTCCAAGGTTAGGCACAGAAGGGATATGAAGGCAGATGTACAAGGAAAGACCTCAAGTCAGACTCAGTATAATTATGGCCTTGCTATTCGCTAGTAGTTTATTTTGGAGCGCTGTGCCGGCGTTCAGTAAGTGCCTCCATTCCTGTCCAATGTTTTACCCCGCTGCCTCACACACACTTACCATATGTATAAAAACCAAGGCAAGCAAAAATGAAGATGTGTCAAATGTCCTTATTTTTCTTATAGTCTGCACCAGATATTCTTCTCCGTCTGACAGATTGGTGAGCGGTTCCTAACCTGGCCAACGTAGCCACGGATAACGCTGAGTGTTTCCTTCCCGTTGGTTCGCTTTGCCATGTAGAAAAGGATGGATCAGCATTTCTGAGAGAAAAGTTTCAATAAATGTAATTATAGCATTTTCATTAAATCATGTCTTGAATAATACATTTTCAGATCAGACACTTTCTACTTCTCAAGTCACGGCCAGCGTCATGGACAACATGGCAGACACCCAGGCAATGAAAGCAGCGGCGTGTCGTCCGAGCAAGGGCCGTTTGCTTGGTGAATCATCATTTTTATTTCCTAAATAACATTTAAGCGAGGAGGAGAGAAAATCGTTTTATGCTGGCTTTCATGTACATGAACGCTGGGAACGATGTCCAGTGCCCGCAGCGCAGTGTCACGGTCTACACTGTTTCCCTTCTATGGCGGCCGTACAATGTCAGCTCCATATAACGGTAGTGGCATAATGGAATATACTGGGCTGTACTGTCCCCTTGGAGATGTTGTGTTGTTGCAGTGGTGCAGACCCCAAAACAAGGCCAGGAGACAGGGGAGGCCATTAAGTTATTCTTTACTTGTCCCAACTTGGGGTATTCTGCATCACAGAGGCATTTATCTTAAAGGGGTAATACCACAATTGCAAGTTATTCCCTATCCTATAAGGGTCTCACTGTAGAGCCCCCCACTGGTCCCATGTTGCCTGTCCTCCTCACTGTGGGGTTACTGCACCCCTTGCAGTGAGGAGGAAACTGAATGGAGTGCTGGTCACACAAACGCACTAACACTCCATTCATGTTCAATGGACTGTGGATCTACTTGAGAGGCACCCACTCAGCTATTTCTATCCGCCCCATTTAATGAATGGAGTGCTGACCAGGAATGCTTGGCCAACACTTCTTTCACAGCAACAGAAGACCTGGACGTAGGAGTCCCGTTTAAAAGCTTGGTCCTCAAGCCAGGGGGTACATATCAGGGGTACTTGGTGCCCAGGAAAAGGTTGCAGAATGCCCATTCCACCCATGAAAATTTGAAAATAAAGGGGTGTGGCTTGCAATAGTGGGGCACGAGGAAAGTGGATGCCACAAGTGACTCACTGACTGGAAGCAATCCTCCAGTACTGGACTCCCTCTCTGGTATCTGTAGCTTTTGATTCATATCATGCTAATCAAACCCGATGATGCTCCTAACAGGTAATAGGGCCCAGTAACAGTGCCCAAAAGTTTTTGCCCAAAAAGTGATAAAACTTATATTCACCTAGCATCAATTCCCTTGACTGATGGAGTGACTCAGGCCGCCAGGCTGTAAAACCACAGGCCACCCGTGACACGATTCTGCATGGTCCTGGAGCCTAGAAAGTGGCCTCTGGCCGGCATGAAAGATAACGGCTCAGTGTTACACTATAGCTTTCAGCTGTATAATCATTCTAAGGAAAAAGGGGGTGTTGAAAGTGGCACTCTGCAGGAGATTGGGGCATCATGCTAAATGCAAGGGGCCCCATTGGAGATGGGAGGCTCTTTCCAAAGCTTGTTATTGGGCTCAGCATTTTCTAGTTCTGCCCGGTACTGGTGCATCTTGTCGCCACCAGAAATATGGGTAGAGACCTGCAGAGTGACAGGTAATGCCCTATTAACGCTCCCCTCAGCTCACGTATGCCCTGGTGACATGGCCCTGGCAGCTCACACATGTCTCCGGCAGACTTTCATCTGCGCTTGCTTCCCCCTGGCGCTAATGACTTCCATCTGCTCTTCCTTTCCCTAGGCACCACGCTCATACCTTTCCTCTGCTTCCGTTCCCCCTGTGGCTGCTGCAGGTGGGCCCGCTGTCACTCTTCTCCCCTCTGTCACGCTGCTCACTGCAGCGTCTCCCCATTGGCTGGGAGAGACGGGACATGTGTGAGCTGGCAGGGCCATGTCACAGGGTGATACGGGAGCTGAGGCTGCATACTCCGTCCTCCCCCGTAGCTCTCGCCAGTGATTGCATACTCCGTCCTCCCCTGCAAGTGTCTCCGCACACAGCAGCAGGGACCCCAGTAAACACAGTTACAGCAGGGCTGCCTGCTGCTGTGTCGGCGGGGGTGAGGACATGGATGCTGAGAGCGGGAAGTCCGGCTGGGAGAGGTGTGACCCTGGCAAGGGGAATGGGCACTGCATGTGGGGAGGTGTGTTTTCGCCAGCCAATCCCTAGCTCTGGCCATCACCTAGGCGTACCCTCTAACTCAGGACTCCCAACCCATGTCTCCACCCATATTTTTGGTGGAGACACGATGCACCAGTACCGTTTTGCCCCTAATGCTACCTCATGGCTTATGGAGATGGATAAAGGTTACTCAAGTATCATCTCCAAGTTGTACTAGGGGAGATACAGCAAAACTGAGGAGATACATAGGATGACTGTCGAACAGCCATCACTTGGGAACGATTTCAGTCTACCTGGGTTGGATCTCAGTTTTATATTATATGTCTTTAATATGTTTGAACTACAGCTTTTCGTTCAGTTTTCTATCAGCTAGGTCATTAGGTCCATCTCACCACAATATCTCATTGACATGCTCCAGCGTCCTGGTTTGCTAGGTGTCCAATTGTATTCTCTACTCTTCTCCTCCTGGCCCACATTATCCCCCCTAATCTAAAGGGATTTAATGCCCCTCAGAAAAGAAACATCCCTTATTGTCATTTGTGAATCACTGTCCAGACTTTATATGTATCCATAAACTCACTTTCTCAATCTTCCGCTCCTAGCTTTTGCCACCCACAATCTACAAGATTCTATACCTCTTCTGCCCCTGCAAAACATAGGGGGATGTTGACCCTCTTTCATAAATCTCTACTTTTCCACATAAATCAAATAGGCCCAGATGACGAGGCCTGTTTCTATATGACCAGAAAGCAGTTTTTATCAATGTATATGCCCCCTCTAAAAAACGCACTACCAACACTCCTCAGACACAAACTTGCACAAATACCATCAGCAAAACTATTATGGACGGGGGACATTAATCTCCCATTTCCCTGAAACTGGTAAGAACAGCTCTTAAACCGGACAGGTTCATCAAAGCAAAGAGACAGAAATGGTCGGATGCCCTGGGATCGCTTTCACAGCACCAAGCGAGGGTTTACATACTACTCTCCCACGGCCCATGTATACTCCAGGCCAGATTGCATACTAATCTCAATTTCCCTTTTACCATTGTTAGCCTAGATTAGACATATTCCTTGCTCTTGGTCGGATCACGACATTGCAGTAGCCTCCACTTTATGATCTTCAAAATCTTATCTTAAATCCCGATGGCGTTTAACCGAATCACATTTACGAGATCCACTACTTCTCCACCAGATCACACAACTCATTGACTACTTTGAAACCAACACAAGTCCTGATTCTTCCCCTATATGGACTTAGCTAGCTTGTAAAGCTTATATAAGGGGGCATCTGATTAAGACAGCGTCCGAACAAAAAAGGAGAAAAAGGTCAGGCCCTTCCTTCAAGAGAACCAAAACCAAAACAACCCTTCTCTGCCTATGGACAAATAAATTAGGGATACTATACTGAATATCAATACCTTCCTCTCACAGCAGGTTCCAAGAGCCCTTCAGTGGACAGGAGTGACTTCTTAAAGATTTGTGAACAAGCCAGACCGCCTTCTAACAGCTAGTCTTTGGAACAGGGCAAAAATTAATACAGTTTTCAAATTGAATACCCCTCAGGAAACCATGACATCTAACCCCGATCTGATCTCTAACACTTTTCTTGACTATTATAACACATTATATAAAGCCCAAGATGGCAATGTTTCATCCCCAGGATGCATTAAATCTCTCCTCTCTTACTAGTCTGACTCTCTGAACACTAATGTCTCAGAGAAAGAAATTCTATATACCATTAAAAACCTTAAAGGGGTTGTCCCGCAAAATCAAGTGGGGTTATACACTTCTGTATGGCCATATAAATGCACTTTGTAATATACATCGTGCATTAAATATTGGCCATACAGAAATTATATACTTACCCCCTCCGGTGCTGGCGTCCCCGTTTCCATGGTGCCGACCAAACTTCTCCTCTGGTCGCATGAACAGTCGCGCTTGCACACTGAAGATTCCTCTTCTTGATGGTCCGGGCTCACGAGCTGCGTCCTGGCTCCTCCCTCTTCTTCGCGTCATTGCGTAGCTCCGCCTCCGGCACATGGTGCCGATCAGCCAATGACGTGGCTGGAATCGGCAGTGGAGCGCAGACTGGAGAAGAACATCCACGGTGCACCATGGGAGAAGACCCATGGTGCACCGTGGGAGAAGACCAGCGGCGCCATATTGGAAAGAAGATTCTTCAAAGCTGAAGAACGGGGATCCAGGTAAGATACATTTTTTAAAAAACAACACAAAAAAAAAGATGCGCTTTTACTGTGTACTATGTGGGGGTCTGTGCAAAAAAAAAATTAATGTTTCGGCGCGGGACAACCCCTTTAAATTAGGAAAGGCCCCTGGCCCGATAGAGTCACCGCTCTATATTATAAAAACTTCAAGGACATCTTAGTTCGACCCGTGAAGAGAATATTTCAGAACCACCTGAAAGGGAAGACTCCTCCGTATGAATTTTTAGATTCTCAATTTACAGTGATCCCTAAGAATAATAAAGACCATTTGTCCCCCAAAAACTATAGAGCTGTCTCATTACTTACCTTAGACTATAAGATTTTCACATCTATTCTAGCTAACCGACTTAACCAATTGCTCCCATCCTTGGTTCCTAGAGATCAAGTAGGGTTTATACCTGCAAGACAGGCACTGGACAACATCTGTAAGGTTCTAAACATCCTAGATCATGTCTCCAAAACAAAATCGCAGATTACTCTTTTGGCACGAGATTTAGAGAAGGCCTTTGCTACATTGTCGTGGAGCTGTCAATTTTTGGTTCTACAACATGTTAGAGTCCAGGGGTTCTTCCTCTTTGCTCTCTTAGCTTTCTATTCCACACCTCCACTTTTCTTAAGCTACCTTCTACTAGGGCTACCCTATGCATATTAGTAGGGAAACCAGACAGGGCCTCCACCTGTCACCGGCTTTATTTGCTTTGGGTATTGAGCTGCTTGTAATGGCTATTCCAACATAAGGGGAATACGGATGGGAAACAGTGAATACAAAGTAAGCATCTTTGCAGATGATCTCTTACTAACTTTATTGCAGCCCTTAAAGGGGTTGTCTCGAGGAAGCAGTGAATTTTTTTTTTGCCCAGTCCCCCTAATTAAGCATACATTACTAAGCCCCCCTGTAAATGACTTTTCTAGCTGGTTTGTACTTACAGTTCCAGCGTTTCAGCAACTTATAAAAATTTTCCCAAGATGGCTGCCGGCTCTTTTCCCATCGCTTGCTGTAGCCCGACGTGCGCGCTCCCGAGACGCTACCAGCTGTGTCTCCCTGACAACCAGACGCCCCGCAGCCGCCGACCGGACCCCTGGATTGAACACGGCCGACCACGGCACACAGTTACCCACCGCCAGGCAGCAGGTAACCGGCGCAGCCCCCCCCCCCGGCACAGCGACAGCCCCCCCCGGCACAGCGAAGGCCCCCCCCATCACAGCGACAGCCCCCCCATCACAGTGGCAGCCCCCCCATCACAGCGGCAGCCCCCCCCAGCACAGCGGCAGCCCCCCCATCACAGCGGCAGCCCCCCCATCACAGCGACAGCCCCCCCATCACAGCGGCAGCCCCCCCATCACAGCGACAGCCCCCCATCACAGCAACAGCCCCCCCGCCACAGCGACAGCCCCCCCCGGCACAGCGGCAGCCCCCCTGGCCCATCACTTACCTGGGCGGCAGGACGGCAGCACGGCGGGACAGCTGAGCGGCTCTGCACCTTCCTCTAACAGAGGATGGTACAGAATGGCCTCTCCAGCACGCTCCCGAGCAGTGACAGCTCGTCTGCGCATGCGCAGAAGAGCTGTAGCGGGGAGCACACTGAAGCGGCTCGTGCTGAGAGGAGAAGACCGGACTGCGCAAGCGTGTCTAAAAAAGCAAGCTGCCAGCGAATTTAGACGGAACCATGGAGACGAGGACGCTAGCAACGGAGCAGGTAAGTGAATAACTTCTGTATGGCTCATATTTAATGCACGATGTATATTACAAAGTGCATTAATATGGCCATACAGAAGTGCTGAACCCCACTTGATTTCGTGAGACAACCCCTTAAATGTCTTTACCAAACCTAATGTGCACACTAGACACTTGGGCTACCTTATCGAGCATCCGAGTGAATGTTGAATCTAAAATATCCTTCATCAACAACTCAGAGATAACTAAATTGATTAAACTTAATTTCCAATGTCAGCATAAATTGCATTATATATCATATCTAGGTATCAATCTAACCACCTCAAGACATTCCCTTTATAAATGGAATTACCCCTCTCTAACTAAGAAACAATCATCAGAACTGTTAAAATGGGACAAACCCCATCTATCCTGGATGAGTAGAATCAATACAATAAAAATGGCTACTTTACAGAATTTTCTATACCTGTCAACACCTATTCCTTTATCTACGCAAATTCCAGAGCACCAAATTTAGCTTTATTTGGGCTAACAAAAGATCAAGGATTAAGCATACAATTATGCCTTACCACAGGAGATTAGAGGGTCTGTCAGTGCCCAATCTAATTAAATATTGCAAATCAGCCTGAATAGCTCAATGGGCGGTATGTTTTGATGACCTAAATGGCCTTCTATGGGTGGACATTGAGAAAAAACGTGTATCTCTATATACCATTTTTAACTTGGCCCATGGAATCTCTCCCCTAGAAATACAACTACTGAGTCCACTTTCATATTATCCCCTCCTACTTTGGAGAAGCACTCAATTTAAGTATAATCTGTTTTTTAAGATCTTCCCTATGCTGCCAATAATCTCTAATCTGCAGTTCCCACCAAGCCTTGATCCACCTCTTTTTAAATGGTGGAGATGCAACCAGATAACCACTCTACACCATTTCTACAAGTCAAAACTCTATACTACACAACACTTTATAGCTACAGTTAAACCACCATACCTGCGAATCAATCATAATTTTCACTTTGTTCACACCCTTTCTCTCCCCTCTGTGCCCCTCAACTTTACCTCATTTGAATCTACCTGTGCCAATAACCCATCCCAGAGCATAATCCTCTCATCACTATATAACATACTAAATCAACCTTTACCCAGGAAGAAGCTGCTATTTATGAGGAGGTAGAAGATGGACCTACCGATAGAGATGTCCACTGACAAGTGGCAGCAATGCTGTTCCATGATCTCCAAGGGTAGTCATCAATTGCTGAAATGGGTTTTGCATGTGGGTTGTGGTTGGTGAGCCGCACCAAATCCCCTAGATCTTACAGAATGTATCTGGGCACTTTCTATTTTTGTATACTATTTTTTCATATGGAAAAATAGAATTGACTAGATTGCGCTATTGGGGGAGCGTTGGGGGGTCACCTATCCATCCAGCGCAATGCTACAGCCTTATAGGCCAGAAACAGCTCCTCACCAAGAAAAATGCGGATATGGAATTGCCACCACTCTTTATCCAGTATACATAGCAGACATACAGCAGGGTTTGGTGGAAGTGGTGCCCCCAATAGTTGTTCCAGGAAGTCTGTAACCTCCATCCAGAAGGAGTATACCATCGTACAGCTCCACATCAGATGGGTAAAGTTAGCGTTGGGTGTCTGACAGCGACGGTATTGTGTATTAGTGGCTCTGTTCATTCTAAAGAGTCTACTCAGTGTCAAATAACATTGATGTATAATATGTAATTGAATCATTTTGTTGTTAGCTGCTGGCGAGACCGAAGTGTAAGAGGACAATGTAGTACTGCACTCCTCTTCAGAGAGCGAGGGGATCATTTCTCGTCATTTGTCCAGGACACTCAGCTCTACATGTGAACTTTTAGCTTGGATGAGGTGCGTATACATATCTGTGAAATTAACCCTCTAGGTCCCTGCGTGCGCAAAAGTCCTATCAGGGGATAGGTGGAAAGGGAATGATGTGACTCTGGGAACTGGGCGTTGAGTGCATGTCTTAGTTTGAGGTATCTGTAAAAGCTGGTTCTACAGATGTGGTAAAGCTGCTGCAGCTGCTAAAAGAAGGGCAAAACACAGTTAATATACAAGTGTTCCAATCAGGAGATTCCAAGGTCTATCCAGAATTGTGTATCTAGGTGGTTTAGCAAGTGCTCTATTACCCCATAGGGGTGATTCCCGGGGAGTGCCCTCAAACCTAGTGATCCGTTTAAACATCTGCTAGACTCTGACGGCCAATCTGTGTATCGGTAGTAACCGTCTAGTATGTAGGTCTGTTTTTTCCAGTACAATCCAGAGGGATGTCTCAGATAAAAAAGTGCATAAAGATGATGTTCTGAGTTTGGGAGGTCTGAATCAGAGAGCCTGTTGCAGATGTATCTGATCTATCCCACCAAGATAATATAGTTTATAGTCTGGTAGCAGGGTTGCCTGTCTGCCATATCTTTTGGGCGCTGTAAGGTTTCTAAACAAAGTTTGGCTCTGGCCCTTCCCCAGATGAAGGAGTTTAATAGGGAGTTAGTTTTATTAAAAACTTTAGTGGTGCTATCATATCTGCATGTTCCAAGCAGAACAGAAATTTTGGGAGAATTATCATTTTGATAAGGTTGATGCAGCCTGCTACCGATAGAGGCAATGAACTCCAAATCTTACATTTATTCTGAAGAAAAGGGAGGAGAGGGGCCACATTCAGATTGAAGCTATAAGCAAAGTCTCTAGATATGTGGATTCCCAGGTAATTAAAATTTGGGGTGATTTGGAGGTTATATATCTTATCCCCCATGGTCTCGTCTCTTGCTTGCAGCAGCATAAATGTGGACTTTTGCCAATTTATGTATAGGCCTGAAAAACGCCCAAACCTATTAATCATGGAGATAGCATGTGGCAGAGTTTTCATAGGGTTTGACTCTGGGGGAATTTGAAAAAAAAACCCTCATATCAGCTCCTGAGGGTGACTTCTAGGTGTAGCAGTCTTTCCCAGATGCCCTGGTTAGATCACTCACACAAGGTAAGTTGCCCTATCTAGTTACCCTTCACAGACTAGACTAACTAAAAACCAATATTTATTAGAGGGTACTGTTATATACCCGCGGATGGTCAATAAAAGTGATTTAAAAAAAAATGGAGCATGAAAAAATCTGGACCATGCTCCATTTTCGTGCGGGTCTCCCGCGGGGACGGCTCCCGCGGGCTTCTATTGAAGCCTATGGAAGCCGTCCGGATCCGTGGGAGACCAAAATAGGAATTTACTCACCCGCTCCGGTTCTTCCCTTCGCTGCGGCGCCATCTTCTCTCCGTCGTGGCCGGATCTTTTTTCTTCGGGCCGGCGCATGCGCGGGGCATGTCATCGACGTGCCCTGCGCATTCGCCGGGCCGAAGAAAGAAGATCCGGCCGCGACGCAGAGAAGATGACGCCGCAGCGAAGGGAAGAACCGGAGCGGGCGGGAGGTAAGTTTATTCTTATTTATTCTTATTTTCAGCCCTCATGTCCGCGGGGCAGGCCTGATTTTCCCCGTGGACATGAGGCCTTACAGCTGCTGGCTGCTGCTGTCGACTGTGCTCAGCAGCTCCCTGTCTAATTAACGGAGGTCTCTCATAATGTCCTCCCTGCACGATGAAGCCGGCCACCCCCTCTCTCACATTGTACAATGGCCTATTGTTCCCTCTGTCCTTGCCTTCCTCAGTCCGTGCTAAGGGTGTCCCCCCTCCTCTGTCCCCACCCGGTGTCCTCCCTCGTTCCCACCCGCTATCCTCCCTCAAGTTGTTTCCTTCCTCAGTCCCCGCTGAAGCCGGCCCCCTTCTCCCTCCTTCTCACATGCTCCCATAGCCTCCGCAATATATAAAACGGTCCATTTTATGTATTCAAGTGTCTGTCATGGTACCCTATATATGTTTTTTTTTAATATAGTAGGATAAATATTGTTTTTTAATTAGTCTAGTCTGTGAAGGGTATATGATTCTGTAGACTACTTCTGCCCCAGTGAAAACCCCTATATATTTACAAATTTTTCTGTTACGTTATTTTTCATTTTGTCCAAGTGCTGTTCTTATACCATTAAAGCTATTAATCAGGGAGATAGATAGATTTTGTATGGTTTGACATAAACAGAATCAAGTCATCTGCATATAGTCCGACATGGTTTTCCCTTGGGCTTATTACTATGCCTTCGCAGATGGGATCTTGACAAAGGAGTAATGCTAGTGGTTCTATGGCGACTGCGAACAAGAAAAGAAAGAGAGGACAGCCCTGGCGAGTTTCCCTGGTCAACTGAAAGAGGATAGAAGTTATATTATTTACCAAGACCTTAGCGACCAGAGAATTAGGTACAGCAAGAAATGACTCTACCCACAAAGAACTGTGTAGTAGGCACACAGAGTCTTCTTGAATGGAGAAAAAGAAGTGCTGTTGTGAAGAAGAAAAGGAGAGTGGTGGTTGTTGGGGATTCCTTACTGAGAGGAACAGAGGCAGCTGTCTGCAGACCCGACACCTCACGAGAGGTGTGTTGTCTTCCAGGTGCTAAAATTAAAGATGTGTCTGATAGGCTGTCAAGACTTTTCAGTCCTATAGAACACCACCCATTCCTACTAATACATGTAGGGACAAATAACACTGCAAAAAAGGACCTTTTAACTATCTGCAGAGACTTTGAAGACCTCGCAAAGAAGGTGAAGGAACTAGGAGAATAGGTGGTCTGCTCATCCATCCTCCCAGTGGATGGCCATGGAATAAGAAGATGGAACAGGATTCTAGAGGTGAACAACTGGCTACGTCGATGGTGCCGTCAGCAAAGATTTGGATTCCTAGAGCATGGAGTGAATTACCTTTATGATGGACTGCTTGCTAGAGACGGGTTGCACCCTACAAAGGTAAGCATATATTTAGTGGGTGCCTTGCTTCACTCAGTAGCAGAGCTTTAAACTAGAACAATATGGGAAGGGAAGGGAAAGGGAAACATATACAGCTAATAAATAAATTTGAGAACCTTGCTATTAGAACTGGAAAGAAAGAACAAAGACAAAAAATTCTGAAGGAAAGTAGAGGAGCAAGAGACCCCGATCACAAACTAACATGTTTCTACACAAATACACATAGACCATGGGAAACAAACATGGAGAATTGGAGCTCCCAACATAGGAAGGGAAATATGATGTCATTGGCATCACAGAAACTTGGTGGAATGATACACATGATTGGGATACAAGGCTTGTAGAATGCAACTTATTTATAAGAAATAAACCTAATAAAAAGGGGGAGGTGTTGTGTTGTATGTTAGGAAGACATTCATCTCCACAGAGATTCAAGCTTCAGAGCTGGGAGTTCTGTAGAAACTATTTTGGTGAGAATACAAGGAGAGAACAACAGAAAGGACACCATTGTAGGCATTTACTATAGGCTGCCTGGACAAGCAGAAGATATGGAGGAACTCTTTCTACATCAGATGGCCAAGCTCTCAAAGAAACCCAACTTAGTGATCATGGGAGATTTTACAGATCCAGACATTTGTTGGGAGTCTCTTTCAGGTAAAAGTAATAGATCCAACAAATTCCTATCCGCTCTTGCTGACAACTTTATCTTCCAGAAGGTGGAAGAGAAAACAAGGGGATCTGCTATCTTGGGCCTAATTGTTACCAACAGGGAGGAAAATGGTTGAGGAAATAAGGGTGGCTGGGACCTTAGGAGGCAGTGATCATGCTATCCTTGAATTTTGGATAAAAAGGGGAGGAAGACCTGAGAAATCTCAAACCTCAAGGTTGGATTTCAGAAAGGCAGATTTTAATGAAGTGAGAAAGAGGATAGAAAGAATCCAATGGCTTAAGAACAGAAATGTCCAAGAAGTTTGAGAAATCCCTAACAATCCCTAAAAGAAGGAAGAATGGAAAGCATTTAAATAGGCCAGGATGGATGAATGCAGAACTTGCACACATGTTAAAAAAGGAAGAAAAATATGTTTATCAAATGGGAAGAGGGGGGAATATCTAAAGAAGAATATAAGGCAGTCTGCAGAAACTGTAGGGCAAGTGTCAGAAAAGCTAAAGCTAATAATGAACTTAGGCTTGCAACAGAGGCAAAGGGCAATAAAAAAGGATTTGAGGGTATGTCAAAAGCAAAAGAAACATAAAAAATGCTATTGGATGCTTACAAGATGAAAATGGGGAATTGGTTAAGAATGATGTTGAGAAGGACGAACTTTTGAATTTCAATTTTGTATCTGCTGGGGTCATGAAGAATTGTGTGTGATCGCCATCAGCCACTCTCAGCTGAGCAGGATATACCATGGAGTAGGGCAGCTAGAGGTCTCGCAGCTTGCGTTTAAACCCAATGAATGATGTTCTTTGCTTTTGAGGTCTGCGGAGAAGTCCGGAAATATCAACATCAATGCATTGTCTTAGAGGATCAGACCATGTTTATAGGCCGCCTGCAGGATAACATCTCGGTCTCTGCAGTTAAGGAGCCATGCTAATAGGGGTCTTGGAGCGGCTCCAGGTATAGGAGGGCGCATGGAAACTTGATGGACCCGTTTGGTCATGAAAACTGTGGATAAAGAAGCTTCAGAAAAAAGCCCATGCAGCCAACGGTCCATGAACTCCTCTAGACGTCATCCTTCTATATGCTCGGGGAGGCCCACAATTCAGAGGTTATTGCACCTGAAGCGATTTTCCAGGTCATCCACTTTTTGCTGCCATGTTTCACTCTTTTGAGTGAGCTTCTGCACTGTGTTTGACATAAGGGTGGTAACATCTTCTATATTGAAGATTTTGTCCTCCACATGGGTCACACAGTCCCTTAACTTTTTCAGGTCTTGTCATAAAAGGCCAACAACTGCTTTGATCGCATCAATTTGTCCTGTGGGTGCCTTGGTAGATGCCTGAATGCCGACAGGAGTTGATAAGACAGTTATGGCAAAGTCAAATCCATGCTCACAGAGGTTTTTAGGGGGCTGGGAATCCAGAGGTATCATTGCTTGATGTAGTCGGAGTGGAACCTAGGCCCAGGTTATCCTGGGGTCCTCCTCTGGCGAAGGCTTAAAGTCTGCCTATGTAGGGAGTTTGTCTTGTGGTTCCCATGTCGGGCCGATTACCCCCTTTTTTTGGACGGGAACTTGGCTCAAGGATAAAAGGCCATCCAGGAAACCTGTAAATAACTTGACATGTAAGTAGCAGTTTAGGCTTGGTATCTTCTGGGCCCTTATTAGGGAAGAAAGTACCCAATGCCCACTGCGGCCATGTTAAAATGGAAGAAAAATATGTTTAGCAAATGGAAAGAGGGGGGAATATCTAAAGAAGAATATAATGTTGTCTGCAGAAACTGTAGGGCAAGTTTCAGAAAAGCCAAAGCTAATAATAAATTGAAGCTTGCAACTGAGGCCAAAAGCAATAAAAAGGGAGTTTGGGGGTCAAAAGCAAAAGAAAAGTCAAAGATACTATTGGATGCTTACAAGATGAAAATGGTGAATTGGTTAACAATGATATTGAGAAGGCCGAACTTTTACATTTCTATTTTGTATCTGTTTTCTCTCAGTAAGTAGATGGAACATCAACTGATCTTCCCTGTGCTATTGGGGGAATAAAATAATGCAGGCTATCTATAAGCAGAGAGATGGCGAGGGAACACTTAGCTAACTTAAATGAATTCAAGTCTCAAGGTCCAGTTGAATTACATTCTAGGATACTAAAGGAAGCAGCAGAGGTAAGTGCTGAACCACTCGCCATAATCTTTGAAAATTCCTGGAGAAAAGGAGAAGTCCCAGAAGATTGGAAAAGGGCAATTGTTGTCCCTATTTTCAAAAAAGGGAAGACAGTGGATCCAGGAAACTGCAGGCCTGTAAGCCTGACTTCTTTACCGGGAAAGATCATTGAACAAATTATTAAATTCGAAAAATGAAGAAAGTACATGCAGAATGGGAGGAATTGAGCTAAGCAGCAGCACATGGGAAAAAGACTTGCGTATACTAATAGAGCACAGACTGAGCATGAGTCAACAATGTGATACAGCAGCCAAAAAAAGCAGACACAATTCTGAGATGTATTAAGAGAAGCCTAAGATCACGTGAGGTAATTATTCCTCTTTACTCTTTCCTTAGTCAGACCTCATCTTGAATACTGTGTCCAGTTCTGGGCACCTCACTTTAAAAAAGACATAGACAAACTGGAACAAGTTCAGAGATGATGTCAGGGAAAAGGGGTTCGGGTACTGGAAGTCCCTGAAACTGCCCGCAACCCCAGTCCCTACCTACTTGCCCACCTGGGCTAAGCCCCAGGGTGACAACTGGGCGACAGTCTCTAGACTCTCTAGGGAAGCAGGGCAAGGGGTCAGAGTACAAACAGACACAGAGACAAAAAAACACAGATGCAAGTCAAGGAATCCGGGTCAGCAATACGAAGGTACGCGGTACAAGGGGTCAGGCGAAGCCGAAGTCTGGGTCAAGCAAATAGTCAAACAGAGAGACAGGCAAAGCGAAAAAAACGCGAGTGCTACAGAAGACCTAAATAACACTGGCAAATGCTGATCATCATGGTGACAGGGACGATCAGGATTCCGGCGGCCAGGGGAGGTTACCAGAACCGGTGCTCCCCTGCGCCGCACAGCAGCAGCCTGAGTGATAGGGCCGGCGGTGTGGGCACGGAGGCCCCGCAAGCCGCAGGTTTTGACAGATGAGTTACCAATGGTCTGAAATTCGTGAGTGTGGAGGGACATTGCAACAGTACCGCTCCAACACCGAACTCAGAGGCATCTACCTCCACCACAAACGGACTGGATAGGTCATGTTGAACAAAGACACGCGCAGAGGGGAAGGCAGTCTTCAGGGTGGAGACAGCCGTAAGTGCATTGGAAGACCTGTTACTCACATCAACTCCCTCTCTGGTGAGATCCGTTATAGGCTTAGCCACCACAGAGACATTCTTAATAAATTTACGATAGTAGTTAGCGAATCTCAGGAAGTGTTGTAACGCCTTTAAAGTGACAGGCTGAACCCATTCCGTGATGGCATTCACCTTAACTGGATTCATCTGAATATCACCACGTGTAATGATATACCCCAAGAAGGATATTTTCTGGATGCCAAAAACATATTTCTCCAACTTAGCTAATAACTTGTTTGCTCTAAGACGAGTCAGTACAGTTTGTAAATGGGCACAGTGTGTTTCCTAGTCAGAGGAAAGAAGATGTTATCCAGGTAAAGCACCACGAAGACACCCATGATATCCTGGAAAATGGCGTTCATGAACCCTTGAAAAACAGCAGGGGCATTGCATAAGCCAAATGACATAACGAGGTATTCAAAGTGCCCAAGAGGTATATTAACCCCTTCCCGCTGCAGGGCGTAAGTTAACGTCCTGGCAGCCTGGTACTTCCCGCAACAGGGCGTAAACTTACGTCCTGGAGATAGCGCGGGATCACATATGATCCAGCGCTATCCCGCAGCGGGAGCCGGCTGTCAGTCACAGCCGGCGTCCCGCTGCGACAGCGGGGGGGCATCTGAGTTGCGCCCCCGCTGTTAACCCCTTCCCTGCCACGATCTAAATAGATCGCGGCAGGGAAAGAGTTTACAGAGGGAGCACGGCTCCCTCTGTGTCTCCGGCCGGAACTCGCGATGTCATCGCGAGAGCCCGGCCTGTCACCATGGCAACAGGACGCCAGACACTGGCGTCCTGTATTGCCTATGCCTAGGATCGCTGTATAAGCGATAAGGCATGGGAGAGCAGTAGCTCTGCCATGCCTTATAACAGCGATCATCAGGGCAGTGGTTAAAGTCCCTCAGAGGGACACAAACAGTGTAAAAAAAACAAAGATTAAAAAATGAATTAAAAAAAAGTAAAAAAAGAGTAAAAAAAAACATTTTTTTATGCTGTTTCTCAGATTAGCATAAAAAAAGGTTAAAACAATATAAAATCCCACATATTTGGTATTGTCGCGTCCGTAACGACGTGTACAATAAGTTGCACATGCTTTTGACTGTGCACGGAAAAAAACACTAAAAAACTGAGGCAAAATGCTAATTCTTAGCATTTTGCCTCACTAAAAACGCAATAAAAGTGATCAAAAAAGCCATATGTACCCCAAAATGGGACCAATAAAATTTACAGCTTGTCTCGCAAAAAATAAGCCCTCATAGAGTGCCGTACATCAAAAAATAAAAAAGTTACAGGACTTTGAATGCAGCGATTTCGAAAAAAAAAAGATTTCCAAGAAAAAGGGGTTTTATTGCAGAAAAGTGGGAAAACCTAAAAAAATGTAAGAATTTTGGTATCGTTGTAACTGTACCGACCTGCAGAAAAAATGGAATGTCTCATTTATGCTGCATGATTAACGCTGTAAAAAAAAATAAAAAAATCTATGGCAGAATTGATGCGTTTTCTCTCCCTGCTATCATTAAAAAAAAAAAAAAAAGTTTTACAATATAGTCTATGTACCAAAAAGTGGCACCGATAAAAACTACAGTTCGCCTCGCAAAAAACAAGCCCTCATACGGCCGCGTCGACGGAAAAATAAAAAAGTTATGACTTTTGAAAAATGGAGAAGAAAATCCGCCAAAAATTGTTGCGTCCTTAAGCTCAAAATAGGCCATGTCATGAAGGGGTTAAAGGCCGTTTTCCACTCATCCCCTTCTCGTATATGGATTAGGTTATAGGCTCCCCTTAAGTCCAGCTTAGAGAACCACTGGGCCCCGGAAACCTGATTGAGGAGGTCAGGGATGAGTGGAAGGGCGTACTGGTTTCTGACAGTTATCTTGTTGAATTCTCTGTAGTCGGAGACTCCCATCTTTCTTCTTAATGAAGAAAAATCCAGCCCCAGTAGGAGACTCGGAGGGTCAGATGTGTTCCTTGGCAAAACTGTCCTGAATATAGACCTTCATGGACTCCCTTTCAGGAATAGTTACATTGTAGATCCTACCTTTAAGAAGTTTGGCACCTGGGACCAGATCAATCTTACAGTCAAACTCCCCATGGGGAGGTAAAACTTCAGATAACTGTTTGGAAAACACATCAGAAAATTCAGAGATGTATTTCACCAACTCAATACCCTCCAAAACAGAGGCATCCACGTTGACCGGACTCATGTGATCGGTACACTGGTAGCCCCATCTGACCAACGCCAAAGTCTCCCAATTGATAACAGGATTGTGTTCTCTTAACCAAGGGAGTCCTAAGACTATGTCCACAGACAAGTCTTTCATGATGAGGAATGTGCAGAACTCAGTATGCAAGGCTCTTACAGAAAACTTTAACTCTGGGGTTACTGAATTGACGAGACCAGCCCGCAATGGAATGGAGTCTACCCCAGACACCTGAATCCTCCCGATTCAGGTGTCTGGGGTAGGTTCCATTCCATTGCCGGCTGGTCTCGAATTTAAGTGTACCATTAAACCAGAAATCTGACCCACAAAATCAAAATTAAGAAAATTCTGCAGCCCCAGAATCAACAAAGGCTTGCCCTGCACAAGAAAAGGAACAAAACTCTAGAGTGCAGGGCAAGAACATCTTAGACACTACTGGGAGTACCTTAGCTCCTAGACAGTACTCCCAACAACTGACTCGGAGCGTATGTTTTCTTGCCGAGGCTTCTTCCAGCAGTTAATGTCCCGATGACCAGACTCTCCACAGTACAAACAGAGGTTTTTCTTTAGTTGGTATTCCCTTCACTGTTGAGGTGACATAGTACCCAATTCCATGGGTTCAGCAGAGATCGATGAAGTGGTCTGATCTTTAGATGGTATGGCCGGACGGACCGGATTGGTCCTAGCGGACCGCCTGGCCTTTAGACGGTGATCCGCCCGAATAGCTAGCAACATAGCTTGCTCCCGGGTTCTCATCTCAGGATGCACAACCAGCAGATCCTTAAGGCCTTTGGAGAGGCCAGCCAGAAACAAATCCTTGAGGGCTGAGTCGTTCCAAGCTGACTCTGTGCAGTGTTGTCTGAACTGGGAGCAATGGTTCTCCGCCAACTTCCACCCCTGGCACAAGGACAACAGTCTCGAAACAGCATAAGCAGCCCGGTCAGGTTTGTCACAGATCTGACCTAGAGCAGAAAAGGGTCAGAGGGTAAGGAGAAAGTCCAATTTTGAGGGTCTCCTCTCAGGCAGGAAATCACGGTTCCAACTTTCTGGTACTCGGTGCCAGAAGAGTGGGGTGCAGGTCAAAGTACAGTTTACAGCCTTCCCGAAAGGCAAAAAAGTGTCCCCTCTCACCAGTGAAAAAATCTGGCAGCATAGCCCGAGGCTCAGAAACTGTCACTGAGACTGCAGGAGGCTGACTCTGAGGCATAGACAACACCCATTCGTGTTGCTGCAGGTGGATGGTCAGGTCCTGCACCAGGCTCGTCAGGGCCTGGGCCTGGCTGGCCAAAGCCAATACGGTCCCAATAGAAAGAGTAAATGGGGCATGTCGGATTAAAAAAAATGAGCTTCTTTGGACCAGTGTTACTGTCAGGGAACAGGGGTTTGGGTACTGGAAGTCCCTGAAACTGCCCTCAACCTCTGTCCCTAGCTACTTGTCCCCCTGGTCTAAGCCCCAAGGTGACAACTGGGCGACAGTCCCTAGAATCTCTAGGGAAGCAGGGTAAGGGGTCAGACTACAAAAAGACACAGACAAACAAACACAGATGCAAGTCAAGCAATCCGGGTCAGCAACAGAAAGGTATGAGGTATAAGGGGTCAGGCGAAGGCGAAGTCTGGGTCATGGAAATAGTGAAACAGGGAGACAGGCAAATCCAAAAAACGTGAGTGCAGCAGAAGACCTAACTAACACTGGCAAATGCTGGAAGGAACAGAAGCATTTAAATGCTATCAGAGCTTTCTCCCCAGAAGCTGATTGGGGCGGGGTGCCCGACAACAGCAGAGTTTAATTACCGAGGCACTGGGGAACCCTCCCTCAGTCTTGCTGGAAAGATGGAGACCAAGGACACGCCCTGGTCGTCATGTCGATGGGGAGCGGTGCGGTGCGGAACCCACCACGTCCTTAGCAACCCGGCGGTGAGCAGGATTCCAGCAGCCAGGGGAGGTTACCAAAACCGGGGCTCCCATGCGCAGTACAGCTGCAGTCCGGGTGATTAGGTTGGTGGTGTGGGCATGAAGGCCCACGAGCCAGAGGTCCTGACTAGAGATGAGCGAACACCAAAATGTTCGGGTGTTCGTTATTCGTAACGAACTTCCCGTGATGCTCGAGGGTTCGTTTCGAACAACGAACCCCATTGAAGTCAATGGGCGACCAGAACATTTTTGTATTTCGCCGATGCTCGCTAAGGTTTTCATGTGTGAAAATCTGGGCAATTCAGGAAAGTGATGGGAATGACACAGTGACGGATAGGGCAGGCGAGGGGCTACATGTTGGGCTGCATCCTAAGTTCACAGGTCCCACTATTAAGCCACAATAGCGGCAAGAGTGGGCCCCCCCCCCCTCCCAACAACTTTTACTTCTGAAAAGCCCTCATTAGCATGGCATACCTTTGCTAAGCACCACACTACCTCCAACAAAGCACAATCACTGCCTGCATGACACTCCACTGCCACTTCTCCTGAGTTACATGCTGCCCAACCGCACCCCCTCCCCCCCACAGCGCACACCAAAGTGTCCCTGCGCAGCCTTCAGCTGCCCTCATGCCACACCACGCTCATGTCTATTTAGAATTGCGTCTGCCATGACGAGGGACCTCAGGCATACACTGCAGAGGTTGGCACGGCTAGGCAGCGACCCTCTTTAAAAGTGGCGGAGCGATAGCCCACAATGCTGTACAGAAGCAATGAGAAATAGAATCCTGTGCCACCGCCATCAGGAGCTGCACACGTGGGCATAGCAATGGGGAACCTATGTGCCACACACTATTCATTCTGTCAAGGTGTCTGCATGCCCCAGTCAGACCGGGCTTTTTAATTCATAGACACAGGCAGGTACAACTCCCTATTGTGAAGTCCCTGTCGACCCACAGCATGGGTGGCTCCCTGGAACCCACCGGCGGTACACAGAAATATCCCATTGCATTGCCCAACACAGCTGAGGTAGTAATGTCGTGCTTAATGCAGGTGGGCTTCGGCCCACACTGCATGCCCCAGTCAGACTGGGGTTCTTTACAAGTGGACACATGTAGGTTTAACTCCCTGTGGACCCACTGCCTGGGTGGGTGCCAGGAAGCCACCGGCGGTACATAGAAATATCCCATTGCATTGCCCAACACAGCTGAGGTAGTAATGTCGTGCGTAATACAGGTGGGCTTCGGCCCACACTGCATGCCCCAGTCAGACGGGTTCTTTAGAAGTGTACAGATGTATTAAAAACTCAGTGTGCACCTACAGCATGGGTGGCTCCCTGGAACCCACCGGCGGTACACAAAAATATCCCATTGCATTGCCCAACACAGCTGAGGTAGTAATGTCGTGCGTAATACAGGTGGGCTTCGGCCCACACTGCATGCCCCAGTCAGACGGGTTCTTTAGAAGTGTACAGATGTATTAAAAACTCAGTGTGCACCTACAGCATGGGTGGCTCCCTGGAACCCACCGGCGGTACACAAAAATATCCCATTGCATTGCCCAACACAGCTGAGGTAGTAATGTCGTGCGTAATACAGGTGGGCTTCGGCCCACACTGCATGCCCCAGTCAGACTGGGGTTCTTTACAAGTGGACACATGTAGGTTTAACTCCCTGTGGACCCACTGCCTGGGTGGGTGCCAGGAAGCCACCGGCGGTACATAGAAATATCCCATTGCATTGCCCAACACAGCTGAGGTAACGTCAGCTGTAATGCAGGTGGGCTAAAAATTAATTTGATTACACTGTAGGCGAGGGCCCACAAAAATTGCTGTATCAACAGTACTAATGTACATCCCAAAAATTGGCCATGGCCAGCCAAGAGGGCAGGTGAAACCCATTAATCGCTTTGGTTAATGTGGCTTAAGTGGTAACTAGGCCTGGAGGCAGCCCAGTGTAACGAAAAATTGGTTCAAGTTAAAGTTCCAACGCTTTTAAGCTAATTGAAACTTATAAAAATTGTTCTGAAAAATTATTTGAGTGAGCCTTGTGGCCCTAAGAAAAATTGCCCGTTCAGCGTGATTACGTGAGGTTTCAGGAGGAGGAGCAGGAGGAGGAGGAGGAGGAGGAATATTAGACACAGATTGATGAAGCACAAATGTCCCCGTTTTGGATGGTGAGAGAGAACGTAGCTTCCATCCGCGGGTGCAGCCTACGTATTGCTTACGTATCGCTGCTGTCCGCTGGTGGAGAACAGAAGTCTGGCGAAATCCAGCCTTTGTTCATCTTGATGAGTGTTAGCCTGTCGGCACTGTCGGTTGACAAGCGGCTACGCTTATCGGTGATGATTCCCCCAGCCGCACTAAACACCCTCTCCGACAACACGCTAGCCGCAGGACAAGCAAGCACCTCAAGGGCATACAGGGCTAGTTCAGGCCACGTGTCCAGCTTCGACACCCAGTAGTTGTAGGGGGCAGAGGCGTCACCAAGGATGGTCGTGCGATCCGCTACGTACTCCCTCACCATCCTTTTGCAGTGCTCCCGCCGACTCAGCCGTGACTGGGGAGCGGTGACACAGTCTTGGTGGGGAGCCATAAAGCTGGCCAGGCCCTTAAAGACTGTTGCACTGCCTGGGATGTACATGCTGCTCGATCTACGCACATCCCCTGCAACATGGCCCTCGGAACTGCGCCTTCTGCCACTAGCGCTGTCGGCTGGGAATTTTACCATCAGCTTGTCCGCAAGGGTCCTGTGGTATAGCAACACTCTCGAACCCCTTTCCTCTTCGGGAATCAGAGTGGGCAGGTTCTCCTTATACCGTGGATCGAGCAGTGTGTACACCCAGTAATCCGTAGTGGCCAGAATGCGTGCAACGCGAGGGTCACGAGAAAGGCATCCTAACATGAAGTCAGCCATGTGTGCCAGGGTACCTGTACGCAACACATGGCTGTCTTCACTAGGAAGATCACTTTCAGGATCCTCCTCCTCCTCCTCCTCCTCAGGCCATACACGCTGAAAGGATGACAGGCAATCAGCCGGTGTACCGTCAGCAGCGGGCCAAGCTGTCTCTTCCCCCTCCTCCTCATCCTCCTCCTCCTCCTGTACGCGCTGTGAAATAGACAGGAGGGTGCCCTGACTATCCAGCGGCATACTGTCTTCCCCCGCCCCCGTTTCCGAGCGCAAAGCAGCTGCCTTTATGGTTTGCAGGGAATTTCTCAAGATGCATAGCAGAGGAATGGTGACGCTAATGATTGTAGCATCGCCGCTCACCACCTGGGTAGACTCCTCAAAATTACCAAGGACATGGCAGATGTCTGCCAACCAGGCCCACTCTTCTGAAAGGAATTGAGGAGGCTGACTCCCACTGCGCCGCCCATGTTGGAGTTGGTATTCGACTATAGCTCTACGCTGTTCATAGAGCCTGGCCAACATGTGGAGCGTAGAGTTCCACCGTGTGGGCACGTCGCACAGCAGTCGGTGCACTGGCAGCTTAAAGTGATGTTGCAGGGTGCGCAGGGTGGCAGCGTCCGTGTGGGACTTGCGGAAATGTGCGCAGAGCCGGCGCGCCTTTACGAGCAGGTCTGACAAGCGTGGGTAGCTTTTCAGAAACCGCTGAACCACCAAATTAAAGACGTGGGCCAGGCATGGCACGTGCGTGAGGCTGCCGAGCTGCAGAGCCGCCACCAGGTTACGGCCGTTGTCACACACGACCATGCCCGGTTGGAGGCTCAGCGGCGCAAGCCAGCGGTCGGTCTGCTGTGTCAGACCCTGCAGCAGTTCGTGGGCCGTGTGCCTCTTATCGCCTAAGCTGAGTAGTTTCAGCACGGCCTGCTGACGCTTGCCCACCGCTGTGCTGCCACACCGCGCGACACCGACTGCTGGCGACATGCTGCTGCTAACACATCTTGATTGTGAGACAGAGGAGGAGGAGGAGGAGGAGGGTGCTTTAGTGGAGGAAGCATACACCTCCGCAGATACCACCACCGAGCTGGGGCCCGCAATTCTGGGGGTGGGTAGGACGTGAGCGGTCCCAGGCTCTGACTCTGTCCCAGCCTCCACTAAATTCACCCAATGTGCCGTCAGGGAGATGTAGTGGCCCTGCCCGCCTGTGCTTGTCCACGTGTCCGTAGTTAAGTGGACCGTGGCAGTAACCGCGTTGGTGAGGGCGCGCACAATGTTGCGGGAGACGTGGTCGTGCAGGGCTGGGACGGCACATCGGGAAAAGTAGTGGCGACTGGGAACTGAGTAGCGCGGGGCCGCCGCCTCCATGATACTTTTGAAGGACTCCGTTTCCACAACCCTATACGGCAGCATCTCAAGGCTGATGAATTTTGCGATGCGGACGGTTAACGTTTGAGCGTGCGGGTGCGTGGCGGCGTACTTGCGCTTGCGCTCGAACACTTGCGCAAGCGACGGCTGAACGGTGCGCTGAACTACACTGCTGGATGGGGCCGAGGACAGCGGAGATGAGGGTGTGGGTGCAGGCCATGAGGCGGTAGTGCCTGTGTCCTAAGAGGGGGGTTGCATCTCAGTGGCAGGTTGGGGCACAGGGGGAGAGGCAGGGGTGCAAACCGGAGGCGGTGAACGGCCTTCGTCCCACCTTGTGGGGTGCTTGGCCATCATATGTCTGCGCATGGTGGTGGTGGTGAGGCTGTTGGTGTTGGCTCCCCGGCTGAGCTTTGCGCAACAAAGGTTGCACACCACTGTTCGTCGGTCGTCAGGCGTCTCTGTGAAAAACTGCCAGACCTTAGAGCACCTCGGCCTCTGCAGGGTGGCATGGCGCGGGGGGGCGCTTTGGGAAACACTTGGTGGATTATTCGGTCTGGCCCTGCCTCTACCCCTGGCCCTGGCCACCGCACTGCCTCTTGCAACCTGCCCTGCTGATGCCCTTGACTCCCCCTCTGAAGACCTGTCCTCCTGAGTAAGCGTTGCACACCAGGTGGGGTCAGTCACCTCATCGTCCTGCTGCTCTTCCTCCGAATCCTCTGTGCGCTGCTCCCTGGGACTTACTGCCCTTACTACTACCTCACTGCAAGACAACTGTGTCTGATCGTCATCGTCCTCCTCACCCACAGAAAGTTGTTGAGACAGTTGGCGGAAGTCCCCAGCCTCTTCCCCCGGACCCCGGGAACTTTCGAATGGTTGGGCATCAGTGACGATAAACTCCTCTGGTGGGAGAGGAACCGCTGCTGCCCAATCTAAGCAGGGGCCCGAGAACAGTTCCTGGGAGTGTTCCCGCTCCTGAGCAGGTGTCATTGTAGTGGAGTGAGGAGGCTGGGAGGAAGGAGGAGCAGCAGACAGAGGATTCGGATTGGCAGCAGTGGACGGCGCAGAACTGCGGGTAGACGATAGGTTGCTCGAAGCACTTTCTGCCATCCAGGACAGGACCTGCTCACACTGCTCATTTTCTAATAACCGTCTCCCGCGTGGACCCATTAATTGGGCGATGAATGTGGGGACGCCAGAAACGTGCCTCTCTCCTAATCGCGCAGCAGACAGCTGCGACACACCTGGATCAGGAGCTTGGCCTGTGCCCACACCCTCACTTGGCCCTCCGCGTCCTCGGCCACGTCCACGTCCACGTCCTCTAGGCTTACCCCTACCCCTCAGCATGCTGTATTACCAGTGATTAGATTTCCCAGGCAGGAAATAAATTGGCGCAAGACTGCAGGCCAAATATAATTTTTGCCCTTTTTGGAAAACGAAAGGCCCCACTGCCTCTAGTGAATGAATTATCTAAGTTTAATAACTGTGCTGTGTCCCTGCTTATGTGTCACAGAACGTGAGGGTAGCAGAGTTATTAACTGTGGCAGAGCAGGTATTTTTTTTCCCAATTAAGGAAAGCAAATGGCGAAGCCAGCAGTAAAGCGTAGCTGGCTGCGTATGATTTAGCAATGTTTTTCACGCAGCTCACACGTCTCCACAGGCGTAAGGACGGACACAGGCTGGACAAATAGATTTCTTTTCAGTTTTTTCCCACCAACAGGCAGCACTGCGTATATTCAATGAACCTGCGAAGTTTAATAACTGCGCTGTGTCCCTGCTTATGTGTCACAGAACGTGAGGGTAGCAGAGTTATTATAACTCTTGGAGAGCAGGTATTTTTTTTCCCAATTAAGGAAAGCAAATGGCGAACCCAGCAGTAAACCGTAGCTGGCTGCGTATGATTTAGCAATGTTTTTCACGCAGCTCACACGTCTCCACAGGCGTAAGGACGGACACAGGCTGGACAAATAGATTTCTTTTCAGTTTTTTCCCACCAACAGGCAGCACTGCGTATATTCAATGAACCTGAGAAGTTTAATAACTGCGCTGTGTCCCTGCTTATGTGTCACAGAACGTGAGGGTAGCAGAGTTATTAACTGTGGCAGAGCAGGTATTTTTTTTCCCAATTAAGGAAAGCAAATGGCGAAGCCAGCAGTAAAGCGTAGCTGGGTGCGTATGATTTAGCAATGTTTTTCACGCAGCTCACACGTGTCCACAGGCGTTAGGACGGACAGAGGCTGGACAAATAGATTTGTTTTCAGTTTTTTCCCACCAACAGGCAGCACTGCGTATATTCTATGAATAATAACTGTGTTGTGGCCCTGCCTATACAATTCTTTCCCTGCAGTATCAATGGAGGGTGGAATGCTCTGCAGAGGCGATTTTGAGAAGCCCAAAAAAAATGCAGCACAGCCAACAGCAGCCTGGACAGTACTGCACACGGATAAATATGGCCCTAGAAAGGACCGTTGAGGTTCTTGAAGGCTACACTCACTCCTAACACTCTCCCTGCCTATGCAGCACTTCTGTCCCTAATGCCAGGTGCAACGGTCTGCAGAGGCGACTTTGAGAAAAAAAAAAATCCCACTGCTAACAGCAGCCAACACACAGCTATCAGTGGCCCTAATAAGGACCTTTGGGGGGTCTTGAAGCCTACACTAACTACCAATTCTTTCCCTACAGCAGCTCCGGTATAAACAGCACTGTCCCTCATCTAACTCACACCGCATCTGAGGCGAGCCGCGGGAGGGGCCGACTTTTATATTAGGCGAACACCTGATCTCGCCAGCCACTCACAGCAGGGGGGTGGTATAGGGCTTAAACGTTGCAGGGGGAAGTTGTAATGCCTTCCCTGTCTTTCAATTGGCCAGAAAAGCGCGCTAACGTCTCAGGGAAGGAAGTGAAAGTAACCAGAACACCGCATGGTGTTCGTCACGAATAACGAACATCCCGAACACCCTAATATTCGCACGAATATCAAGCTCGGACGAACGCGTTCGCTCATCTCTAGTCCTGACAGATGAGTTACCAAGATAGTGAACGGTCTGCAAATGATGTCCCATGAGGAACGAGTAAAGGATCTGAGAATGTTTTGCTTGCAGAAATATCTGAAGGGCTGTCACAGTGCAGAGGGATCAGCACGATTTTCATCTGCACAAGGAAAGACTAGCAGCAATGGGATGAAACTGAAAGGGAGGAGACACAGATTAGATATTAGACATTGAGGGGAATCAATGAGTGGAAGAGGTTACCATGGGAGGTGGTGAGTTCTACATTAAGATTGCTGTAAGCCAATCTCATGTTTGCCTTTAAAATTCAATAAAATCCTTTGAAACTAAAATGATCAAGTCTGACACAAGAAGCTCATCTTTTGCATATTCACAGCCAAGAGGGCTTTTCCTCAGACCATTATGAATACCAGGTGCACAATAGAATATATGGAGACCACCATCTACTAGTATGTTGCACCTCCTTTGGCCTTCAGAACTGCAGTAATTTGTCATCTCGTTCATCCACTGGTATAAGAACACCCAGGACGCCCCAAGAAATCTCTCCTCGCACCGTTACTGCACCTCAACTAGCTTGAAAGAGAGGGGTCATCAATTCATGCTGCTTGCACCAAATTCTGACCTCCCATCAGCACAGTGCAACAGAAATATGGATTCATCTGACCTGGTGATGTTTCATCAGTTTCCTATCAATTCACTCCTCTGAATCCCTCCTCAACACGGGGCCTAGGACAGAGCCTCATGGTGCCCTACTTGATACATTCTTCCACTTGGATGGGCAGCCATTTATGATCACTCTTTGAGTACGATCACTCAGCCAGTTGTGACTCCACCTATCAGTTGCCTTGTCAATCCCATATTTGGTCATTTTTTAAATAAGTATGGTATGAGATACTTTGTTAAATGCTTTACTAAAGTCAAGATATACTATATCCACCGCATTTCCCTGATCAACCTAGTCGGTGATTCTGTAATAGAAAGAAATTAGATTTGTCTGGCATGACTTGTTTGCTACAAACTCATGCTGGCTCTGGTTAATTGATCCATCTTTATCCAAGTACTTGATAAATGCCATTTGATCATTGGTTTAAAGATCTTCACCTGTATAGAAGTCAGACTCGCAGGCCTGTAGTTTCCTGGATTCACCTTCTTCCCTTTATTGAAGATTGGGACAACATGTCAGGACCGGCGGCTCGTGGTACTCTCATGCCCTCACCGCCAGTCCTGTCACACAGGCTGCTGCCGTGTGGCGCAGGGGAGCCCCAGTCCTTATCACCTCCCCTGGCTGCCGGGCTCCTCCTCGTCGCCGGGTTGCTAGGGACGCGGTGGGTGTTGCCCTGGCAACCCAGCATGTATCTCCTTCTCTGCCTCCTGCAGGGCTAGGAGCGGGTTCCCCAGTGCTGCTGGGTGCACTTAGCTGCTGTCAGACTCCCCGCCCCAAACAGCTGCTAGGGCGGGAGCTCTGACAGCATTTAAACCTGCTTGTGTCTGCATTTCAGTGCATGTGTTAGTTTGGTCTTCCTGCTACACCCACGTACTTCGTGTTTTGAGTCCTGACTTTGTCTCCCTGTTTTTGGAACTGACGTTGCCTTTTGCCTGACCCTCTTGTACCGCGTATCTTCTCGTTGCCGACCCAGAAAGTCTGACTCACCTTGCTGTTGTTTGTTCCAGTATCTGTCTCTTCATTAGTCCCAGTGTTCCCCTTCCTTAGTGAGTGTAGGGACCCTCGCCCAGTTGTCGCCCTGGGGCTTAGCCCAGGGGGGCAAGTAAGTATGGACAGGGGTTGCGGGTATTTTCAGGGACCTCCAGTTTCCCGGACCCCGAGTCCTGACACAACATTTGCGCTTCTCCAATTTTCTGGGTCTTCTCCAGGAATTTTTGTAGCTTTTGGTGAGTGGTTTAGCAATTCATTATTATGTTTACTCTTCTACGTTCTGGAAGATAAACTTCTCTGCAAAAGCTGATAAGAATTTGTTGGATCCATTACTTTTGCCTAAGAGGGATTCCCAAAAAATGTCTGGATAGATAGCACCAAATAAAATCCACACACAGGTCAAAAAAAGCAGGTAGTGTAAAAGCAAAATACTTAATTCAATGACACAAAAAAGGTAAAACTACATACAAAGATTTGGAATAAAGAATGCAATGCCCAAAATGTGGGTATGTCTGAAGACTGGTTACTAGAGATGAGCGAGCACCAAAATGCTCGGGTGCTCGTTACTCGGGACGAAATTATCGCGATGCTCGAGGGTTCGTTTCGAGTAACGAACCCCATTGAAGTCAATGGGCGACCCGAGCATTTTTGTATATCGCCGATGCTCGCTAAGGTTTTCATTTGTGAAAATCTGGGCAATTCAAGAAAGTGATGGGAATGACACAGCAACGGATAGGGCAGGCGAGGAGCTACATGTTGGGCTGCATCTCAAGTTCCCAGGTCCCACTATTAAGCCACAATAGCGGCAAGAGTGCCCCCCCCCCCTCCCAACAACTTTTACTTCTGAAAAGCCCTCATTAGCAATGCATACCTTAGCTAAGCACCACACTACCTCCAACAAAGCACAATCACTGCCTGCATGACACTCCGCTGCCACTTCTCCTGGGTTACATGCTGCCCAACCCCCCTGCACGACCCAGTGTCCACAGTGCACACCAAAGTGTCCCTGCGCAGCCTTCAGCTGCACTCATGCCACACCACCCTCATGTCTATTTATAAGTGCGTCTGCCATGAGGAGGAACTGCAGGCACACACTGCAGAGGGTTGGCATGGCTAGGCAGCGACCCTCTTTAAAAGGGGCGGGGCGATAGCCCACAATGCTGTACAGAAGCAATGAGAAATATAATCCTGTGCCACCGCCATCAGGAGCTGCACACGTGGGCATAGCAATGGGGAACCTATGTGCCACACACTATTCATTCTGTCAAGGTGTCTGCATGCCCCAGTCAGACCGCGTTTTTTTATAAATAGTCACAGGCAGGTACAACTCCACAATGGGAATTCCGTGTGCACCCACAGCATGGGTGGCTCCCTGGAACCCACCGGCTGTACATAAATGTATCCCATTGCAGTGCCCATCACAGCTGAAGTAGCGTCCGATTAAATGCAGGTGGGCTTCGGCCCACACTGCATGCCCCAGTCAGACTGGGGTTCTTTAGAAGTAGACACATGCAGTTACAACTCCCTGTGGACCCACAGCATAGGTGGCTCCCTGGAACCCACCGGCGGTACATAAATATATCCCATTGCAGTGCCCAACACAGCTGATGTAACGTCAGCTTTAATGCAGGTGGGCAAAAAATTAATTGGATTACACTGTAGGCGAGGGCCCCAAAAAATTGGTGCACCAACAGTACTAATGTACTGTACGTCAGAAAAATTGCCCATGCCCAACCAAGTGGGCAGGTGAAACCTATTAATCGCTTTGGTTAATGTGGCTTAATTTGTAACTAGGCCTGGAGGCAGCCCAGTTAAAATAAAAATTGGTTCAGGTGAAAGTTTCAATGCTTTAATGAGCATTGAAACGTATAAAAATTGTTTACAAAAATTATATGACTGAGCCTTGTGAGCCTAAGAAAAATTGCCCGTTCGGCGTGATTACGTCAGGTTTCAGGAGGAGGAGCAGGAGGATGAATATTATACACAGATTGATGAAGCTAAACGGTCCCCGTTTTTGATGGTGATAGAGAACAATGCTTCCATCCGTGGGTGCAGCGTACGTATTGTTTAGGTATCGCTGCTGTCCGCTGGTGGAGAAGAGAAGTCTGGGGAAATCCAGGCTTTCTTCATCTTGATGAATGTAAGCCTGTCGGCACTGTCGGTTGACAGGCAGGTACGCTTATCTGTGATGATTCCCCCAGCCGCACTAAACACCCTCTCTGACAAGACGCTAGCCGCAGGACAAGCAAGCACCTCCAGGGCATACAGCGCGAGTTCAGGCCACGTGTCCAGCTTCGACACCCAGTAGTTGTAGGGGGCAGAGGCGTCACGGAGGACGGTCGTGCGATCGGCTACGTACTCCCTCACCATCCTTTTACAGTGCCCCCGCCAACCCAGCCTTGACTGGGGAGCGGTGACACAGTCTTGCTGGGGAGCAAGAAAGCTGTCAAAGGCCTTAGAGAGTGTTCCCCTGCCTGTGCTGTACATGCTGCCTGATCTCTGCGCCTCCCCTGCTACCTGGCCCTCGGAACTGCGCCTTCGGCCACTAGCGCTGTCGAATGGGAATTTTACCATCAGTTTGTCCGCCAGGGTCCTGTGGTATAGCATCACCCTCGAACCTCTTTCCTCTTCAGGTATGAGAGTGGAAAGGTTCTCCTTATACCGTGGGTCGAGCAGTGTGTACACCCAGTAATCCGTAGTGGCCAGAATGCGTGTAACGCGAGGGTCACGAGAAAGGCATCCTAACATGAAGTCAGCCATGTGTGCCAGGGTACCTGTACGCAACACATGGCTGTCCTCACTAGGAAGATCACTTTCAGGATCCTCCTCCTCCGGCCATACACGCTGAAAGGATGACAGGCAAGCAGCATGGGTACCCTCAGCAGTGGGCCAAGCTGTCTCTTTCCCCTCCTCCTCATCCTCCTCATGCTCCTCCCCCTCCTCCTCAACGCGCTGAGATATAGACAGGAGGGTGCTCTGACTATCCAGCGACATACTGTCTACCCCCGCCTCCGTTTCCGAGTGCAAAGCGTCTGCCTTTATGCTTTGCAGGGAACTTCTCAAGAGGCATAGCAGAGGAATGGTGACGCTAATGATTGCAGCATCGCCGCTCACCATCTGGGTAGACTCCTCAAAGTTTCCAAGGACCTGGCAGATGTCTGCCAACCAGGCCCACTCTTCTGTAAAGAATTGAGGAGGCTGACTCCCACTGCGCCGCCCATGTTGGAGTTGGTATTCCACTATAGCTCTACGCTGCTCATAGAGCCTGGCCAACATATGGAGCGTAGAGTTCCACCGTGTGGGCACGTTGCACAGCAGTCGGTGCACTCGCAGATGAAACCGATGTTGCAGGGTGCGCAGGGTGGCAGCGTCCGTGTGGGACTTGCGGAAATGTGCGCAGAGCCGGCGCACCTTTCCGAGCAGGTCTGACAAGCGTGGGTAGCTTTTCAGAAAGCGCTGAACCACCAAATTAAAGACGTGGGCCAGGCATGGCACGTGCGTGAGGCTGCCGAGCTGCAGAGCCGCCACCAGGTTACGGCCGTTGTCACACACGACCATGCCCGGTTGGAGGCTCAGCCTAAATTCACCCAATGTGCCGTCAGGGAGATATAGTGGCCCTGCCCGCCTGTGCTTGTCCATGTGTCCGTTGTTAAGTGGACCTTGGCAGTAACCGCGTTGGTGAGGGCGCGTACAATGTTGCGGGAGACGTGGTCGTGCAGGGCTGAGACGGCACATTGGGAAAAGTAGTGGCGACTGAGAACTGAGTAGCGCGGGGCCGCCGCCGCCATCATACTTTTGAAAGACTCCGTTTCCACAACCCTATACGGCAGCATCTCCAGGCTGATAAATTTGGCTATGTGCACGTTTAACGCTTGAGCGTGCGGGTGCGTGGCGGCGTACTTGCGCTTGCGCTCCAACACTTGCGCTAGCGACGGCTGGACGGTGCGCTGACAGACATTGGTGGATGGGGCCGAGGACAGCGGAGGTGAGGTTGTGGGTGCAGGCAAGGAGACGGTAGTGCCTGTGCCCTGAGAGGGGCGTTGGATCTCAGTGGCAGGTTGGGGCACAGGGGGAGATGCAGCGGTGCCAACCGAAGGCGGTGAACGGCCTTCGTCCCACCTTGTGGGGTGCTTGGCCATCATATGTCTGCGCATGCTGGTGGTGGTGAGGCTGTTGGTGGTGGCTTCCCGGCTGATCTTGGCGCGACAAAGGTTGCACACCACTGTTCGTCGGTCGTCTGCACTCTCAGTGAAAAACTGCCAGACTTTTGAGCACCTCGGCCTCTGCAGGGTGGCATGGCGCGAGGGGGCGCTTTGGGAAACAGTTGGTGGATTATTCGGTCTGGCCCTGCCTCTACCCCTGGACATCGCACTGCCTCTTGCAACCTGCCCTGCTGCTACCCTTGCCTCCCCCTCTGAAGACCTGTCCTGAGTAGGCGTAGCAAACCAGGTGGGGTCAGTCACCTCATTGTCCTGCTGCTCTTCCTCCGAATCCTCTGTGCGCTCCTCCCTCGGACTTACTGCTCTTACTACTACCTCACTGATAGACAACTGTGTCTCATCGTCATCGTCCTCCTCACCCACTGAAAGGTCTTGAGACAGTTGCCAGAAGTCCCCAGCCTCATCCCCCGGACCCCGGGAACTTTCCAAAGGTTGGGCATCAGTCACGATAAACTCCTCTGGTGGGAGAGGAACCACTGCTGCCCAATCTGAGCAGGGGCCCGAGAACAGTTCCTGGGAGTCTGCCCGCTCCTCAGAATGTGTCATTGTAATGGAGTGAGGAGGCTGGGAGGAAAGAGGAGCAGCAGCCAGAGAATTCAGAGTTGCAGCAGTGGACAGCGCAGAACTCTGGGTGGTCGATAGATTGCTGGATGCACTTTCTGCCATCCACGACAGGACCTGCTCACACTGCTCACTTTCTAATAAAGGTCTACCGCGTGGACCCATTAATTGTGGGATGAATGTGGGGACGCCAGAAACGTGCCTCTCTCCTAATCCCGCAGCAGTCGGCTGCGATACACCTGGATCAGGAGCTCGGCCTGTGCCCACACCCTGACTTAGGCCTCTGCGTCCTCGCCCGCGTCAATGTCCTCTAGGCCTACCCCTACCCCTCAGCATGCTGTATTACCAGTAGTGCAGAAACAGAATGCTGTAATTAAATGTGCCGCTTATTGGCCTGTGGTTGGAGGCTGACTTCGCTTACGGAACGCCAGGAAATAATTTTGGACAGTCACAGGCAGCCCAAATAGATTTTTTTCCCCAAATGTTTTTGCAAAGGCCCACTGTCTATATTCAATTAATATATCTCTTCTCTCTCTGCGTCACCGCTACTGGCCCTGGAGTATGTCAAATAACTGCAGAGTGTTGCACTGTGGACTAGAATACAGTGGTGATTTAACAGCCAACACGGAACGCCAGGAAATAATTTTGCGCAAGCCTGCTGTAACACTTAGCTGGCTGCGTATGAATTAGGAGGACTACTACACCCAGCAGAGACCCAGAACACTGAGGACAGTCACAGGCAGCCCAAATAGATTTTTTTCCCAAAATGTTTTTGCAAAGGCCCACTGCCTATATTCAATCAATATATCTCTTCTCTCTCTGCGTCACCACTACTGGCCCTGGAGTATGTAAAATAACTGCAGACTGCTGCACTGTGGACAGGAATACAGCGGTGATGTAACAGCCAACACAGAGCCAGGAAATAATTTTGCGCAGGCCTGCTGTAACACTTAGCTGGCTGCGTATGAATTAGGAGGACTACTACACCCAGTACAGACCCAGAACACTGAGGCCTCACAACATATGTCTTCTGTCCCTACCTCACCACTACTGGCCCTGCACTATGTCTAATTACTGCAGGACGAAATGCTCTGCACGGCCGATATACAAAAAAAAAAGTGCAACACTGCAAAAAGCAGCCTCCACAGTACTGCACACGGTTAGATTTGGCCCTAAGAAGGACCGTTGGGGTTCTTGAAGCCTAAAATACTCCTAACGCTCTCCCTATAGCAGCTCCACCAAGACAGCACTTTCCCTCCTCTATGTCAGAATGCATCTGTGGCGAGCCGCGGGAGGGGCCGATTTTTATACTCGGGTGACACCTGATCTCGCCAGCCACTCACTGCAGGGGGGTGGTATAGAGCTTGAACGTCGCAGGGGGAAGTTGTAATGCCTTCCCTGTCTTTCTATTGGCCAGAAAAGCGCGCTAACGTCTCAGAGATGAAAGTGAAAGTAACCCGAACATCGCGTGGTACTCGTCACGAGTAACGAGCATCTCGAACACGCTAATACTCGAACGAGTATCAAGCTCGGACGAGTACGTTCGCTCATCTCTAATCACCATCAAAAACGGGAACCTTTTAGCTTCATCAATCTGTGTATGATATTCATCCTCCTCCTGCTCCTCCTCCTGAAACCTGATGTAATCACGCCGAACGGGCAATTTTTCTTAGGCCCACAAGGCTCAGTCAAATAATTTTTGTAAACAATTTTTATACGTTTCAATGCTCATTAAAGCGTTGAAACTTTCACCTGAACCAATTTTTATTTTAACTGGGCTGCCTCCAGGCCTAGTTACAAATTAAGCCACATTAACCAAAGCGATTAATGGGTTTCACCTGCCCTCTTGGATGGGCATGGACAATTTTTCTGACGTACATTAGTACTGTTGGTACACCAATTTTTTGGAGCCCTCGCCTACAGTGTAATCCAATTAATTTTTTGCCCACCTGCATTAAAGCTGACGTTACATCAGCTGTGTTGGGCACTGCAATGGGATATATTTATGTACCGCTGGTGGGTTCCAGGGAGCCACCCATGCTGTGGGTCCACAGGGAGTTGTAACTGCATGTGTCTACTTCTAAAGAACCCCAGTCTGACACACGGCATGCAGTGTGGGCCGAAGCCCACCTGCATTTAATCGGACGTTACCTCAGCTGTGATGGGCACTGCAATGGGATACATTTATGTACAGCCGGTGGGTTCCAGGGAGCCACCCATGCTGTGGGTGCACACGGAATTCCCATTGCGGAGTTGTACCTGCCTGTGACTATTTATAAAAAAACGCGGTCTGACTGGGGCATGCAGACACCTTGACAGAATGAATAGTGTGTGGCACATAGGTTCCCCATTGCTATGCCCACATGTGCAGCTCCTGATGGCGGTGGCACAGGATTATATTTCTCATTGCTTCTGTACAGCATTGTGGGCTATCGCCCCGCCCCTTTTAAAGAGGGTCGCTGCCTAGCCGTGCCAACCCTCTGCAGTGTGTGCCTGTGGTTCCTCCTCATGGCAGACGCACTTATAAATAGACATGAGGGTGGTGTGGCATGAGGGCAGCTGAAGGCTGCGCAGGGACACTTTGGTGTGCGCTGGGGACACTGGGTCGTGCGGGCGGGTTGGGCAGCATGTAACCCAGGAGAAGTGGCAGCGGAGTGTCATGCAGGCAGTGATTGTGCTTTGTTGGAGGTAGTGTGGTGCTTAGCTAAGGTATGCATTGCTAATGAGGGCTTTTCAGAAGTAAAAGTTGTTGGGGGGGGCACTCTTGCCGCTATTGTGGCTTAATAGTGGGACCTGGGAACTTGAGATGCAGCCCAACATGTAGCCCCTCGCCTGCCCTATCCGTTGCTGTGTCGTTCCCATCACTTTCTTGAATTGCCCAGATTTTCACAAATGAAAACCTTAGCGAGCATCGGCGAAATACAAAAATGCTCGGGTCGCCCATTGACTTCAATGGGGTTTGTTACTCGAAACGAACCCTCGAGCATCGCGATAATTTCGTCCCGAGTAACGAGCACCCGAGCATTTTGGTGCTCGCTCATCTCTAGTAAATAACAAAAATCCAGTGTCCCCCGAGCGGCTAGATCTGACTAAACCTAGCAGTCACCCTACTCAGTGACTCTTCACTCTTCCCGAAACGCATTGGGAATAAGCTAATTATCTGCCTGGAGCTTCAATCCCTGTTCTGCACTGTTACATGAGAAACCCCCCATGATTGGCAGTGAGGCCCTGGCTAGTCTAGCACCGATGACCCGGCCTTGTTGGAAGTCGCTCAGATCGCCGGATTTTCCCATCTAATGTGAATTCGCACTGAAACTGATCCATGGAAAACTCTCCACACTCTGGGGTCATAGGGATACCTTCCATACAGGGAGGCGCTAAGCATCGAGGTTAAGAAGCTCTAATAAAGGGGGAATTCAGTGTATAATGTAAAATATAATGGATTTTCCAGTGTTAAGGCCCATTTACATGCAACGATTATTGCTCAAAAAATGTAAACAATGGCATATGATTAATAATCTCTGCGTGTAAACGCTACCTTCGTTCACTCTGCAGCTGAACGATGATTTTAAGGTAAGCTTAAAATCCATATTTCAGCTGGAAAGAAATAACAGGAACCACATGCTGTGTTCTTCACGGGAGTCAGAGATTACATTGTATTCTGCCGACAGCCTGTTCAAGAACACTGGAGCTGTGTGCAGAGCTCAAACCGCATGCTCCCAGAGTACTTTTTAGACTTAGATGAAGCTGATAACGTGTTTATGGACATTAGTGTCCATTAACACTTTATGCAAAACGATCGCTAAAACTATCAATCTTTCAATCGTTTGAAAGATTGTCTTTGCGCATAAATGGGCCTTTATACTGTAAATGAAACTTAAATACAAGATAATAATAATAAAACATTCTATTATACTCTTTATTAAATCACCATTTCCCAGATTTGTGTTTGCTGTCAGTTTACGATCAGAGGCTGAAAACTCTCAGTCATATTTCCACATGGCTTCAGCAAGTTTTTTTTGTGTCAGTGTTGATAAGTGCCATCAACCTGAAGTCTAGAATGGGTGAGAGATTTGCGCTGCTGCCATCCACGGATATATTCAGGGGACCTCAATCTTATCCCAATGCACAATGTGAAACTAGTTTGCATCTGAGACAGAAAACATATTAAAAGGTTACACAAATTTTCCCCACACAATAATTCTTAGCCTTCATGTACTTAATTTACCTCTAAGATATTCTGTACCTAATAGTTTTGTCGCTTGTGGGAGAAAACAGTGAAGTTTTCTATTATCATGACAGCAAGCAAACATCTTAAAAACATGTTAAGAATTGATACACAAAGTCACTTTTTCAAAGTTATTTAAAACTAGACTCTACATCACTGACATATATTGCACTTTGTCCAAATTGCAGGCAGCCTTGTTCCACATGAGGCAATGCCCACTCGAGCGCCTCTTCGGTAAGAAAATTGATGAACAATACCTTTCTTCTATCACTAGTAAATGGGGTAGGGTGCATCTGGAAGTAGATCCTACATTGATTCAGGAATCCCCGATACTGATGACGAACCCCACTGGATTTCACAAGCAACGGCATATGGACATCAGAAGCCGAACTGTACTGATCACAAAGTTGCCTCTGCAGGCCGTCTATCTTGTTGTGTTGTTCCTGAACCAATCTCTGTAAATCATCTATCTTCTTCTGTTAGGTAGCGCAAAAGTCTCTAAGTTTGTCAACGTTTTTCCTCAGAACTGTCACAACTGACTCCATTTTTGGGTGTGAATATTTTGTAAGTATAAGGCTCCAGATCGGAGTCCTCAGGTTGTGGCCAACTGAGCGGGAACAGCATAGTCAGAGGAAGCCAGAGGACATATACGAAGAAGATACAGCAAGGCAGCAGGTGGGAACAGGAGCTTAACTAAAGGCTCAATAATCATGCAAGGGAGGCATGCCAGTGTAGTGGCCCAAAGTCTATATTTCTGGCACCTCCATAACTGTCATGCATGTCATGTCTTTAATGTGGATGCACTGTGCAAAGTGTCTTGTCTGCTGTTATGTGTATTGCACAGTTGTAGAATGCAAGAGGTTAATGTTTGAAAGTGGCTGGGATATGTCTGGAAAAGTATCAATATCTGTCTAGTCATGTGATGTCTGCACACTATATATGTGAGTGATTGGAGTGTGGTGCGGGGGTCCATAATCTTCAACGGTAGTGAGAGAAGTGAGAGTGCTGGCCACATGGGGGTACCTTTAACCTTCATGTGGTGAAGAGAATGGAAGCTGAGGAAAGGTATCCTGATGTCCCCATCCCAGGAACCTTGCAGTGATCTGAGTTGAATCAATTGAGTGTCTGTGGAGTGTTCCTACCCCTTCCTCCTCTGGAGTGTTCCCATCCCAGGAGCGGTACCTTACAAGATAACGTACTGTAGGGCTGGTCTCATCCTGTGTCTCCTCCCCAACCTCACAGTCTACTGTCCTGCCTGTCCTGTGTAATAAGCTTTATACTGTCAAGCTTCAAGTAATGTTTTTCCAGTCTCTGTCCATTCCCAGGGACTGAGGTATTTAAGTTAACTGTATGTATGGACTTTCTTGATTTAATCGCCAGGTACAAGCTATGGTGAGAAGGAACGGTGGCATCACGCGTGAGAAGTCTACAGTTCACCACACGTATACAGGTAATCGCTGTCCCAGCGTTGCCTAGAAGATGCCTAGTGGCACTTGTGTGCATTACTCGGGGGAGGAGTCTGGTAGAGCCACCGTGACAAGTGACAACTCTACCCTCCCAGCTCCTCAGCACTGGTCAAGTGTCTGGGTGGCCTCTGGGGCACCACACCAGGACCAGGTTTAAATAGCCAGACTAATTCATGAAAACTAGGTGGAGTCTCCTTAGGAACAGAAGCTGAAGCAAGGAATCAAGAACAAAGTTCAGCAGGGAAGTTATTCACAGGAGGAATAGCTCACCAGAAAGAGTCCTTGCCTGGGACACATGAACTCGAGGGTTTGAGTCCTAACAGCCATGAGTGCTTGCTGGAGGGAAAATTTAGAAATGAAGATACTGAATTGCATGCACTAATATGGAAATGTATATGTTCACTTTTGAGAGTTATATTACTTGCCATAAGTCCACTATGCCATTATCCCTTGAACCATAAATTCCTAGAATGGTACAGTTGGAAGGGACCTCCAGGGTCATCAGGTCCAGCTCAGTGTAGGATTCACTAAATCACCCCAAACAGATATTTGTCCAGCCTTTGTTTGAACAATTCTATTGGCAATTCTGTGGCAACCTGTTCCTCTCATTGACCCCTCTCACTGTCTAATATCTAATCTGTGTCTCCTCCCTTTCAGTTTCATCCCATTGCGTCTAGTCTTTCCTTGTGCAGATGAGAATAGGGCTGACCCCTCTGCGCTGTGACAGCCCTTCAGATATTTGTAGACAACTATTAAGTCTCCTCTCAGCCTTCTCTTCTGCAAGCTAAACATTCCCAGATCCTTTAACCGTTCCTCATAGGAGATGATTTGCAGACCGCTCACCATCTTGGTAACTCTTCTCTGGACTTGCTCCAGTTTGTCGATGTCTTTTTTAAAATGGGGTGCCCAGAACTGGACCCAGTATTCCAGATGAGGTCTGACCTTGTATCTATTGGTTTTAAACTGCTGATAAACTACACTTTCTCTCTGATTGGCCAACGTTGCTCATGTGATCAGTGATGACCACTCAAGAGCAGTATTAAATGTCTCAGATTACTGATACATATTATGCTTAAGGGAGTTAGAACATTATGATGGCCAGCTTGAAAGACCAAATACAGAGCATAGAATCGGTAGCTGTAAGGGACAATGGCACAGAGGATGGACAGTAGGTAATTTAAAGGGGTTGTCTAGTAACTGGACAACCCCTTTTCTATAGGACCCCCTTGTGTAATAATAATAAACATAGATATACTTACCCCTCCCCCGTGGATGTTGAGATCCAGAGCGACAGCCTTCTGTGATCCCAGGATCTGTTGTGACGGATGATGTCACAGGAAATCAGGTGACCATTGCATCCAATGAGATGCTGCAGCTTTACTGACTGTTCTACTGGCATGAGCACTCATATCTGGACACCATGATGCCAGGAGTTCAAGAACATAGAGCTGCAGCCTTTCATCATCTGTCACAACAAACCACAGGGGGCCACAGTGGGGTGCAGCTCTGAATCCTGGTGGCCATGGAGGGTTAAGCCTATCTATGATAATTACTTTCACGCAGGGGGTCCTATTGACAAGGGGTTGCCAAGTAACCAGACTACCCCTTTAACTCTTGGAAAACAACATGGTAAAGCAGCACAAAGGAATCCTTACTCTTCAGGCAGTTTCCATATTAAGATTCCAAGCTTTATTGACTTCAATACATAGGCGACGTTTCGACCATGCTTCCTTGGTCTTCTGCAATGCAACCCCTTTAACTCTGTCCCAGAAAAAAAGGAGCCCTGCAACCAAAGGGTTGCTTTATAAGGTACTTAGGAGGAGAGGAGAACACATAGGGAGGGACAAAACGGCAGCTGCGGGCATTCTAAAGCCATATATATGATGTAAAAGGGTTTTCCGGGGCTCCAATATTGATGGTGTATCCTAAGGCTCCCTTCACCACCCCCGACATCAGCTGTTTGAAGTCACCGCAGCGCTTGGGCAAGCACCATGGTCTCTTCCCATACTAGGCAGAGTGATGAAAATTTCGTAGTAGTGGTGCGTGATATAGCAGCTCAATCTACGTAAATGGGACTGAGCTACACGTAAAGATTGAAAGTGACATCACAAGCCTAAGAGGAGGCGGAGGCACCCACCTGAGTCTCTTCAAACAGCTGATCTGCAGGGGTCCTGAGTGACGGACCACCACCGATCGGGTATTTATGACATATCCAAAGGATAAATCATTAATATTGGATTCCTGGGAAAACACTTTAAAAGGTGGGCTACTTGATGGGCAGAATCCATTGTGCCCGACAACGTTTGCCCATTAGCACTTGAGAGTAAATCCTTCACTGCACTGAAAGCTATTGTTACTTTTGGCAATTTTAGTCATTTTTTAAAAACATTTTTATAGCTCCTTTTTTATGATTCTTTTCTTGGCAAATAGGTTACCGGAAGGGAAATGAGCCCCACCTGAGCGTGTAAGTATCTCAGATGGGAGATCTTGATGCAAAGTTGCAAGATAAGAAAAATAATGAAAAGTTCCTAGAAGTTAGAATCTCTATACCTACCACTGCTTTACGATTGGCAAACATAACCCATGTTTAGGGCATTCTCACACATGCCGCTTTCCACCTCAATTTGCACTGCATCCCGAGCGCCGCGCTAACCATAGTGGAATGTCGCCATTGATTTGAATGGGGCCTCACAGACATGCGCTTGATTTTTGAGCATTTTTTGTTCTATTTTTGGTGATTCTATCACCAATCACAATGATAGAGTGCGTTTAAAAGCGCTGTCAAACACTGACATGAGTTCAAAAACACTGCTCATAGGTGCAATAAAAATGCCGCAATTTCGAGCAGCGTTTTCGGAATGCATGTGTGAGAGTGGCCTTCCACTTAATGCAGTCATGGAACTCTGGAGCTTTGTTTTAACGAGTGAGTCACACGTAGCAGCGCCGGCACCTCCCGTATGACAGGATACCCACTGCTCCTTCATTCGTCATATGCTCCATGAATAGTGCACAGTGAGACGTCCCTTTGTAGTCAGGAAACCGCTCTCTGGCTGCTAGCTGTAGATAAGGTGATGATGACTGGGACCACAAACACAACTTGATTAGATGGAGAATGGCCTGACTGACCAAATAATTGCAGCGCAGTGTAACCTCACTTCATTAGCTGCTGCTGTTTCCTACTTCCATCATCAGTGTAATAAAAGACATATTCCTCTTTCTATCACAGCTACAATGTTGCACCTGCTGTAAATGCAAATATTATGAAAATCCTCTATATAGAATTATTTTTTTGGAAATATAAGTGACCCGTTGCAGCTGTTCTGGGGGCCTCGGCTTACTTTCAAGCCGGAACAGGTTTTAGCAGTAGCTCTGCCTTTCTTGGGGCTGAGGGGCGTGGTGTCGGGTGAGTGATGTCAGCTCTCACCTGTCTCTAGTTTTCCTGCCCTATATAGTCTAATCTAGACTTGGACATCTGTGCTGGTCAATGTTTAGTATCCTCTCTGTATCTCTGAGGTGCACAGCCTGTTCCTGACCTCATAGTCCTTCCTAAGGACTGTGGCTTAAGCTAAGTGCCACAGTTTTTTTTCTTCTTGTGCTATTTGCATTACTTTCAGGGTTCGCTGGTAAGGATAGCTTAGTGGCCAAGGTTCGCTTGCAGGTCTGCTCTTTATCAGGGCGATCGACCTGCTGATTAGGTGGTGGCTCCTCCTGTGGTAGGGGTTTTATTTAGGGACAGATTTCCGCTTTTGGTTTTGTCACGCACCGTGGTGCTTTTGGTTTACTTATGTTGGTTATGCACGATTGTGCTTTGGTGTAGTTATGCACGGTTATGCTTCTTTGCATTTATTTGCCCTTCATGTCCAGTCAGGTAGCAACATGACCCCTCCAGTTCCAACAGCCTCAAGATACAATATTGCAGCATATATTGGTCCTTCCCAGCATTGTAACTAGAAATATACAACGTCACAGACATCCGGATCTGTATCACTAAAATGAGTGTACTGATTGGCTGCCTAGTAGTGTGTGGGGGTCCCACAATGCAGAAGGAGAAACTGTGGCCCCCCGCACTGTAAAGTGACTGAATCTGGGACTGTCCTGCCAAATCTGGGCTGGATAGGACACTTGTATAAGTAGTGCAGTGTAGTAGAGTAACAATTGGATGATCGCATCTTCAAGTCCACATGAGGGACAAGACAAAAAGGTAAAAAAAAGTTTAACTTAAAAACAGAAATTCCCTATAAAAATGCCTTTTTTAAAAAAAGACACACAAAGACAAGAAAGAATCAGGAGAGCGCCAGAATAAATGTGTCAATAGCAAATGTATTAGTGATGGGGGACTTACCTGGCCTTAAGGGTAGGCCACCACACCCCAAATCCCTGTACATCCAACAGGTGTTGCAGATCAATACTCCATCAATTTGACTTTCACTGAAGGAAAGCGTGAGAGGAGGTAGGGAGGGGGGGGGGGGGGGGGGAGTCCAAGAAACACAGATGGAGTCTCCGAAAATAAATATACAGTCCAAGAGTGGAATCTGCTGTGTTTGTCTTAACAAACCAAACCATATGAACCCTTTACTTCGAGGGAGGGTCTATGGAAGTTTCAGAGCCCTCTGTAAATCTAGGATGGCGTGAAGTGAAAGGCTGGAAGAATTAGGTCCCCCTCCGCGCTGCTTTATGAGACACATTTTAATCCAAAATGATAGGGAGTAACAAACAAAAAAAACAACATAAAGGGAGCTAAATGTGTGCAATCAGGAGGAGGGTGCTACGCGTTTTGAGGCACAAAGCTCCTTTTTCAAGCACAATCAAGAAGGAAACAAGTAGGAGGACCTCAAATACATACATGAGGTGATCTGTGAAAAAGTGCTGGAAGCCGGGCTCCTGCTGCAACAGCGGGGCTGCATTGGAGCAGCGATCCCTGCTGTTAACCCTTTCTCTGCTGCAATCTATGTAGATTGCGGCATGAGAATGGTTCAGAGAGCGAGCGTGCTCCTCCTGTGACGTCATCGGACTCTCGTGATATAATCGCGGAGAGTCCGACGTGTTACCATGGTGACATGATGCCTTATACCAGCGTTCTGTATTGCCAGTGCCTGTGATCGCTGTAACAAGCGATAAGGCGTTGCAGTACAGAAGTCTTGCAATGCCTTATCATAGCGATCAGAGCTGGTATAGTGCAAGTCCCTCACAGGAACGCAAACAGTGTGAAAAAAACTAAAAATAATGTACAAAAAAGAAAAATGTAAAAAAAAAAGTAAACGCCCTTTTTTGAGCTTTTTCTCATATTAGCACTTTTAAAAAAAAAAAATTTAAATCCCACATATTTATCATCATTTCCGTAATGACGCGTACAATAAGTTGAACATGTTTTTTATCCTGCATGACAAAAAGCGTTTAACCCCTTAGTGACGAAGCCTGTTTGCACCTTAGTGACGGAGCCAAATTTTGGAAATCTGACATGTGTCACTTAACATATCATAATTCTGTAAAGGTTTTACATGTCCAAGTGATTTTGACATTGTTTTTTTTGCCACATGTTGTACTTCATTTAGGTGGTAAAAATAGACTGATATAATTTGTGTGTATTTCATAATAGTGCCAAAATTGGGAAAATTTTGAAAAATCATCATTTTTTCACATTTTCAACTGTAATATCTCAAATATGTGCAAACATACTGTACAAATCTTTGCTAAGATATATATTTCCATCTGTTTACCTTATTCTGGAAGCACGTTTGAAAAACTTTTGTTTGTTTTTTTTAACCATTTAGGAGACGTACAAATTTAACATTACTTTTCAGCATTTTGAGGAACACTTTGTTTTCCTACCAGAGATGAGCGAGCGTAGTCGCTAAGAAAAACTAATCGAGCGAGTAATGCCTTATGCGAGTACCTGCCCGCTTGTCTCTAAAGATTCGGGTGGTGGCGGGGGGCGGAGAGATCTCTCTCTCACTCTCTCCCCCCCCCCCCCCCCGCTTCTCCCTGCTCACTCCCGCAACTCACCGCTCCCCCTCGCCGGCATCTCCTACAGCAAGCCAAGATTGGAAAGGCTCATAGGTGTCAGAATGATAAATACCCCCACAAATGACCCCATTTTAAAAACTACACCCCTTAATGTATTCACTGAGGGGTGTCATGAGTATTTTGACCCCACAATTTTTTTTCAGGAATTAATGCAATTCGGAGGAGAAAAAATAAAATTTAATATTTTTGCAAATATGTCATTTTAAAGACAAAATTGATACCCCTGTTTTTCCCGTGTTCAGAAATAAACCCATTGTGGCCCTAATCTTATGTCTGGATACACAACGGGGCCCAAAATGAAAGGAGTAGTAGGTGGCTTTCAGAACAGAAATTTTGCTTGAAGGCCTTTTATGCCCCATAGCACACTTGTAGAGTTCTTGAGTGGCCAAAACCATACAAAAACTCCACAAATGACCCCATTTTGAAAACTAGACCCCTTAGTGAATTTATGTAGGAGTGTACTGCCCATTTTGACCCCACAGGTTTTGAATGAATCTAAGCAAAACAGAAGGAAAAATTATGAGTTTCGTTTTTTGGCAATTCTGTCATTTTAAAAACAGCTTTTTTCGTACAGCACACACATGAATGAAGATTTGCACCCCAAATGGATACCCCTGTTTCTCCTGTGTTCAGAGACATACCCATTGTGGCCCTAATCTTATGTCTAGATGCACAATGGGGCCCAAAATGAAAGGAGTAGTAGGTGGCTTTTAGAACAGAAATTTTGCATGAAGGTGTTTTAGGTCCCATTGTCCACTTGTAGAGCGGCCCAAATCATAGAGAACCCCCACAAATGATCCCATTTTAAAAATTAGACCCTTAACAAATTTATCTAGGGGTCTACTGAGAATTTGTACCCCAAAATTTTTGAATAAATCTAAGCAAAGCTGTAGGAAAAATTTATTATTTTCATTTTTTGGCAATTCTGTCAATTTAAAAACAGTTTTTTTGCACAGCACACATATGAATGATGACTTTCACCCCAAAATGGATACCCCTGTTTGTGCCGTATTCAAAAACATACCCATTGTGGCCCTAATTTGCATACAGGACACATGGCTAGGCCTATAATGGAAGGAATACCTGTTGAATTTCAGGGTACAACTGAATTAACTTGTAGAGCCATTGAGCAGCCAAAACGATAAGGAACCCCCACAAATGACCCCACTTTGAAAACTACTTTATTTTATGATTTAGATTTTTTTTTATTATAGATATGGCAAAAGGAGGGTGATTTAAACTTTTATTACTTTTTTTTTAAAGTGTGAAAAAGTCATCAAAAAGAAAAAAAACTATTACAATTTGGTATTGGCATAATCGTACTGGCCTGTAGAATTACTTTAATATATTATTTATTCTGCTGAGAGAATGCAGTGAAAAATAAAAATAAAAAGCATGCCAGAATTACAGATTTTGTTAATCTTGCCACTAGAAAAAATGGAATAAAAAGTGATCAAAATTTTACTTGTTCCAAAAAATTAGATAAATGAAGACTAGAGTTCATCCTGCACAAAACAAGGCCCTTTAAGGGCTCTGGCAATGGAAAATAAAAATAATATGGCTCTTGGAATGCGGCGACACAAAAGCAAACCTTTAAGAAAAAAAATGTTTTAACTGAACAAAAATAGCAAATCATAAAAAAAACTTGGTATCGCCGGAATTGTGCTGACTCAGAGAATAATGTTATCACATTACTTATTCTGCATGCTGAACGCTGTAAAAATGAAATCGAAAAAACAAATGGCAGAATTTCTTTTTTTCCCCAATCTCCCTACAATTTTTTTTTACAAAAGTTACGCAATACATTATTTATACCCAAAAATGGTGCCATCAAAAAGTACAACTTGTCCCACAAAAAACAAGCCCTCATATGGCCGTGTCAATAAAAAAATGAAAATGTTATGGCTCTTGGAACACAACTGCAAAATTAGTTGAAATTAAATGATTAGACCATTTAAAAAACCTGCCCTGGTGGGCACGACAGGGGGTAAGAAACCCGCCACTCAAGGGGTTAAGGGAGAACAAGTTTCCACCCAGACACATTTCAAACACATAGACTCAAACAGCTTTCTAGTTGCCATGCCAAGCAATGAAATGGAAGGTCAATATTCCTTATGGATAATTTAGAAGAATTTGAAGAAATTGTACCTCGGTTGATTATTTTACAGAATGATCAAAAATAATTTTTAAAAAAGAGCGTTTTAAGGAAAAAGGCTAACTGAATCCCCATATAGCAAGGTTTCAAGCCAGAACCGTACCACATGCCTTAACGGAGCACAAGAAAGGGAATCTTGCTGGACTCTAGAGCCCTCCTCATTACTCATTTTAGTTCTCCGCATAAGGATATTTTAAACAAACACTGAGGACTTTTAAAATGAGATCCTTTCCTACAAGGTGAAATTTCTGCAGTTTTGAAAGTTATCATGCGCAAAAGCAAGAATCTGAAGAATAATTTAGTCCACATGACATGTAGGAACTTTGAGGGGTGCATATAAATATCATCCAACATAGGAGGCAAGAGGAGGTCATCTGTGTGATAAGACTGTGAAATAAAAACCATCTGCTCAAGTGCAATTCCAACATCCCCCCAGGGGCAGTGGGGCTGTCTTACCCCCCTAAACTTGTCCCCATAGGATGAGTTATATATGTATCAAGTTTGGTTGAAATTGTTCTAGGCGTTCATGAGTTATGGTGGCACATACATACATACATCCTAATATATATATATATATTTTTTTTTTTAACACTCCCCCCTTTCCCACGGTGTCTTGAGCATCCCACGGCACATGGCGTTTAATGTATTTTGTTTATCCGATCCATGTGGGAACGTATGAGCAGCACACAACTTGTGATTCCCTGGACTGTGATATGCATGGCCATCACATGCTGGTTTGTGCTCGTCACCTCCCATGTTTGTTCACACATATAGACATGCGTTCCACATGCTTCCCCATAAAGTGCATGCTGGATTTGGCGCGCCCGCTTGGGCCCATCTTCTCATGATCTTACGTGTGCTTTTTCACAGATCACCTCATGTATGTATTTGTGGTTCTTCTACTCGTTTCCTTCTTGATTGTGCTTGAAAAAGGAGCCTTGTGCTTTGAAACGCGTAGCACCCTCCTCCTGATTGCACACATCTAGCTCCCTTTGTGTTGGGTTTTTTTGTTTGTTACTCCCTTTCATTTTGGATTAAATGTGTCTGATAAAGCAGCGTGGAGGGGGACCTAATTCTTTCAGTCTTTCACTTCACGCCATCCTGGATTTACAGAGGGTTCTGAAACTTCCACAGACGCTCCCTCGAAGTAAGGGGTTCATATTTTTTGGGTTTACTGTAAAGGGTTTTCCAATTTACATGAAAAACGAGCAAAGGGCAACAAATTTATATTTGTCACTCTAGTTCCTTGCTGGTCCTGTTCTCACCGCCAGTCTTGTTTACAACGGCTGCATTGGTCCCATTACATATACACATGTGACTGCTGCAGCCAATCACTGCCTTTGGTGGTCTTGGGCCATTGTGAATGTGATAATGATGTCCTTCACCCCATGTCCGTCAATGGTAACATTCTTGTTTATGGCATGCGTTTGGATCTGTGATGCAAAGCCGAACTTGGTCTTAAACATCTGGTCGCAGGTGGCGCAGTATAGTAGTCCACTAGAATTGTAGGTGTAATTATAGGAGGGCTTTGAGCAAGTTTTACCAATGTGGCATTTGGCATCAAGTTCTTCAAAGCGCGATTGTTCAAAGACATTACTGCCTGTTTTGACAGCAATTCACCATTCTGGTCTTCGCTGAGCAAGCTCCTCCCAAGTGTCATGTGAAAATCCTCAGGAATTAAGGTGCTGCTTCAATACATCCTTATGTCCAAGGTATTGGCCTCCCTTTCTGTGTTTTCCAAAAGCTCAGAATAGAACACGGCTTTCGGCAGTCTTGAAGAGTCCATCTGCACCATCCAGGTTGTCCCTGCATAAGCATTCTTTCCATGCCAGCCAGCTTGGATTCATGCAATATTTCGGTGTTTGGCACACGATCCTCCCAGCTCACAGGAAGGATGGCCCAAAGATACTTCATGTGGAAAATGTCCTGGTATAGTTTCCATATTTTCCAAACCAGTTCAAACAGTCTATTTCATATATTTGGTCCCCCGTATTTATAAATCTCAGCTGGTGGGCCATCCGAACTGGGAGTTTTAACAATTTTCAGTCATTTTATAGAGTTGCTGAACTCTTCAAAAGATGATAAAATGTCAAAATCTGACGCAGTTGGTAAATTTTTAAGCATGGTGATGTATGGTAGATTAGCTCCATAGCTACCAGGATTTTGCACTTCATTAGCCCCTTAGTGACCACCAATACCTATTTGCACATCCTGGGTCTCTAGGGCTTTAAATACACACTGGTCCTACAAACTAAAGCCCCGGGGTCTGGGAGTGTGACAGCTCTCTGCTATCAGCTACCAGAGGAAGCCAGCAGCTTAGAGCTGTAATCGGGAGCGGGCGTGGCGGTGTGCGGCCCCCAGTAGAAGATTGAAGTTTTTCAATGAAAGCTTTAAAAAAGTTAACGTTTCATCTTTCCTCATGGATCCGATCCGTGGGGAGAGATGAAACTACTGGGCTCCACTGGCAAATTGTCGGGCAAATGCGCAGAAGTAGGGATTGCCAGGAAAACTTAAAATCTCCCTGTTCCTGGCTACCAAAGGTAGCCGAGAGCAGGGAGATGTCATGGGGGAGCACGGTATATGGTCACATGATTGCCAATATCCAATGGATAACGGTGATTATGTCAAAGTACAAAAAGGTCCAAAGTTTCACATTCCCTCACTTACTTAATGCCCGTGAATTTGTCCCCTGGTGGGATCTTTATCCACGGACCTTTCCTTGGGTTATGCTCATACGTCTGCAGGCAAAATTACTGACCTATCATGTAAAAGTTAAAAAAAAATTAAAGTTTCATCTCCCCTCACTGATGCGATTGGTGAGGGAAGATGAAACTTCTTACTGGAATCCTACGCATTTAAACCCCGATGCGATCCTCCTCCACAGACCTTCCTATGCTTTTGCGCTTGCGCTCACCGGCAGAATGATAGACACATAGGCAGGAGTCGGGGAGCCCGGGATATTTAAAATCTCCTTGCTTCCATCTACGAAAGGTACCTGAGAACCTGGAGCAGTGACTGGTGGCCTTGTTGAGTGGTCCCTGGTCACATGATTGCCACTATCCAATGGTATAAAAAGGTAGCGATCTACCTTAGGCTGGTCTCACGAAACCGGATAGGAATTGCGGATTCCACAAACGTTTGATCCACAGTAATATGTGGATTACACAATTCTGCTCACATTAGCAGGTCAAAATTAACGTAAACTGTTTGCAGAAAATAGAACGCAGCATATTCTATTTTACCATGGATATCCGCAACATAGAGTCCATTATGCTCCATGGTCCAGATATAGACATTGTGCATGGGCTGCGGGTACCTGTGTCATCGCTAAGCGGCGGCGCGGGAAATACAAAAAAAAAGTTGTACTGCACGTGACCACCTTTGTGAGTATGCAGTTATGTGCAGTACATTACATGGCCGTACGCAGGGCCACGGCCGGGCTTACAGCTGGGATTCGCTGCAGGCCTCCACAAGATTCTACATCTGGCCGTGTGATCCCGATGTTATTCAGACCGCTGCCTGTAATACGTAATTTACAAGAAGCCCTGGGAACACTCGACTTCCTGCACTTCCAGGAGCAGCTTGTTGAGCACCTTCTGTGTGAGTCCGCCGCACCTCAGCAAGCTTACGAAGCCTCCTGGAGCGCCACCTCCTAAACCCAACCCCTGCCGCTGAGGTCAAGAAATAAGCCCCCCAAAAAAGCATGGCAGGAGGAGGGAGACCCAGTGTTATTGCCCCATGTGACCATCCCAACCAGCCTCCTTAATTACCCCTGTCTTCAGAGATACCACAGAGTTTACAATATTATCTAAGATTTGGAGAACACCGAAAAGGGTGCGGAGGAAGTGGGGGAATCTTTACAGGGAGTTAATTCTATTGGACTATATTTACTACCTAAATACAGTACAATATGTGATGAAAAACATTGTCAGAATCACTTGGATATGCAAAACCTTTACAGAGTTATTCTATGTTAAAGTGCAAACAAAGGAGATGGAACAATACCTCTGCTTCACCACTTCCTGGATGGCAGCATGCCTGCAAGTTAATGTTATACTCTTTATACAAGCCTTGACTGAAACAATGATTGGGAATTGAAAGCCAAGCCAGAATCCATCCACAGACAGCTGTTTCGGGGTGTTTGCTCCTCATCTCTATGTTAAAGTGACACATCAGATTTCCAAAATTTGGCCTGGCCATTAAGGCGCAAACAGGCTTGGTCACTAAGGGCTTAAAGTGTTCTACCCATTGCGAAAGAATTTTTCAAGGGTCTGTTAACCACTGGGTCTTATCACATGAGAAATCTGCAGCAGTCTGTTTATATATAGGTCAAAAGATTTTTAGACCCACAAGAAAAATGTTGCAGTCTACATACTTCTGTAGTTCTGCCTTCATCTGCCATTGGGAAGGTATTATGGTGATTGTTACACTTGTCATTTGTGGGTTAATACAACTTTAAGTCTGAAACTCTTAGGGCAGCACAGCCCTGACTGAGCCATTCTTGGTTGGGGGAGGTTTGAGCATTGCCTAGAGCCCATATTTAGTCATTGTATCGGCATCCTTGTACTCTTATCAGTAAAAGATAATGTTTTCATATGTAAATGTTAGACTTTTATAGGATTTGTTACTGTTTATAGCAGAGGTGTAACTTGGGGTTGTCCATTGTGATTGGTTTTTTCTAGACTTCTTTGTTCTAGTTTTTGCAATAAACCCTCTGCTGACTGAGCTCTTTCTTTGAAGGTCTCTGGAATAACATTTGATTGCTCCATGTTGTGTTCTTCTCTGCTCCACCGTACAGACAACTGGGCGGACATGGTTAAGGCTTTGAGCTCCCTTGAGTATTCCCTAAATTAAGGGATTACACTGACAGCCATATACTACTGAAGACAGTGATTGACTGCAGTGGTCAACTGTGTATATGGAATGTCCCCGCTGCAGTCAATGCAAGCACAAAGTGGCGCTGGACTGAAGATCAATGCAATGAGTGTAACTTGATTTGTTATTTTTTAACTAGAGATGAGCGAGTATATTCGTAAGGCACATTATTCGACAGACCTTCCTATGCTTTTGCGCTTGCGCTCACCGGCAGAATGATAGACACATAGGCAGGAGTCGGGGAGCCCGGGATATTTAAAATCTCCTTGCTTCCATCTACGAAAGGTACCTGAGAACCTGGAGCAGTGACTGGTGGCCTTGTTGAGTGGTCCCTGGTCACATGATTGCCACTATCCAATGGTATAAAAAGGTAGCGATCTACCTTAGGCTGGTCTCACGAAACCGGATAGGAATTGCGGATTCCACAAACGTTTGATCCACAGTAATATGTGGATTACACAATTCTGCTCACATTAGCAGGTCAAAATTAACGTAAACTGTTTGCAGAAAATAGAACGCAGCATATTCTATTTTACCATGGATATCCGCAACATAGAGTCCATTATGCTCCATGGTCCAGATATAGACATTGTGCATGGGCTGCGGGTACCTGTGTCATCGCTAAGCGGCGGCGCGGGAAATACAAAAAAAAAGTTGTACTGCACGTGACCACCTTTGTGAGTATGCAGTTATGTGCAGTACATTACATGGCCGTACGCAGGGCCACGGCCGGGCTTACAGCTGGGATTCGCTGCAGGCCTCCACAAGATTCTACATCTGGCCGTGTGATCCCGATGTTATTCAGACCGCTGCCTGTAATACGTAATTTACAAGAAGCCCTGGGAACACTCGACTTCCTGCACTTCCAGGAGCAGCTTGTTGAGCACCTTCTGTGTGAGTCCGCCGCACCTCAGCAAGCTTACGAAGCCTCCTGGAGCGCCACCTCCTAAACCCCACCCCTGCCGCTGAGGTCAAGAAATAAGCCCCCCAAAAAAGCATGGCAGGAGGAGGGAGACCCAGTGTTATTGCCCCATGTGACCATCCCAACCAGCCTCCTTAATTACCCCTGTCTTCAGAGATACCACAGAGTTTACAATATTATCTAAGATTTGGAGAACACCGAAAAGGGTGCGGAGGAAGTGGGGGAATCTTTACAGGGAGTTAATTCTATTGGACTATATTTACTACCTAAATACAGTACAATATGTGATGAAAAACATTGTCAGAATCACTTGGATATGCAAAACCTTTACAGAGTTATTCTATGTTAAAGTGCAAACAAAGGAGATGGAACAATACCTCTGCTTCACCACTTCCTGGATGGCAGCATGCCTGCAAGTTAATGTTATACTCTTTATACAAGCCTTGACTGAAACAATGATTGGGAATTGAAAGCCAAGCCAGAATCCATCCACAGACAGCTGTTTCGGGGTGTTTGCTCCTCATCTCTATGTTAAAGTGACACATCAGATTTCCAAAATTTGGCCTGGCCATTAAGGCGCAAACAGGCTTGGTCACTAAGGGCTTAAAGTGTTCTACCCATTGCGAAAGAATTTTTCAAGGGTCTGTTAACCACTGGGTCTTATCACATGAGAAATCTGCAGCAGTCTGTTTATATATAGGTCAAAAGATTTTTAGACCCACAAGAAAAATGTTGCAGTCTACATACTTCTGTAGTTCTGCCTTCATCTGCCATTGGGAAGGTATTATGGTGATTGTTACACTTGTCATTTGTGGGTTAATACAACTTTAAGTCTGAAACTCTTAGGGCAGCACAGCCCTGACTGAGCCATTCTTGGTTGGGGGAGGTTTGAGCATTGCCTAGAGCCCATATTTAGTCATTGTATCGGCATCCTTGTACTCTTATCAGTAAAAGATAATGTTTTCATATGTAAATGTTAGACTTTTATAGGATTTGTTACTGTTTATAGCAGAGGTGTAACTTGGGGTTGTCCATTGTGATTGGTCTTTTCTAGACTTCTTTGTTCTAGTTTTTGCAATAAACCCTCTGCTGACTGAGCTCTTTCTTTGAAGGTCTCTGGAATAACATTTGATTGCTCCATGTTGTGTTCTTCTCTGCTCCACCGTACAGACAACTGGGCGGACATGGTTAAGGCTTTGAGCTCCCTTGAGTATTCCCTAAATTAAGGGATTACACTGACAGCCATATACTACTGAAGACAGTGATTGACTGCAGTGGTCAACTGTGTATATGGAATGTCCCCGCTGCAGTCAATGCAAGCACAAAGTGGCGCTGGACTGAAGATCAATGCAATGAGTGTAACTTGATTTGTTATTTTTTAACTAGAGATGAGCGAGTATATTCGTAAGGCACATTATTCGAGCGAGTAGTGCCTTAGCCGAGTATCTCCCCACTCGTCTCTAAAGATTCGGGGGCCGGCGCGGGTGACAGGTGAGTTGCGGCGGGGAGCGGGGGTGAGAAAGAGGGAGAGAGATCGCCCCTCCGTTCCTCCCCGCTCTTCACCGCCCCCCGCTGGCCCCTGAATCTTTAGAGACGAGCGGGGAGATACTCGGCTAAGGCACTACTCTCTCGAGTAATGTGCCTTAGCGAGTATACTCGTTCATCTCTTTTTTTAACCCTTTCCTGCCCTCTGCAAATTTTTTTTATAACTTGGAAAACCCCTTTAAGATTTATACCCATAATACTGGTAAATCTCTTTGACGAGAAGTGACTGAACTCCCCTCTTCAGCTGTGCAGAACTCCAGGAAAGATGAATGATGAATCTTGGTGGGAGATGCAGATTGTATGTCCGTATACACCAGTGAGATAGATTTGTTTTATCTTCATGATTCCAGTTCAGAGTTCTCCATCCATATATGTAACTTTTGCAGAATCTATTTAGTCAGCCAACAATATATCAACAGCGGTGACCTCAGCCGCTCATAGCCGTCCTATTATTTCACACACCCTTTCCTGTACAGATGTCCTGCTGCATACTTACATGGGATGTTGGGCCACGGAGCACTCGCTGATAAGTTCAGCTAGTTGCCAGGATGCTGTTGACTTGAGCATTTGCCAGTTTGCATCATGTGTTTGTGAAGTTAATGACAATTATAATCACCTCGTTATAACTGTAGGGTGTGGCACATGAGTATTGAAAGGAACCCTGCAGCCAAAAGTACGAAACATGGTGTGTAAATTGCAGGGTGGAAGGACATGCACTGATGCTTATTACACTTTTGGCAAGAATCAAACTCCTAACGACCACTTGTCCGTTAGTATGTGTGTGGGTGCTTCTCATGCTCCGCCCCTGGTGACGTTATCACAGGTACTATAGCATATATAAAACACAGAGCCTGACCAACAGAAGAACAATACAGTTAGAGCTCTTGGAAAGGGAGGACAAAAATAACAAAATGATAATACAACTAAGATGTTATTACCTCAGACACAACTCAGCGGTCCTGACAGAAGACACTGACCTACCGCCACCACAGAGATCCGGTGGGCTTAAGAATCTGCTGTGATGTCCCTTCCATGTGACCAGTGCTGCTATGGGAGCAGCCATTATGCAGTTTGGTAGAAAGTACTGTATACTGGATAAGCCGACAGCAGCTACCAGGACATGTGATTACGTCACTGTCATGTGATCACATGTGTGGGTGGAGTCAGGGATCACATGACCAAGGGCTGATCACTATATCAAGGAGTCTTCTGTGCTGCTTGTCATTCCTGCTCCATGAGCTGAAGGCATCAGGATGTAGTAGAGCTGTGTGTGTGTGATGTGTGGGGGATCAGTATGGATAAAGTAGAGCTGTGTATGATATCTGGGGATCATGACGGATGTAGTAGAGCTGTGTATGATGTTTGGGAATCACCATGTGTGCAGCAGAGCTGTTTGAGTCATATGTGAGAATCAGGATGGATGTAGTACAGCTGTATGTGTCATATGTGGGAATCATCATGGATATAGTAGTGCTGTGTGTGGGAATCAGCATGGATGTAGTAGAGCTGTGTGTGTAATATCTGGCGATCAGTATGGATGTAGTAGAGCTGTGTGGGGATCAGTATGGATTAGAGATGAGCGAACGTACTCGGTAAGGCCGATTTCGCAATCGAGCACCGCGATTTTCGAGTACTTCACTACTCAGGTGAAAAGTACTCGGGGGCGCTGTGGGGCGGGGCGTGGCGTGGTGGTGCGGGGGGTAGCAGCGCGGAACAGGTGGGAGCTCTCTCTCTCTCCCTCCCCCCCACTCCCCTCTGCAACCCCCCACTCACCCACAGCGCCCCCGAGTACTTTTCACCCGAGTAGTGAAGTACTCGAAAATCGCGGTGCTCAATTGCGAAATCGGCCTTACCGAGTACGTTCACTCATCTCTAGTATGGATGTAATACAGCTGTGTGGGAATCACCATAGATATATAGAGCTGTGTGTGTAGTGTGTGTGAATCAGAATGAATGTAGTAGAGCTGTGTGCGTCATGTGTGTTGCGATTGTGTGGGCAACTAAGCACGGGGCCCACATGATCATGACCAATGAGTATACACATGGGTTTCAGACAACTGGCCCTGAACTTCAGGGAGGATGGCATGGCCCTACCGAAGTGGGGACATCACCCCAATAAAGGGCGGCCCAGCGATCTTCGGATCTGGGCCCTAGCTACTCCTGGGAACCACACACCCAGAACAGGACACATAATCATGCCTCATGACAGGGACAATTAGACAGAATAAGAAGACACACAGAGCCAGAAAACACAGCATACAACAGCCAAAATGCAAACACTAATAACAGATGCTAAGCTGAATATAAATACCAGGTATTAGCTGACATTTTTATCAAAACATGGAAGCTAGCGGGCCACTTCACAGCTCCTGACTATACCACTAGTCCCTACATTAACCAGGAGTCCAGCGGCACCGGACACAGTTCACCCCGCAAGCTGCAACAGCACAGATAGCAGAACACAAGTCACACAGCAAGCTGTACAGGACAGACAACAGAACACAAGTCACACAGCAAGCTGTACAGGACACTGATTTACAGGCACTGGCTTTACAGGCATCGGCTTACAGGCACTGACTTACAGCAGACTACAACATATAATGCACCCCACACAGACTCCACCCAGAGCTCACATGCACACAGATGAAACTCACAGCAAGTCTAAAAGTGTCCTCCTACCAGGGGGGATAGACAGTCAGCCACTGAGCTGACATAGGGAACTGTGTCAGGGATCCACCAACTGACACACAGACGAGACATAAGAGATTTGAAGGCCGCACCTGTCAGGGGAAGGGAAAAGGGGTTCTGCATGTGCTACAGACAAGGACTACAGGTGTCCAAAACATCTTTATGGAAGCAGAGAGACACAACAGACCTACATGCAAACACAGATCTGAGAGGGAACAAAACAGATACATCCAAACAGTACAAGACTAGCATCAACTAGTTGTCGGAGGATCTTGAATGTGGCCTAATAGTTAACTGTTTAAGGCCGCCTGCACATCGCAGAGTCAGATTCCATACGCGGGTTCTCACAGCGGATTCCAGCTCTGACTACGTTCAATGACTCTGCGATCCTGTCTTGGAGTCCACTTCAGGTTCAGTCCAGGTGCGCTTCACTCCTGCTGGTCTGCATACTCAAAGGCTGGCAATAATCCTGCAGTTATCAGGTGTCATACTCTGCACCAGCACGAGTAGGGATGGATAAATTACTTCCCCCACTGCTCCATGCTCTCTCTCATCTCTTCTCTCTTCCCATCTCCTCTGTGATCTCAACTAAAATCTCTGTGAACTCCTCTATGAACTGAACTGAAGTACAGGGTCTAATATTATAACCTCTCACAGAAACTTCTAGCACATTCTAAATCAACCCCTTTCTTAGCCAATCAGGGCTTAGGTAACAGAGATGGGCTGATCCATAGCAGGGGATTTCCCAGCACTGGGTCACTACAACTCTCCCCCCTTTTAACACTAGCTGTCCTCGGAATTTGACTTCCTTAGAGATAGCAGCAAAGGTTCCTCAAGTCAGGTGCTAAATTGGTTATGCAACAGTTTGTATGTCAACAGACCATAGTGTGCTGGTAGGCATTCCATTTTTAACCAGTCACAATTCCCAACTGCAAGGTGTACACTGATTACAAAACAGCATGTAAGTTGCAGAAGTATGATAAGTCAGAGCAGAATGCAGGGTCTCAAGTAAAGCTATAGATCCCATTAAATACTTCTCCCCACAGAGAAATCTTTAAATACTCACTTATGAGCTAACTTTACAGAAATTGAAAATCAGCAAATCTAAGGGCGGGAGATTTGGTCTGGCTAGATGGCACTTTGGCTGGAAATAATACAGAAAGTAATTTTTTGCAATGATAGTGTAACTGTAAACATTTAAATAATTAAAAATAGTGCAATTACAATAGCATGAAGTCCGCGAAATACAATATTTCTTATAATGACACTTGTGACCTGATCCCCTAGCTGGGGGTCCCCTCACCAAAGACCACAGAAGACTAGCAAGCGTAGGGATCATGGCATGCAGTGCAGGCAGGAAGACCTTACTAATCAATGAGCGATTCTTTCATCAGACTGAAGGAAACGCTCACTGGTTGTTTGACTGATCAGTCAGAGCTTCTTTCACTGATTGGACGGTGACTCCTGGCTGGGAGGCTGCAGCTCTCAGTCCTGGACGGCATTGCTCTGCACAGCCTTCCCTCCTCCTGCACTGATACAGGAGCTCCGCTGTCGGGAGGAAGAGGAGGAGGAGGCTCAAGACACAGACAGCAGGGCTGGAGGACCGCCATACCCGTCGTCTGCTCAGCAACAGCAGGAACACAGAATCCATTAGCACTAAAGAGAACGAGCCCCGATATGTGTCATATCTGCGCAGCTAATATGTGGAGCTGAGTCATGTATGTAGTGCGAAGGCAGCAAAACACCTTCTAGGGTGCGTTCACACCTGACAGATCTGCCGCAGATGTCAGCCTTTCAGCTGAATTCAAATTGAAAGTGTGAAATCTGCAGCAAGTCGGTGACATCTGAACGCTCCCAAAAATGAGTCTGTCTCGCTTTAGGCCGAAGGCCGGTGCCAGCTGCTCAGTATTACTGCTACATTAAAGGGGTTTACTGACATTTTACCCCCTGAGGACCCTTTTTTTCCATTCTCAGTTTGTCCTCCCTACATTTAAAAAAATCATTACCCTTAATTTATCAATCAACACTGCTGTCTGAGGGCGTACTGTTGTTTTTTGCGGGACGAGTTGTAGTTTTCAATGTACCATATAATGTGCTGAAAAGCTTTTTAAAAATTTTAAGTGCACTGAAATGCAAAAGAAGAAAAATGAAATTCCGCCATCTATGGGGGGTCCTGTTTGTACGGTGAACACACTGCAGCAAAGACGACCTGTGACCTACGGGTCGCTGCGATTACTGCGATACCAAATTTTATAGAGTGTTTGTAATACTTTTAAAATACAAAATATCTTTGGAAAAAGTACATTTTCTGCCGCCATCTCCTGACAACCGGAACCTTTTTTATTTTTCCGACAACATAATTGTACAAGGACTCATTTTTGCAGGACATCCTGCAGTTTCAATTGGTACCATTTTGGAGAACATATGACTTTGATCACTTTTTATTACATTTTTTTTCTTGGAGACAGAGAGATCAACAAAGTGCAATTATTGTGCCGCTCATTTTTTTTCTGACCACGTTCATTGCGGGGTGATAGATCAGACTTGTACGGATGCTGTGGTATAAATATGTTTTTTTTTATTATTTTGATTCTTAAAACTAGAGATGAGCGAACGTACTCGTTTCGAGTAATTACTCGATCGAGTACCACTATTTTTGAGTACTGTAGTACTCGGGTGAAAAGATTCGGGGGTGCCGGGGGGCGGGGGGAGGCGTGGTGGCGCGGGGGGTAGCAGTGGGGAACAGGGGGGTGCCCTCTCTCTCTCCCTCTCCCCCCCCTCCCCGCTGGAACCCCCCACTCACCCACAGCGCCCCCTGAATCTTTTCGCCTGAGTACGGAAGTACTCGAAAATCGCGGTACTCGGGTGAAAAAGGGGCGTGGCCGAGTACGCTCGCTCATCTCTATTTAAAAGTTTTATTTTTTAAATTTTAAAAAAAATCTATATATATAAAATTGAATGTATGTCTGTCTGCGTGCGTGCGTGTCTGCGTGTGTGTTTGTCCTTTATGCGCTACTACACCATTCATCCGATCGCCATGAAACTTTGGGAAGTTGTTAAGTACACTCCTGGGAAGATTATAGGCATAGTACAAATATCCTACGATAAATGGCGCGCGAGCGTCGTCGAAAGTTACGCCCCCCCCCACGTAGATCGAATAAGTAAGCCACCTGCTATTGTGATGTCATCACTGATGTCATCAACATCGGACGCCCTTGAACATGCCCCAACATGTTCTATAAAGCTGCATTGTGATGTCATTAAGGCTGTATTATGACACGTACAGCTTGGAACCACTAGAGCACGCCAGCCAATTACCATTGGAGTTGGAAGTGGGTAAACAAGTACTAGGATATCTTCCTAAGAAGCCACAGCAGCCGGATAAATTGTATGTTCCACCCAACGGCTATTTTATTCAGCCCGCAAGGGGGAAGCAGCGGCCTACAAAATCTCATTCAGGTAGGTAGGTTCAGTTCTTGGAGGTTGGGGAATGCTTATGGGCAAGGCCTTATGTCTCATCCCAACTCGATTATTCAATTCTAAGCGCAAAAGAATTAGCGTCCAAATTTTACGTACGGAATTTAATTCTCTCACTTCCCAATGTCATAGAAACTTGAAATTTGCACGAGCATTGATTATGTCATAAATAGGAAAAGTTAATGGGTCCCAACTCGACTATTCAATTCAAAGTGCCAAAGAATTAGCGTTCAAATTTTACGTACGGAATCTAATTCTCTCATTTCCTGATGTCATAGATAGATAGATAAATAGATAGATAGATAGATAGATAGATAGACTGTATGCAATAACCCAGATAGATAGATAGATAGATAGATAGACTGTATGCAATAACCCTGATAGATAGATAGACTGTATGCAATAAGCCTGATAGATAGATAGATAGATAGATAGATAGATAGATAGATAGATAGATAGATAGATAGATAGACTGTATGCAATGACACGTACAGCTTGGAACCATAAATACTAGAGCACGCCAGCCATTTACAGTCAGTCTCCATTGGAGTTGGAAGTGGGCAAACATGTACTAGGCTATCTTCCCAAGAAGCCACAGCACCCGGATAAATTGGATGTTTCACACAACGGCTATTTTATTCAGCCTGCAAGGGGGAAGCAGCGGCCTACAAAACCTCAGTGGTCGCTGCTGCCGTCATCTAGATATATAAAAACAAATGTATGTATGTATGTCTGTCTTCGCAGCAACGCGCGACGGGTACGCTAGTAATTAATAAAAAAATGAGAAACTAAGGTTTACATTTTTGTTAGTCCCCAGATGGGACAAGAACTGGCAATGGTTTGATCACTCCTGCAGTATGATACAACGCCATAGCATTACATCATACCACGATCTGGTGGCTTGATAGGCAATCTACAATGACAGACCTATGGCCTTTCAGAAGGCTCCATGCTGCCATGGCGACCACACAGCAACCTGTGATCTTATCATGGGGGACAGTGAGGGAGCCCCGAACATCAGTCATGGCAGATAAATGCTGCGGTCAGAACTGACAGTGGCATTTAAAGGGTTAACAGCTCCGATAAGCAACATGGCTTATTGGAGCTACTACAGGCCGGTGATAGCTGTAGGAAACAGACAGTACCCGCATTGTATGGAACGAGATCATCCCATGATCTCTGTTCATACATACCCCGAAGCGGCAGGACGTCACTGTATGTCCTGTGTCTTTCAGAGAAGTGGCGGGAGGGGGCCCAAGATACAGTTTTGCGCCCAGGAGCCTATAGCTACGCCCCTGGTCACATGTCCTGGAAGTGACCACCCAATCAGTAGTAGACAAGGGATTGATTTCATCTGGCACTGTTGCATCCAAGGCAAGGTTAACAGATCGTTCACCTTGGCATCCAATCATGAGGTAGTATGCTGTGATTGTTGTTGTTGTATACATAGATACGTTCTGGCAGCAGACTTGGCCATTTCGTCCTCTTGAAGGGAGGTTTGCTACACTTTATGTTGTCATTTCATTTATATTGCTATTTAAAGGGGTTGTCCCGCAAAAGCAAGTGGGGGTATACACTTCTGTATGGCCATATTAATGCACTTTGTAATATACATCGTGCATTAATTATGAGCCATACAGAAGTTATTCACTTACCTGTTCCGTTGCTAGCGTCCTCGTCTCCATGGTGCCGTCTAATCTTCAGCGTCTAATCGCCCGATTAGACGCTCTTGCGCAGTCCGGTCTTCTCTCTTCTGAATGGGGCCGCTCGTGCCAGAGAGTGGCTCCTCGTAGCTCCGCCCCGTCACGTGTGCCGATTCCAGCCAATCAGGAGGCTGGAATCGGCAATGGACCGCACAGAAGACCTGCGGTCCACCGAGGGTGAAGATCCCGGCGGCCATCTTCACAAGGTAAGTAAGAAGTCACCGGAGCGCGGGGATTCGGGTAAGTACTACCCGGTTTTTTTTTTTTTTTATCCCTGCATCGGGTTTGTCTCGCGCCGAACAGGGGGGCTATTGAAAAAAAAAAAACCCGTTTCGGCGCGGGACAACCCCTTTAACTTCTTACTGACCACCCATATGCGTATTCACGTCCTGGGTGTCTGGGCTTTATTCTCCAGGGCTATGAAAGCACGTCCACCCTATAGAATAAAGTTGCGAGCTCAACAAGAGTCACAGCTCCCTGCTATCAGCTACCAGAGGTAGCTGACAGCTTAGAGCTGTCACCAGGGCCGCAGTATGTGGTCCACGGTCATGTGATCACGATACTTAATTGATAACGGTGATCACATAAAAGTAAAAAAAAAAATTCAAAAGCTAAAGTTTCATCTACCCGCTGTGAGAAAAGATAAAACTACTTACTTAAGGCCTCCGCTATGTCACCCAATGATATCTTCATCCACCAACCTTTTCCCGGCTTCTGTACATGTGCCCATTGGCAAAATGATGGATGCATGTGCAGAAACCGAGAAGTGCCCAGGAAATTTAAAAACTCCTTGCTCCCGGCTACCAAAGGTAGCCAAGAGCCTGGAGTAGAGTCCAGTAAGCAGATTGGGGCTACAACGGGTATGTTTCTAAGCACAGGACAAATGGGGGGGATCAATTTTGGGGTGTAAATCCATAGTTTTATGTATTCACTGAGACAGATAGATCCTCGCTTCAAGGTAAATAAATCACTGTAGAGAACCTTTATTAGAAATAACCCTCGTATCGACGCGTTTCCTCAGTGAGCTTTTTGAGCTTGCAGAGTGAGCACGACCAGTGCGTCTCATACATTCGTATGTCAGCTGTCATCAATGCTGGGACATAAGACCTATATGTTGCTTGATAAAAACTGTCTCTTCTCACAGTAGCTACCCTTTTTGCCAATAAAGTTATTTAGGTCCAAATGGACATCTGAGCAACCTAGTAGTAAAAGGCTTGAGGATAGGCAGGAGCGCTGTGACTTTATGGATTTACTACATTAGTTTGAGACTATGGTTTGCTCCTAGAGGCATTAATCTGTGACAGTAAAAACCACTAATACTCTCAGACTTTGTTTTGGTAGCCTCACATATGACCCTTAACCCCTTCCAATCCACTGTCTGACCTCTGAAGACATTCTGATTGAAGGCTGTACAGCTCCGATGTCGGAAGACGTCCGGCAGGGTATTCTTACTGTAGATTACTGGCCGCTCTGTTGTCGGGGGTCTCTCCAGCATATCCCATACCACAGTACTGTCTCTAGCCAGCGGCTGGCGCCATTGTATAATGGCAGAAAGAGAAAGCCCCCTAGGAATCCCTGAATCCAAAATTGGATTGCAAAGGGTTAAAAGGATTGTTTAAAGGGTCATCAAAGTACCATAATATTTGATCGCAGCCAAATATATGAAGCTGCAGAACATCTAAATCCAGACCCATTGGGTGTTATTTTGCTTATCTCTTCATAGTCCAAGAGGTTTATTCTCATGGACACTTGAATACCAGTATTCAACTCACTGTACAATTAGTGATATGGAGAACTAATAATAAAATGACATAGAACACCCAATGAGGTACACTTTTTATGGAATATATTAACGAACAGGAATAGGATCTTATATATGAAATGAGAGCCTGGGTCCCGTAGGGTCAGGTGTTGTAGCAAGTACAAAGTTAATAGTAGTTTCCATTTTGGACTGTCACTTATCTACCCTATGTATGTCCTATTTGTTTTGTCTGTCTAGTCATATATGTATTGTGGCCTTACTTGGTGTCCACTTTTTAATAATAAATTTAAATTAAAAGTTATATTTTAGGTCTTATCTATACATCCTTTAATAAAGGTTCTCTACGGTGATTTACGTATTTTTATGTGAACTATAGAAAAAAAAACCCTGTTTTTAAAATGACATATTTGCATAAATATGAAATTTTATTTTTTCTGTTCTAAATTGCATTAATTCCTGAAAAGAAATTGGGTTCAAAATATTGATGACACCCCTCAGTGAATACAATTAGGGGTGTAGGTTTTAAAATGGGGTCATTTGTGGGATATCTATCATTTTGACACCTATGAGCCTTTGCAATCTTGACTTAGCGTAGGAAAACAAAATGTTCCTCAAAATGTTAATTAATGTTAAATTTGTATGTTTCCTAAATTGCTAAAAAATACATTTTCCCAATGTGCTTCCAGAATAAATTAAACAGATGGAAATGTATAGCTCATCACAAACTTCTACAGTATGTTTGCACATATTTGAGATATTGCAGTTGAAAATGAGAATAAATGACAATTTTTTCAAAACGTTCCCAATTGTGACACTTTTAATAAATATACAAAAATTCTATCAGTCTATTTTTATCACCTAAATGTAGTACAATATGTGGCGAAAAAACAATGTCAGAATCACATGGATACGCAAAACCTTTACGGAGTTATTCTATGTTAAAGCGAAACGTCAGATTTCCAAAATTGGCTCCATCACTAAGGGGCCAACAGGCTTGGTAACTAAGGGGTTGATATATTCCATTTTTATCTGCATTTTGTACTTTTAGGCATTTTCTTCTATATCAGGGGATATTATTATCTTTTATAAGTTCCTCTCTTACTTGTGCAGCACTTACACTCTATAATTACTACTATGATTATATTTAATATTGGGTGTTATGTGCCATATGGTAGCCATTGCTGCACACTATATAAATGTATGCTTGGTTTGGATTTGGTTTTTAACATGGTCATATACATTAGTGATGGTTATAATTTGGTCTTCTATTAAAGATTAACATTTATTACATAATAGTAATTGTTTATGTTGTGAGTAGGAGCTTAGGGAGGTAAACAAGTGGCTCTAGAGTTGGTGCAGGAAGGAGGGGTTTGGGTTCCTGAATAACTAGGCTGACTTTGCCGTCGGCTACCGACTCTACCATAAGGACGGGCTGTATCTCAATGGGTAGGGGACAGCTGTGCTGGGGGAGAAGATGGCTAGAAGGTTGGAGAAGTATTTAAACTAGGGATTGAGGAGAGGGCAAAAAGAGTAATAGGGGGAGAGACGGTGTAGACGGTAACCTGGAACCAAGTATTGGGAATGAGCGTCGAGTGGAGGGGTGGGATTAGTACAGTTAGAACTGATAAAACAGCTAATAGGACCATAAGTAGCAGAAAGAATAACAACCGTACAAATTGTATGGTGATGAATGTCTGTACCAGTAAAGTGTGTGAGATTGAAGTGAGAATGTCTCAAGAAAATTACAACATAGTAGGAATAACAGAAACATGGCTTGATAAGTGCGATTGGGCTGTGAATTTACAGGGTTACAGTATAGGCAGACCCCTGTAATATTTACGCGGCAAAAGTATAGGCAGACCCCAGTAACATTCTTGTAGCGGAAGTATAGGCAGACCCCTGTAACATTTATGTAGCAGCAGTATAGGCAGACCCCTGTAACATTTATGTGGCAGAAGTATAGGCAGACCCCAGTAACATTCTTGTAGCAGAAGTTTAGGCAGACCCCTGTAACATTTAAGTGGCAGCAGTATAGTCAGACCCCTGTAACATTTACGTGGCAGATGTATAGGCAGACTCCAGTAACATTTTTGTAGCAGAAGTATAGGCAGACCCCTGTAATATTTACGCGGCAGAAGTATAGGCAGACCCCTGTAACATTCTTGTAGCGGAAGTATAGGCAGACCCCTGTAACATTTATGTAGCAGCAGTATAGGCAGACCCCTGTAACATTTACGTGGCAGAAGTATGGGCAGACCCCTGTAACATTTATGGAGCAGCAGTATAGGCATCCCCCTGTAACATTTATGTGGCAGAAGTATAGGCAGACCCCAGTAACATTCTTGTAGCAGAAGTTTAGGCAGACCCCTGTAACATTTAAGTGGCAGCAGTATAGTCAGACCCCTGTAACATTTACGTGGCAGACGTATAGGCAGACCCCTGTAACATTTACGTGGCAGAAGTATAGGCAGACCTCTGTAACATTTACGTGGCAGAAGTATAGGCAGACCCCTGTAACATTTACGTGGCAGAAGTATAGGCAGACCCCTGTAACATTTACGTGGCAGAAGTATAGGCAGACCCCTGTAACATTTACGTGGCAGAAGTATAGGCAGACCCCAGTAACATTTTTGTAGCAGAAGTAAAGGCAGACCCCTGTAACATTTATGTGGCAGAAGTATAGGCAGGCCCCTGTAACATTTATGTAGCAGCAGCAGCATAGGCAGACCCCTGAAACATTTATGTGGCAGAAGTATAGGCAGACCCCTGTAACATTTTTGTAGCAGCAGTATAGGCAGACCCCTGTAACATTTACGTGGCAAAAGTATAGGCAGACCCCTGTAACATTTACGTGGCAGAAGTATAGGCAGACCCCTGTAACATTAATGTGGCAGAAGTATAGGCAGGCAGACCCCAGTAAAATTTCTGTAGCAAGAGTATAGGCCAACCTTTGAAACATTGGGGTACCATGAGTGTAGGCGAAGGCCGGAAAAACTAGTTGGATAAAAGTATAGGTGAGGGCCAGAAAAATTAGTCTACCAAAAGTACAAGTGTACCTCTGAAAAATTTATCAACCGAGAGGGCAGGTGAAACCCAGAAATATTTTTTGAAAGATACAGCTCGCTGTTGCTTAATTTGTAACAGAGCCAGGAGGCAGCCCTGTTAAAAAAATTGGTTCATGTCAAAGTATCAATACTTTTGAAACTTTGAAAGATTGTAAAAAAATTGTAAGATGTAGATGAGCCTTTTGGGCCGCAGAAAAATTGGCAGTTGAGCGTGATGACATGTTCTTTCAGGAGGAGGAGTAGCAGGAGGAGGACTAATATCAGAGACAGATTGACATAGCTAAATACCCCATTTTTCCTTTGATAGAGAAGACTGCTTTTATCTGCGGTTGCAGCGAAAAGAATCTTTAGGTTCTACTGCTCTCCGCCGGTGGAGAAGAGAAGTCTGGGGAAATCCAGGCTTTGTTCATCTTTATGAGTGTAAGCATGTCGGCACTGGCAGTTGACAGGCGGGTACGCTTATCTGTGATGATTCCCCCAGCTGCACTAAACACCCTCTCTGACAAGACGTTAGCGGCAGAGCAAGCCAGCACCTCCAGAGCATACAGCACAAGTTCGTGCCACGTGTCCAGCTTTGACACCCAATAGTTGTATGGAGCAGAGGCAGAGGCATCACGGAGGACGGTGGTACGATCGGCTACGTACTCCCTCACCATCTTTTTACAGTGCTCCCTCCGACTCAGCCTTGACTGAGGAGTGGTGACAGAGTCTTGCTGGGGAGCCATAAAGCTGGCAAAGGCCTTGGAGAATGTTCCCCTGCTGCGCTGAACATGCTGCCTGATCTCCGCACCTCCCCTGCTACTTGGCCCTCGGAACTGCGGCTTCTGCCACTAGCACTGTCAGATGGGAAGTTTAGCATCACTTTGTCCACCAGGGCCCTGTGGTATTGCATCACTCTCGTACTCCTTTCCTCTTCGGGAATGAGAGTGGAAAGGTTCTCCTTGTACCATGGGTAGAGATGAGCGAACGTACTCGGATAAGCACTACTCGTCCGAGTAATGTGCCTTATCCGAGTACCGCTGTACTCGTGCTGAAAGATTCGGGGCGCTCTGCTGCTGACAGGTGAGTCGCAGCGGGGAGCGGGGCAGAGCGGGCGGGAGAGAAAGATCTCCCCTCCGTTCCTCCCCGCTCTCCCCTGCAGCTCCCCGCTCCGCAGCGCATCCCGAATCTTTCAGCACGAGTACAGCGGTACTCGGATAAGGCACATTACTCGGACGAGTAGTGCTTATCCGAGTACGTTCGCTCATCTCCAACCATGGGTCGAGAAGGGTGTACACCCAGTAATCCGTGTTGGCCAGAATGTGTCTAACGCAAGGGTCACGAGAAAGGCAGCCTAACATGAAGTCAGTCATAAAGCATCGGCCTTTATGCCTTGCAGCGAACTTCTCAGCAGGCATAGCTGCGGGATGGTAACGCTAATGATTGGAGCGTCGCTGCTCACCATCTGGGTAGACTCCTCAAAATTTCCGAGTACCTGGCAGATGTCTGCCATCCTGGCCCACTCCTCGGTAAAGGATTGGGGAGGCTGACTACCACTACGCCACCCATGTTGGAGTTGGTATTCCACTATTGCTCTATGCTGCTCATAGAGTCTGGCCAACATGAAGTCAGCCATGTGTGCCAGGGTACCTGTACGCAACACATGGCTGTTCTCTCTAGGAAGATCACTTTCAGGATCCTCCTCCTCCTTCTCCTCAGGCCATACACGCTGAAAGGGTGACAGGCAAGCAGCATGGGTACCCTCAGCAGTAAGCCAAGCTGTCTCTTCCCCCTCCTCCTCATCCTCCTCATGCTCCTCCTCCTCCTCAACGCGCTGAGATATAGACATGAGGGTGCTCTGACTATCCAGCGACATAGTGTCTTCCCCCGCCTCTGTTTCCGAGCGCAAAGTGTCTGCCTTTATGCTTTGCAGGGAACTTCTCAAGAGGCATAGCAGAGGAATGGTGACACTAATAATTGCAGCATCCCCGCTCACCATCTGGGTAGACTCCTCAAAGTTTCCAAGGACTTGGCAGATGTCTGCCAACCAGGCCCACTCTTCTGTAAAGAATTGAGGAGTCTGACTCCCACTACGCCGCCCATTTTGAAGTTGGTATTCCACTATAGCTCTACGCTGCTCATAGAGTCTGGCCAACATGTGGAGCGTAGAGTTCCACCGTGTGGGCACGTCGCACAGCACTCGGTGCTCTGGCAGATTAAACCGATGTTGCAGGGTCCTCAAGGTGGCAGCGTCCGTGGTGGACTTGCGGAAATGTGCGCAGACGCGGCGCACCTTGCCGAGCAGGTCAGATAAGTGCGGGAAGTTTTTCAGAAACTGCTGCACAACCAGATTGAAGACGTGGGCCAGGCATGGCACGTATGTGAGGCTACCGAGCTGCAGAGCCGCCACCAGGTTATGGCCGTTGTCAAACATGACCATTCCCGGTTGGAGGCTCAGCGGCGCAAGCCAGAGGTCGGTCTGCTCTGTCAGACCCTGCAACAGTTCGGGGGCCGTGTCTCCTGTCACCTAGGCTGAGTAGTTTCAGCACGGCCTGCTGACGCTTGTCCACCGCTGTGCTGCCGTGCCGCGCCATACCGATTGCTGGCGACGGGCTGCTCACACTTCTTAATTGAGAGGTAGAGGTTGCGTAGGAGGAGGAGGAGGGGGAGCGTTTAGAGAAGGTGGCATAGACCGCCGCAGATACCAGCACCGAGGAAGGACCCGCTATTTTGGGTGTGGTAGGACATGAGTGGTCCCAGGCTCTGACTCGGTCCCAGCCTCCACCAAATTCACCCAATGTGCCGTCAGGGAGATATAGTGGCCTTGCCTGCCAGTACTTGTCCATGTGTCCGTGGTTAAGTGGACTCTCCCAGTAACCGCGTTGGTGAGGGCACGATTGATGTTGCGGGAGTCGTGCTGGGACGGCACACCGGGAAAGATAGTGGCGACTGGGGACCGAGTAGTGTGGGACCGCCGCCACCATCATGTTTTTGAAAGCCTCCGTTTCCACAAGCCTGTACGGCAGCATCTCCAGGCTGATCAATTTGGCAATGTGCACGTTTAATGCTTGAGCGTGCGGGTGCGTGGCGGCGTATTTGCGCTTGCGCTCCAACGCTTGCGCTAGTGACAGCTGAATGCTGCGCTGAGAGACATTGCTGGATGGGGTCTAGGACAGTGGAGGTGAGGGTGTGGGTGCAGGCCGGGAGGCGCTCGTGTCTGTGTCCTGAGAGGGGAGTTGGATTTGAGTGGCAGGTTGGGGCACAGGGGGAGAGGCAGTGGTGCGACCTGGAGGCGGGGAACGGCCTTCGGCCCACCTTGTGGGGTGCTTGGCCATCATATGCCTGCACATGCTGGTGGTGGTCAGGCTGGTAGTGGTGGCTCCCTGGCTGATCTTGGCGTGACACAAGTTGCACACCACTGTTTGTCGGTTGTCCGCGCTCTCACTGAAAAACATCCACACCTTTGAAGACCTAGGCCTCTGCAGGGTGGCTTGGCGCGAGGGGGTGCTTTGGGAAACAGTTGGGGGAGTCTTCGCTCTGGCCCTGCCTCTACCCCTGCCCACCCCACTGCCTCTTCCAACCTGTCCTGCAACTGTACTTGCCTCCCCCTCTGAAGACCTGTCCTCAGTTGGCTTAGCGAACAAGGTGGGGTCAGTCACCTCATCGTCCAGCTGCTCTTTCTCCGAATCCTCTGTGCGCTCCTCCCTCGAACTTACTGCCCTTACTACTACTTCACAGATAGACAACTGTGTCTCATCATCATCGACCTCCTCACCTACTGAAAGCTCTTGAGACAGTTGCCGGAAGTCCCCAGCCTCATCACCCGGACCCCGGGAGCTTTCCAAAGGTTGGGAATCGGTCACGACAAACTCCTCAGCTGGGAGAGGAAACATTTTTTCCCAATCAAGGCAGGGGCCGAGAACAATTCCTGGGAGTCTGCCTGCTCATCAGAATGTGTCATTTTCATGGAGTGAGGAGGCTGGGAGGAAGGAGGAGCAGCAGCAAGAGGATTCAGAGTTGCAGCAGTGGACGGCGTAGAAGACTGGGTGGTCGATACATTGCTGGATGCATTTTCTGCTATCCACGACAGGACCTGCTCACACTGCTCATTTTGTAATAAAGGTCTACCACGTGGACCCAAAAATTGTGATATGAAGCTGGGGACCCCAGAAACTTGCCTTTCTTCTAATCCTGCAGCAGCCGGCTGCGATTCACCTGGACCAGGAACTCTGCCTGTGCCCACACCCTCACTTGGACCTCCGCGTCCTCGCCCGCCTGCACGGCCACACCCTTTAGGCCTACCCCTACCACTCAGCATGGTGTATTTCGAATACAGCAGACAAAGAGCAGTGTAAAAAATTAGGCAATTATTTGCCTGCACTTGGAGGCTGACAGCGGTTATGTTACGCACACTGTAGGCCAAAAAAATTATACGCTAGGTTGCAGAAAGGCCTAGCTGGCTAAAGGTGAGCCACTACAACTCCCAGCAGCCACAACAGTAATGCACACGGTCACAGGTAGCCCTAAGCAGGAGCTTTTTTGGGGTACTTGTTGAAAGGATTCTACACTAGCACTATCCCTGCCTCACCAGTACTGCCCCTATACTCTGTATAATTGGCTGAAGACTGAGAACGCAATAGTCTGCAGAGCACAGGATGAAAAAAAAAATTGGTGCAAAACTGCTCCTAGCAGCCACAACAGTAATGCACACGGTAAGATGCGGCCCTAAGAAGGACCACTGGGGTTCTTAAAGACGCTGACAGTAGCCTAACACTCTCCCTATAGCAGGAACAGCACTCTCCCTAATCTCTGCCAGCGTCTATCTGAGGCGAGCCGCGGGCGGGACTGCTTTAAATACTCGGCGGTCACTTGATCTCGCCAGCCACTGCAGGGGGGTGGGATAGGGCTGAAACGTCACAGGAGGAAGTTGTAATGCCTTTCCTGCAGGTCTATTGGCCAGAAAATGGCGCAAAACATGCAGGGAAGGAAATGGAATTGACTTGAGTACCGCGTGGTGCTCGTCTCGAGTAACGAGCAGCTTGAGTACCCTAATACTCGAGAGAGCATCAAGCTTGGACGAGTACGATCGCTCATCTCTACTAAAGGCCCATTTAGACACAACGATTATCGCTCAAAATTCGCTCAAAAGCCGTCTTTTGAGCAATAATCATTGCGTGTAAATGTGCGACCATCGTGCACCATTCATTCATCGCTGACTTTAAGCAAGCTTAGTCAGCCATGAGCCTTATCAGCGCCGCACGCTGAGTTCTCCGCAGGATTCCGCTGACAGCTGTGAGAACAAAGTAGCTGTTTGCAGATAACAGCGCTCCTGCTGTCATCTGCATACAGCAGGAGCCTTCATTTACAAGCTAGTAAACTCCTAAGTAGCTAATTAGCTCATGTAAAGTGATCGCTCAAAATTGTCACTCAAACTGCATTTTGAGCGAATTTGGAGGAATCATCCTTTAGTGTAAATAGGCCTTTAGAAAATTTTGGCATATCCCAAGGTGTCATTCATTCGAGATTTTGTATCTGAAAGACATCTTCTCTATTACTACACATTAGATAATGCTGGGTTCACACTAGCATTAAGGACTCCATTATGGGATCAGGAAAACAGAGTCCTGGCCTGAGCAGATATGTCCTATGACGTAACTGCATGGATTCTCTGGTGCTTTCCTCTGCTGCACATGTGAAGCCAGTCTTAGTGCCTGTTGTGTATCTGCAGTATCACCTTTTACATTCCAATGGCTGTGCATCTAGCGCAAGAAGATTTCTCCTTGTAGAGTGCACTACAGAAAGAGCACCACAGGAATGTAGGGAGTCTTGTAGGCCATGCAATGCTCCCTGGGAAAAAGAGCTATGCAAATAACTGATGGAATAATCCTCCACAGCGCCACCTATTGCCTGTGGATGAGAGTCAAGCTCACGTATAGGCTATTGCCTGTGTGTTGACATTTCATTACATTTCACCCCTGCACTAAAATCTGAACTATCAGAAAAGAATTCCCAAAGAAAGAAACTTTCCATCCGCTTCCTGCACGGTCGTCCACCATTCCCATCGTCTGCATTCCTTCCAGCTATACATAGAGGCCCAGATTACATGATAAGTGAGCTGCAGAAGGATCAAGGCAGAAGGGAGGAGGTAAAGCTTCACGGAAGTATAAAGTATAGAACACAACAAATGAACATTCTGAGCAGATGTACGGGAGGAAGCGGCTGGAATCTGAGGAAGGCTTCTCCTTCCTGACAACAAACACCGGCCACAGCTCAAAGGAAGAGAGCGAAGCCGAGTGTAATCTTGGAAGACGTACACAATTATTGGTGTTCGAAAACTGAAAACTGTTCTCTGCTCCATCATTGTTCTAACATTGGAAAAAGTAGTTGGAACATAATAGATACATTCTCCCAGAATCCCAAATATTTTAACCCCTTGATGTTTTGGGCGAACATGTACTCCCTCCAGTATATGGGGCAGGATCGGGAGTCGATCCTGCTACATACATGGTGGGTACAGGCTATCTTTGACAGCTGACACCGACCAGCAACAGTCATGATCAGCATTCTTGCTGATTGCAACTGTTGACCCTTTAAATATCCCGATCTGAGTTTGGGGGCCCCAAACGCCCCCTCCCCCATGCACAATGAAACTACAAGGAGGCGTTTAGTTGCCATTGCAGCTAGGGGTCTTCTGAAAGCTATGTATTGCTGCCTAATAGGATGGGGCTGTGACCTCTCCTAATAGAATGCTGGCAGAAAAAGCATATATTGCAATACTGAAGTATTGCAGTATATAGTATACGCGAACAAACAATCACCAATTCAAGGTAAAATAATAATAACTGAAAATTAATGTTTATTATTATAAAAAATTAGGGATACTAAAAGTTAAAAATAAAAAAGGCTTTCCCTTTTTTATAACAAAAAAAAATCAAAATCCCCAAAAGCCAAACCTATTTGGTATCAGCATGCCTGAAAAAGTCCAGTCTATCAAAAACATGCATTATTTAATTAGGACCTTAGACATCTAAGTCCAGAAAAAAATGAGAGTTATGATTTCTTGAAAGTGGTGTGAGGAACCGAAAATTAAAAAAGGTTATTCAAGGGAGCCCTGCAGGATAATGGTATAGGTCAGAAGGGGCTGAGCAGATCGATATACACTTTTTTGGGAAACCATTCCGTATCGGTCTGTCACAGGGGGACTCCTTACATAGAACTCCCAACATGTCCTGCTCTCCCTGTATAGCATGTGCAGGTGAAGGAGGATACAGGTAAACTATTCATGGAGAGTGCAATGTCAGGTTTTCACTATGGGACCCCTTTACATCTATGTACAGCCCTGCATACCATGTTGGTGCCTGGAGGAGTGATACCAGAATTTCTCAAAAAAGTACATCAAGACTGGTTGAACCATGGACAGACATCTGACAGGAAATCACAGAGCGGCAGGCGAGCCTGTTGATCCTACAGGAGAGCATTGGGTGGCACATCTGGTAACTCAGCAACACCATGCCACAGTGCACCAACCTGACCATGTTGTGTACCTTACAATGACTGGAGTTCAATACCTGAAGAACAATAAGAGTGCCCCTGATGATCCCACATCCTCACCAAGAACGCCTTGCATGGGCCCAAGAAAGACGTCTATGGGCCTTGAACACATGTCAGAAGGTCGTCTGGAGTGAAAAGTCTCTTTTCCTGCAAACCATATGGATGGGTGAGTATCTGGTGCAAACAGCATGAAGCCGTATTCCATAGCTGCACGCTTGGGGTTTAAGGAGACCATTGATGGTGGTATCCTAGTCTGGGGAGCATTGTCCTATCACAACCCAGGACCATTGGTCATCATACCAGAATCCTTGAATGGTGAACACTGCATGGACCTGTCAGCTGACCATCTGCCCCCTTATCTTCCCCTTTAAAAGAACAACTCTCCATGCCATCGGGCTCAGATCAATAGGGAGTGGTTGGAGGAACACAACAATGAATTCTTTACACTGCTGGCCCCCAAACTCACTGGCCTGCACGAATACAAATAGAAAGAAGGCATGAATAAGGACCCACAGCGGTCTGCAACATGTTGGTCTGTGGTATCTTTATAGGTGGCACAACTATGATTTTAGATGGATTTTAATAAGGTTGGATGATTTTATTTTTATCCTGGTGCTGGACGTTTTGGATCTTTGAATTTCCTTCCTCACCTGCACAGTCTTCTAAAAATCTTGAACGCATAGAAATGTTGATTAAAGGAGATGTCCCGAGGCAGCAAGTGGGTCTATACACTTCTGTATGGCCATAATAATGCACTTTGTAATGTACATTGTGCATTAATTATGAGCCATACAGAAGTTATAAAAAGTTTTATACTTACCTGCTCCGTTGCTGGCGTCCTCGTCTCCATGGTGCCGACTAATTTTCGCCCTCCGATGGCCAAATTAGCCGCGCTTGCGCATACCGGGTCTTCTCCTCTTCTCTATGGGGCTCCGTGTAGCTCCGTGTAGCTCCGCCCCGTCACGTGCCGATTCCAGCCAATCAGGAGGCTGGAATCGGCAATGGACCGCACAGAAGCCCTGCGGTCCATGAAGACAGAGGATCCCGGCGGCCATCTTCAGCAGGTGAGTATGAAGACGCCGGACCGCCGGGATTCAGGTAAGCGCTGTGCGGGTGGTTTTTTTAACCCCTGCATCGGGGTTGTCTCGCGCCGAACGGGGGGGGGGGGGGTTTAAAAAAAAAAAAAACCCGTTTCGGCGCGGGACATCTCCTTTAAAGCAAATGTTTTGTGTGGAACGTGGCGGAGTCTTGTAGATTTCTGCTATATGATGACTCCATGAAGAACAGGAGACTGGCTCAACCTCAGAAATGTCCTTCAGAATTTGATTTGTAAGTGATCTTTTTTTGTAAAACCTTAAAGTGTTGTGTAGGCTCCACCCACATTATCGCTAATGTCCTCACTTGCATCATAGCGCAATATGTAGATTCATGGGTAGTCAGCTTGCAAAAAAAAATAATCTCAACCTTTTTAAACTTGCATATGATTCTTGATTTCTATCTGGATTTTCTTTTTTTGCTGCTAAATGAAGTTAAGAATAGGCCTATGAGGCTTTGTTTTCAGCGGAATGCATTGTAATTATTAATGGCACCACGCCGGCAAACACAGAATGTATTGTTTAACTTTTATTACATTTGTCTTGAGGGGATGCAAAAAACACAGAAATTCTGTCATTATTATTTTGTTCTTTAAAGCGTTCATAGAGTATAAATGACGATTTATTCTGCAGATTGCTCTGATTTTGGCGATACCAAATGTATAGTTTTTCATGTAGTAATACTTTTCCACAACAAAAACACTTAAAATATAGATAGCAATCACAGAAAAATGGCCGTTACTTACTGACTGAGGAATGCATATAGATGCATCCTCCTCTCACCATGCAGGTAGCTGACTACCAAATGGAGGAGCCAATGACACCTGTGAGGGCACCGATAATAACACCCACTCACACTGCCTCCTGATAATGAGGGGGGTGGCTGCTTGGCGTACACTCCCACACATAGTGGATACAGGGTGCCAGACCATTCTGATATATGTAGTTCACCATGCAGACCAGCAACCTATTAATGACACCATGATAATTCGGCGGGTTGCCCTGCATATCCATCAGTGAACCACATTGATACTGCCACCCTGGGCTCCCCCTGGAGTCTTAATGCCACACTGCATGTGAATGATAGATCATAAATGCAAGGCATTGGTTGGATGTTGGCCAAGATACATGAGCCCACTAACCACTTCACGGTTCCTTGCGTTGTAGTGGGTCCCTACACTAATATAAATGCATCACAGAAGGGGAAATCAAGAATTAAAAATTAAAATGTGTTATTGGCTCCTCCATTTGGTAGTCAGCTACCTGCATGCTGAGAGGAGGATGCATCTATATGCGCTCCTCAGTCAGTAAGTAACGGCCATTTTTCTGTGATTGTTTTTAATTCTTGATTTCCCCTTCTGTGATAAAATATAGAGAGCATTTACCTTGCTGCATCATGCGGCATCTTCTGTCTCCTCACCAAATGGGCCATGTGAAGTCTTGTTTATTACAAAACAACTTCTAGTTTCCATTGGTACAAATTTGGGGTACATGGGACTTTTGATTGCTTTTTATTGCGGTTCTTAGGAGGAAGGTGATGGTAAAATCCATCCACTGTGCGTAATAACGGACATAATATCTTTATACTACTGATTATTACAAATGTTGGAATACCTCAGATGCTTTTCTTCCATAAAAAAAAAACTCTTTGTAGGTAAAACTGTTTTTTTTTCTACTGTTTTGTATTTTATTAAACTTTTTTTTTGAACATTTTTAACTTAAAAAGGTAATCTGAGAAATAGCAAACAACTTAAATAGTAGTATAAATAGATGCTTGAACATTCTAAGTGCTCGTTTTATCTACAAGTGAGAAAGGAAAGGGGTGCAGCTAGCCGAATTGTATCCGAGGCTCGGGTCTCAGGTGAATATCCAGAACTCAAAGCCTTAGGCCCCCTGTCCAAGGCAGTGTATTCGCCGGCGGTAAACCGACGGCGAATCCCGCCGGCTGACGCCTTCCTATGGAAAGCGCCGGCCCCTGTCCACGAGCGGAGAATCATTGCGATTCTTCGCTCGCGGCTGGCAATTTGCAGCATGCTGTGAATTGCCCCTATTCTCCGCGGCCAGCCTATCTATCAGATAGGGCTGACCGACAAAGATTCAGTGGTGGCTCCTGCTCCCAGGCAGCGGCTCCCGTGGCGGAGATCTGCCGTGGGACTTCGCAACACCCGTGGACAGCCGGGTGACTACCCACTAGCGTTTGCGAATTTACTGCGTTTTTGATTTTTTTTTTAGGTATCTATGGGGCTTTCCAATGTTAAAAACGCATCGCGGCAAAATCGCAATTTACCACGAAATTGCAATTTTGCACGATGCGATTTTAACATTAAGTCCCATAGACACCTGGAGAAAAAAAAAAAACGCAGTGAATTTCGCAGTGAAAAAGAACTGTAGTGGGTAGTCACCCTAAGAGAAGGTTGCAAAAATCGGATAGATAATAGAGGTGCTATCAGCCAGAAAGACCCACAGATGCTAGATATTTGAGGACCAAAAAAACTGGTAGTAAGGCGGTCAGTTTAAAGAAGAGGGGCCAAAGTACTAGAAGTAAATAAATGGATGAATGAGTAAACAATTAATGAATAATTATAAAAACGTCAGGACATTTCAAAGATAGAATCATAAAAAAAATGGATGATCAACTACTAGAGATGAGCGAGCACCAAAATGCTCGGGTGCTCATTACTCGAGTGGAACTTTCAGTGATGCTCGAGAGTTCGTTTCGAGTAACGAACCCCATTGAAGTCAATGGGTGACTCGAGCATATTTGTATATCGCCGATGCTCGCTAAGGTTTTCATTTGTGAAAATCTGCAAAACACAAGAAAGTGATGGAAACGACACATAAACGAATAGGGCAGGCGAGGAGCTACATTTTGGGCTGCATCTCAAGTTCCCAGGTCCCACTATTAAGCCACAATAGCGGCAAGAGTGAGACCCCCCCCCCCCACTGTCAGTGTAAAGATCGTTCTCCTCTGCCACAGCTGTAACAGCTGTGGCAGAGAAGAACGATGTTTGTCCATTGAATTCAATGGAGCCGGCAATACAGCCGACTCTATTGAAAGCAATGGGCTGCCGGCGATCGCGGGATGAATTGTCGGGAAGGGCTTAAATATATAAGCCCTTCCCTACAATTCATCCAGAAATGTGTAAAAATAAAAAATATATATATACTTACCTGGTCCCGGCAGAACGATGTTAGCCCATTGAATTCAATGGAGCCGGCAATACAGCCGACTCCATTGAAAGCAATGGGCTGCCGGCGATCGCGGGATGAATTGTCGGGAAGGGGTTAAATATATAAGCCCTTCCCTGCAATTCATCCAGAAATGTGTAAAAATAAAAAATATATATATATACTTACCTGGTCCTGGCAGACGGAGTTCAGCGTGGCCAGAGGCAGTCCTCCTGAACTGCTCTGAACAGCTGTGAGTAGTATTCAGCAGCCGGGGATTTAAAATCCCCGACTGCTGAATGAGATGCCTCTGATTGGTCACAGCCTGACCAATCAGAGGCATCCCTCACTCACACCCATTCATGAATTCATGAATGGGTGAGTGAGGGCTTCCTCTGATTGGCTCAGCGCAGGGACAGCTGAGAGCTGCCCCTGAGCCAATCAGAGGCAGCCCTCACTCACCCATTTATGAATTCATGAATGGGTGTGAGTGAGGGATGCCTCTGATTGGTCAGGCTGTGACCAATCAGAGGCATCTCATTCAGCAGGCGGGGATTTTAAATCCCCGGCTGCTGAATACTACTCACAGCTGTTCAGAGCAGTTCAGGAGAACTGCAGCCTGCCGCGCTGAACTCCGTCTGCCGGGACCCGGTAAGTATATATATATTTTTTATTTTTACACATTTCTGGATGATTTTCAGGTAAGGGCTTATATATTTAACCCCTTCCCGACAATTCATCCCGCGATCGCCGGCAGCCCATTGCTTTCAATGGAGTCGGCTGTATTGCCGGCTCCATTGAATTCAATGGGCTAACAACATTGTTCTGCCGGGACCAGGTGAGTATATATATATTTTTTATTTTTACACATTTCTAAATGAATTGCAGGGAAGGGCTTATATATTTAAGCTCTTCCCGACAATTCATCCCGCGTACGCCGGCAGCCCATTGCTTTCAATAGAGCCGGCTGTATTGCCGGCTCCATTGAATTCAATGGTCAGTGCTCGTTTAATCGAGACGAGTACCGCGTGGTGCTCGTCTCGAGTAACGAGCATCTCGAGCACCCTAATACTCGAACGAGCATCAAGCTCGGACGAGTATGCTCGCTCATCTCTATCAACTACATAAAGCCAATAGTGAAAGGAAAAATAACAACTAATATAATCAAAAAGTAGAAGGCGTTGCAGTAAAGTTGTCATCAGTGTTGGGTGACACACTGCAATGCGGTTGACGTTGCATATCTGAAGAAAATAAAACAATAAAATAATGTGGTAAAAAGGTGATATACAAAAAATGCATGAGGAACAGTAAGAGCGTAAATAGATCATATATAGAACCCCCGTAAAACATATAAAGTCTATTGTCTGAAGGTAGAAAGCAAATTATGTCTCTTTTCAGAAGTTTATGAACCGCTGGACAGTAAATGGTTTGTATACAAAACAAAAAATAAAAATGCATCCACATACACACATATAACCGCGCATGGAACTGAACAGAAAAAAAGGATGGGGGGTATATTGCGCTTATGGGACAGAAAAAATGCAATAAAAAAACAATCATCAAAGTCGTTTGTGTTCCAAAATGATACCAACGCAAACTACAGAACGTCCCGCAAAAGAAAAAAAAACATTCGCACAACTATGTCAGCGGGAAAGTAAAGTTATTGCATGGAGAAGATGGCGGCAGAAAATAATAAAAAAAAAATAAATGTCTTTGAAAAAAAATACAAGTAGTACAGCAAAAAAAGAACTACATAAATTTGGTATCGTAGCAATCGTACCGACCCATAGAATAAAGTTATGTCCTTTTTGTTGCAGTTTGTGCGCCGTAGAAATAAGACGAACCGAAAAATGGCAGTTTTTTTTCTTCATTTTACTCCACTTAGAATTTTTTTAAAGTTTTTCAGTAAAATGATATGGTACATTAAATAGTACCATTGAAAAATACAACTTCTCCTGTAAAAAACAGCTGCATTGAGGCCTTAGTCAGACGGCCGTTTTTTCGTGCGATTTGCGCATTGCATGTCGCATGCTCAAATCGCGTGACCGGAGGCGAAAAATCGTGTGAAAAATCTGCACCTAGCCGCGTTAATCGTCGCAGCAAAACGCCTGTCTGACCGGAGAAAAATCGCCGTGCGCATCAAAATGCGCATGAAACTTAGACTGACCGGCGAAAAAAATGATTTTGGTGCGCACATAAAACGCCGAACGCGATCTGCGAATCGTCGTGTCCTATAATTTATCGCATATCCGCATAAAAAGCGGACATGTGACCGATACCATAGCAAACCATTGGTTCTATATATGCGCGAATCGCATGCACATGCGCAAATCGCGCGAAAAAACCCCCGTCTGACTAAGGCCTGAGGAATAATAATAATGATTTTTTTGAAAAAGAAAGACTGTGTCATTAAGGGGTTAAAGGGACCCTGGAGCTGGACAGTGTCATGTAAGGAGCAATAAGTTAGACAATAATGTATAGACACTAGAGATGAGCGAGTATACTCGCTAAGGCACTACTCGCTCGAGTAATGTGCCTTAGCCGAGTATCTCCCCGCTCGTCCATAAAGATTCGGGGGCCGCCGCAGCTGACAGGTGAGTTGCGGCGGGGAGCAGGGGAGAGCGGGCGGGAGAGAGGGAGAGAGAGATCTCCCCTCCGTTCCTCCCTGCTCTCCCCCGCAGCTCCCCGCCCCGCGGCGACACCCGAATCTTTCGGGACGAGCGGGGAGATATTCGGCTAAGGCACATTACTCGAGCGAGGAGTGCCTTAGCGAGTATACTCGCTCATCCCTAATAGACACTTTGTAAAAGTAACTTATAACTAGAGATGAGCGAACGTATTCATCCGAGCTTGATACTCGTTCGAGTATTAGCGTGTTCGAGATGCTTGTTACTCGTGATGAGTACCACGCGATGTTCGGGTTACTTTCACTTTCATCTCTGAGACGTTAGCGCGCTTTTCTGGCCAATAGAAATACAGGGAAGGCATTAGAACTTCCCCCTGCGACGTTCAAGCCCTATACCACCCCACTGCAGTGAGTGGGTGGCGAGATCAGGTGTCACCCGAGTATATAAATCGGCCCCTCCCGCGGCTCGCCACAGATGCATTCTGACAGAGATCAGGGAAAGTGCTGCTGGTGCCGGAGCTGCTATAGGGAGAGCGTTAGGAGTTATTTTAGGCTTCAAGAACCCCAATTTTTTTTTTTGTATATCGGCCGTGCAGAGCATTACGTCCGCAGTCTGCAGTCATTGTACAGAGTATAGGGCCAGTACTGGTGAGGCAGGGAAAAAGATATTCAGGCTATATACGCAGTGGGCTTTTTCCAAAAAATTGATCGCCGTCATTCCGCCAGAGGGAAACAGTATACATAATATTATACGCTGCCTACAGTATCTATCTGCTGGGGGTTGTAGTCCTAATTAATACGCAGCTAAGCGTTACAGTAGGCTTGCGCAAAATTGTTTCCTGGATCTGCTGTCTCTGTTACATGATCGCCGTCATCCCGCCAGAGGGAAACAGTATACATAATATTATTCGCTGCCTACAGTATCTGTCTGCTGTATCAGCTCAGCATTTAAAAAAAATAGAAGCAAAATACTTAAGGCCTACTACTGGCCTTTGGTCACTTGACTCCTTCTGCGCTGTGAACTCCACTAGCTCACTCAAACGCACCTACGTCTCACTACAGGCGTGCGCAAAATTGTTTCCTGGCTCTGCTGTGCATTCCGTAAGGGAAGTCAGCCTCCAACCACAGGCCAATAAGCGACACATTTAATTACAGCGTTCTGTTTCTGCACTACTGGTAATACAGCATGCTGAGGGGTAGGGGTAGGCCTAGAGGACGTGGACGCAGGCGAGGACGCGAAGGCCCAAGTCAGGGTGTGGGCACAGGCCGAGCTCCTGATCCAGGTGTATCGCAGCCGACTGCTGCGGGATTAGGAGAGAGGCACGTTTCTGGCGTCCCCACATTCATCTCACAATTAATGGGTCCACGCGGTAGACCTTCATTAGAAAATGAGCAGTGTAAGCAGGTCCTGTCGTGGATGGCAGAAAGTGCATCCAGCAATCCATCGACCACCCAGAGTTCTGCGCTGTCCACTGCTGCAACTCAGAATCCTCTGGCTGCTGCTCCTCCTTCCACCCAGCCTCTTCACTCCATTACAATGACACATTCTGAGGAGCAGGCAGACTCCCAGGAACTGTTCCCGGGCCCCTGCCCAGAATGGCCAGCAATGGTTCCTCTCCCACCGGAGGAGTTTGACGTGACCGATACCCAACCTTTGGAAAGTTCCCGGGGTCCGGGGGATGAGGCTGGGGACTTCCGGCAACTATCTCAAGAGCTTTCAGTGGGTGAGGAGGACGATGACGATGAGACACAGTTGTCTATCACTCAGGTAGTAGTAATTGGAGTAAGTCCGAGGGAGGAGCGCACAGAGGATTCGGAGGAAGAGCAGCAGGACGATGAGGTGACTGACCCCACCTGGTTTGCTACACCTACTGAGGACAGGTCTTCAGAGGGGGAGGCAAGTGCAGCAGCAGGGCAGGTTGGAAGAGGCAGTGCAGTGGCCAGGGGTAGAGGCAGGGCCAGACCGAATAATCCACCAACTGTTTCCCAAAGCGCCCCCTCGCGCCATGCCACCCTGCAGAGGCCGAGGTGCTCAAAGGTGTGGCAGTTTTTCACTAAGAGTGCAGACGACTGACGAACAGTGGTGTGCAACCTTTGTCGCGCCAAGATCAGCCGGGGAGCCACCACCACCAGCCTCACCACCACCAGCATGCGCAGACATATGATGGCCAAGCACCCCACAAGGTGGGACGAAGGCCGTTCGCCGCCTCCGGTTTGCACCGCTGCCTCTCCCCCTGTGCCCCAACCTGCCACTGAGATCCAACCCCCCTCTCAGGCACAGGCACTACCGTCTCCTGGCCTGCACCCACACCCTCACCTCCGCTGTCTTCGGCCCCATCCACCAATGTCTCGCACCGCACAGTCCAGCCGTCGCTAGCGCAAATGTTGGAGCGCAAGCGCAAGTACGCCGCCACGCACCCGCACGCTCAAGCGTTAACCGTCCACATAGCCAAATTTATCAGCCTTGAGATGCTGCCGTATAGGGTTGTGGAAACAGAGTCCTTCAAAAGTATGATGGCGGCGGCGGCCCCGCGCTACTCAGTTCCCAGTCGCCACTACTTTTCCCGATGTGCCGTCCCAGCCCTGCATGACCACATCTCCCGCATTGTACGCGCCCTCACCAACGCGGTTACTGCCAAGGTCCACTTAACAACGGACACGTGGACAAGCACAGGCGGGCAGGGCCACTATATCTCCCTGATGGCACATTGGGTGAATTTAGTGGAGGCTGGGACAGAGTCAGAGCCTGGGACCGCTCCTGTCCTACCCACCCCCAGAATTGCGGGCCCCAGCTCGGTGGTGGTATCTGCGGCGGTGTATGCTTCCTCCACTAAACCACCCTGCTCCTCCTATGCAACCTCTGTCTCGCAATCAAGATGTGTCAGCAGCAGCACGTCGCCAGCAGTCGGTGTCGCGCGGCATGGCAGCACAGCGGTGCGCAAGCGTCAGCAGGCCGTGCTGAAACTACTCAGCTTAGGAGAGAAGAGGCACATGGCCCACGAACTGCTGCAGGGTCTGACAGAGCAGACCGACCGCTGGCTTTCGCCGCTGAGCCTCCAACCGGGCATGGTCGTGTGTGACAACGGCCGTAATCTGGTGGCGGCTCTGCAGCTCGGCAGCCTCACGCACGTGCCATGCCTGGCCCATGTCTTTAATTTGGTGGTTCAGCGCTTTCTGAAAAGCTACCCACACTTGTCAGACCTGCTCGGAAAGGTGCGCCGGGTCAGCGCACATTTCCGCAAGTCTATGACGGACGCTACCACCCTGCGGACCCTGCAACATCGGTTTAATCTGCCAGTGCACCGACTGCTGTTCGACGTGCGCACACGGTGGAACTCTACGCTCCACAAGTTGGCCAGACTCTATGAGCAGCATAGAGCTATAGTGGAATACCAACTCCAACATGCGCAGCGTAGTGGGAGTCAGACTCCTCAATTCTTTACAGAAGAGTGGGCCTGGTTGGCAGCCATGTGCCAGGTCCTTGGAAACTTTGAGGAGTCTACCCAGATAGTGAGCGGGGATGCTTTAATCATTAGTGTCACCATTCCTCTGCTATGCCTCTTGAGAAGTTCCCTGCAAAGCAGAAAGGCAGACGCTTTGCGCTCGGAAACGGAGGCGGGGGAAGACAGTATGTCGCTGGATAGTCAGAGCACCTCATGTCTATATCTCAGCGCGTTGAGGAGGCGGAGGAGGAGCATGAGGAGGATGAGGAGGAGGGGGAAGAGACAGCTTGGCCCAGTGCTGAGGGTACCCATGTTGCTTGCCTTTCATCCTTTCAGCGTGTATGGCCTGAGGAGGAGGAGGATCCTGAAAGTGATCTTCCTAGTGAGGACAGCCATGTGTTGCGTACAGGTACCCTGGCACACATGGCTGACTTCATCTTAGGATGCCTTTCTCGTGACCCTTGCGTTACACGCATTCTGGCCACTACGGATTACTGGGTGTACACACTGCTCGACCCACGGTATAAGGAGAACCTTTCCACTCTCATACCCGAAGAGGAAAGGGGTTCGAGAGTGATGCTATACCACAGGACCCTGGTGGACAAACTGATGGTAACATTCCCATCCAACAGCGCTAGTGGCAGAAGGCGCAGTTCCGAGGGCCAGGTAGCAGGGGAGGCGCGGAGATCAGGCAGCATGTACAGCGCAAGCAGGGGAACACTCTCCAAGGCCTTTGCCAGCTTTATGGCTCCCCAGCAAGACTGTGTCACCGCTCCCCAGTCTAGGCTGAGTCGGCGGGAGCACTGTAAAAGGATGGTGAGGGAGTACGTAGCCGATCGCACGACCGTCCTCGGTGACGCCTCTGCTCCCTACAACTACTGGGTGTCGAAGCTGGACACGTGGCCTAAACTCACGCTGTATGCCCTGGAGGTGCTTGTTTGTCCAGCGGCTAGCGTCTTGTCAGAGAGGGTGTTTAGTGCGGCTGGGGGAATCATCACAGATAAGCGTACCCGCCTGTCAACCGACAGTGCCGACAGGCTTACACTCATCAAGATGAACAAAGCCTGGATTTCACCAGACTTCTCTTCTCCACCAGCGGACAGCAGCGATACCTAAACAATACGTAGGCTGCACCCGCGGATGGAAGCATCGTTCTCTATCACCATCAAAAGCGGGGACCTTTTAGCTTCATCAATCTGTGTATGCTATTCATTCTCCTCCTCCTGCTCCTCCTCCTAAAACCTGACGTAATCACGCCGAACGGGCAATTTTTCTTAGGCCCACAAGGCTCAGTCATATAATTTTTGTAAACAATTTTTATACATTTCAATGCTCATTAAAGCGTTGAAACTTGCACCTGAACCAATTTTTATTTTAACTGGGCTGCCTCCAGGCCTAGTTACAAATTAAGCCACATTAACCAAAGCGATTAATGGGTTTCACCTGCCCTCTTGGTTGGGCTTGGGCAATTTTTCTGAGGTACATTAGTACTGTTGGTACACCAATTTTTTTGGGCCCTCGCCTACAGTGTAATCCAATTAATTGTTTGCCCACCTGCATTAAAGCTGACGTTATATCAGCTGTGCTGGGCACTGCAATGGGATATATTTATGTACCGCCGGTGGGTTCCAGGGAGCCACCCATGCTGTCGGTCCACACGGAGTTGTAACTACATGTGTCCACTTCTAAAGAACCCCAGTCTGACTGGGGCATGCAGTGTGGGCCGAAGCCCACCTGCATTAAACCTGACATTAGCTTTGCTGTCCAGGGCACTGCAATGGGATATATTTATGTACCGCCGGTGGGTTGCAGGGAGCCACCCATGCTGTCGGTCCACACGGAGTTGTAACTACATGTGTCCACTTCTAAAGAACCCCAGTCTGACTGTGGCATGCAGTGTGGGCCGAAGCCCACCTGCATTTAATCTGACGTTAGCTCTACTGTCCAGGGCACTGCAATGGGATACATTTATGTACAGCCGGTGGGTTCCAGGGAGCTACCCATGCTGTGGGTGCACACGGAATTCCAATTGCGGAATTGTACCTGCCTGTGACTATTTATAAAAAACCGCAGTCTGACTGGGGCATGCAGACACCTTGACAGAATGAATAGTGTGTGGCACATAGGTTCCCCATTGCTATGCCCATGTGTGCAGCTCCTGATGGCGGTGGCACAGGATTATATTTCTCACTGCTTCTGTACAGCATTGTGGGCTATCGTCCTGCCCCTTTTAAAGAGGGTCCCTGCCTAGCCGTGCCAACCCTCTGCAGTGTGTGCCTGCTTTTCCCACTCATGGCAGACGCACTTATAAATAGACATGAGGGTGGCGTAGCATGAGGGCAGCTGAAGGCTGCGTAGGGACACTTTGGTGTGTGCTGTGGACACTGGGTCATGTGTGTGTGTGTGTGTGTGTGTGTGTGTGGGGGGGGGGGGGTTGGCAGCATTTAACCCAGGAGAAGTGGCAGCGGAGTGTCATGCCGGCAGTGATTGTGCTTTGTTGGAGGTAGTGTGGTGCTTAGCTAAGGTATGCCATGCTAATGAGGGCTTTTCAGAAGTAAAAATTGTTGGGAGTGGTGGGGGGGGGGGCACTCTTGCCGCTATTGTAGCTTAATAGTGGGACCTGTAAACTTGAGATGCAGCCCAACATGTAGCCCCTCGCCTGCTCTATCTGTTGCTGTGTCGTTCCCATCACTTTCTTGAATTGCCCAGATTTTCACAAATGAAAACCTTAGCGGAGCATAGGTCCCATACAAAAATGCTCGGGTCGCCCATTGACTTCAATGGGGTTCGTTACTCGAAACGAACACTCGAGCAGTGCGATAATTTTGTCCCAAGTAACGAGCACCCGAGCATTTTGGTGTTCGCTCATCTCTACTTATAACCCTTTCTGTGCTTTACAGAAATGAATTCTGAATGGTCGGTTTTTGCTGCCCGCAGTTCCTTCCAATCTCCAGCCGTTCTAATTGACAGATGATGAGGATGACATCTTTTACATCCTTAACAGACTTTTCCAAAACTTGTGCAGATCATCTAGCCTTATTGTGGACAGACTTTTCCACAGTTGGGCGGTTCATGCAATATTTGGTTAGGGCTGTGGATGATGAAGCAGATGTCATCCATCCAATCACAGGGGGGGTTGGTAAACTCATGTAATTACATGGAGAGTATACAGAGAGTGGCGCGATCGAGGAAAACATCCAGTGAAATGGGATCCTGTGGACGGAAACAACTTATCACTGAATGGGGTCGGAGGATGTCAGGAATTGTTCTGACCAACTGCGCTGGAGCTCCAACTAACGTGTCCGAACGCACAACTCGCCGTTCCTCCGCATGGATGGGCTATAACCGCAGATGACCAGTTCCCGCGCCATTGTATCTGAGATCCCATTTAGATGGAATGAGATTCCTCGAAATGACGGTACGAGCGCTGATGACACCACTAAGGGCGTTGGTACTTAAGGAGAGCTCTTAAACAGGTAGATCAGCACTGGATTGCGGGCTTCTCGCTCAGCGCTGCACATTCAATGCTGACGATTAGTCAGTAATAACGAGAAGTGAACTGATAGAAAACAACTTTTTTGCATTTACACTGCATGATTATTGCTAATTTTCATCTGTTTGAATGAATTTTGAGCGATGAATTGTCCTGTAAATGATTATATATGTACAGACGCTTAAGAGAAGCAGAAAGGTGAGACTGTCAGTACCTCCATCTAGTCTTCGACAACTACAAGAGCTTGCTGTCCACAGTGGCCGATATTCCTGCACCACCTAGTGTAATCTTTGCCACAATGAATAGCTGTGGTTCTGACGGCTAACAGAGGTCCAATGTCCTGCTAGATGGGGGTCTAACAAAGAGGCCGTCAGTGTATGTCCCTGGATGAATATGTGGGTGCAGGATTCATCACTCCCTTCTAACAGATCCTAGTGTAAACAAGTGGAGACCAGCAGCACTGAAGCAAATCCTAATAAGGCAAGGTCGATTGGATGCAAAGCCACTATAAGGACCTGAACTAAGAGCCCCTGTAGTTATCAAGCTTGAAAAAGGCTGTGAGAGGCTGAAATGTAGCTTCTTTTAATCAACATAGAAGAATAAAATCACTTTTATTGAAATTTCCCCATTTATGCTGCCACTTCTTCTATACGTATTCTGGACCCCTTCTAACAGATGGGGCAGCGCTGGTACCAGGTGATAATCTGGAAGCAGAACATTAGGGAGTTTCCTCTACGACTGGTTTCTTCTCCGGGTTTGCTGCGGTATTTTGGATGGACATGAGTCACGTTGTGTTAATATTTATCCCATCTTCCAAAGTCTTGAAGCTGCAGCCAAATCAGAGCAGTTCCTGCTTATAGTGGGACGCTGAACCTTATAGAGCGCCTGTAAATCCTTGTTTCTGCTGTCGGTTCATTATATAATCTTTTATATATGCTGCTTATAACATAAGATCTGCTGAGACCTTTACAGCATGAAAGTCTTTGTTTTATGGGATGTTTCTTCCATGTAAACTAAAAGCACATTTTCGTGGCTGTTATTGTGCAGTTAAACATATGGCCTGAATTTTTTAAAATGAGGAAGTAAGCAGATATATTATAGGCTGTATACAGACTGGATGTAGCTATGTTTGAGGGCAAACTTAGTAGCATACTCCGATTCTACAATAGTCATGAACATATGGAAATAAAGGACCTTTTGGGAGTGCCATGGATAGCCAAGTGAAGTGACCGACAACCTCCAACAGTCTCCTTGACATGAATTGAGTGGTGATGTGTATGTGTAACTACCTGTGTACGGCTAGGAGTGGCGATCGCGACCCAGCCCCTTAGCGAATGGGAGCCCGCGGGACCCCACAATATGCTGTTCCAATTACAAGCTGCAGACTCCCCCGGAGTGCGGTCTTTCCTTCCACTAAGAGACTGCAGTTGTGATTTGTCTGGTCAGCAGTGGCTGATAGTGAGGAGTAGAGCGAAGTCAGCAGGTATGTACCATATGCAATCACATATGTATAGTTGGTATAATATGGCTGTACATATAGAATTATATACAGGAGATACCCAGGTTATACCAACATGGTCAATATCATTATATACAAGATGTTTTACATATATAATCAGATTGTCGCTGCTTGTCGGTTGGGACAGCATCATGGCATGGCGGTCGCGATTCAGGGTCAGACCTGTCACCCTGTTATGCAGGACAATGGTTAATGCACATTTTGCAAAGATGGCTTCTTACTATCTCTATGTATGGTGCATAGTTGCAGGCAGACTATTAGTCATACCTGGGAGAGGGTTGGGGTGTGGTTTTCTAGTTGTTCTTCTTATCTGCAGCTGTGGAGAGCTTTATATTCATACACCTCCTTTTACTCTTGCTGTTTATTCAGTTATCTAGAGGAGAGGTTGGAGTTGGTTGAAGCCTTTAACCTGGGTGAAAAGCTTCCATTTCAGTTAAGTGCTGCTGTATACTTTCTGTTGTTTTTGGTTACCTTTATTGTTTTGCATTGCTATTTCAGTGCACCTCTCCAGGAGTTCCTATAGGAATAGTTAGGGCCCAGAAGAAGACAGCAGGGCTGTCCTTATCAGGACAACACTGTGCTTGCAGGCAGGGTCACCTTACATCTCTGTTTGGTAAGGGACAGTTTTTTTTTCCATCTTCCTGTAGTGGTGCTCACTGTCTTGCATTGCGTGGCGAATGATAGTCGCGTTCAGTGTGAATGTCACCCTGCGCCCATGATGAGCGTGGTGCTCTTGTGCCACACAGAAGTGACACACATACGTCAGTGGTTAATACCCAGGTTAGGGTGGCTTCACATATGCATTGGGGATTGCACTTCTCTGCGCCATTTGGGGTGCAGCAAAGAGGAATCCCCGTGGGCGAATGGCTCCATCTCTGGACAGAGTTGAACAGTGTCGAATGGAACCCATTGACTATAATTTTCTGCTTGGGTGGAATAGGTCTTAATAATTCTAGAATGATTTGATTTGCTTTGTTGCTGAGTTCATTTCCTTGCAGATGGTATACAGTGGTTCGAATTTTCTTGCAATTCTAGGTGTTACATAACTCTTGAAATAACTGGGATTCGAATGATGGTCCTCTGTTATCTGGGCATCCATAATTTAGGTCAAAGTGTTTTCACACTATGCCGGTAATAGTTTTTGCAGTCAAGTCTTTGACGGTAATGGCAACAGTGAACTTGGTATATTGGTCAATAAGAGTAAGCACATAACTAAACCTGGGTTTAGTGGTTTCAATTTTCAAGTGCTCAATGGTCAAAAGTTCAAGCACTTTAGTGGAGACAATAGGATGTGGCTTTATGGTGACTCTTGGCTCTCCTGCGGGTTTCTCAAACTGTACACTATTGGCATCATCTTTAAATATCGTTACGCATTCCTATCCAATAGAAACGTTGCCTGATGATTGCTTCGGTCTTATGTACTCCAAAGTGGCCAGATTGATCATGGTATGTATGAAGGACTTGATTAGCATCTCTGCGTGGGATCAAGATTCGATGCAGGCGATTTCTAGGAGTTGGATCAATGGCACTTCTGAAAATGAAAGTCTTTTTTAGGAATAGCCTTTTTCTTTGTCTCCATATGTGTTGTAATTCGGGGTCTATGGATTTAAATAATATACCCTTAGGGATGGCTCCTGTAAACAGATATGCTTGTAATTCTCCAAAGGTTCTGTTGACTTGCTGTAGTAAAAGCCATCTTTGTAGAGTGTCAGGAGTTTCTTGCGAAAAACAGGGGCACTTCTGAAAATGAAAGTCTTTTTTAGGAATAGCCTTTTTCTTTGTCTCCATATGTGTTGTAATTCGGGGTCTATGGATTTAAATAATATACCCTTAGGGATGGCTCCTGTAAACAGATATTCTTGTAATTCTCCAAAGGTTCTGTTGACTTGCTGTAGTAAAAGCCATCATTGTAGAGTGTCAGAAGTTTCTTGCGAAAAACAGGGGCTGGATATAGCTTGACAATTTTGTTGAGCTGTGAAGTCAGGCATTTCAATGTCTTCCCATATGTCATCTTCGGGGGAGTGGTCAACTGAGTCTGGTAATCTAGAGAGTGTCAGCATTAGTATTGCTTTTTCCTGTACGGTACTTTACTTTGAAGTGAAAGTTAGCTAGTCTTGAGAGCCATCTTTGCTCTAATTATTTAGCAGAATTTAGGAGAGCATGTGGGTTGTTATCTGCGTAGGCAGTAAAGGTTTGCGCCAGCTAAATAGTCCTTGAACTTCTCAGTGACTGCCCAAACTAGCATGAGTAATTTCACCTTGAAGGAACTGTAATTTAGTTTTTTTTACTCTCTGCCCCTTTTAATGAATGACTGGCGTATGCAACTACTCTCTCCTTGCCCTCTTGTACTTGACTAAGCACTGCTGCTAGCCCTTTGAAGCTGGCATCTGTGTACAAATTGAATGGCAGCGCATAGTCTGTATAAGCAAGTATAGGAGTAGTAATTAATTTTTTCTTTAATGTTTGAAACGCCTGCTCCGGTTTATGGAGAGGGGCCTTCTATTGTTTTCCTTGGAATGCAATCGCAATTAGAGATGAGCGAGCACCAAAATCCTCGGGTGCTCGTTACTCGGGACAAAACTTTCGTGATGCTCGAGGGTTCGTTTCGAATAACGAACCCCATTGAAGTCAATGGGCGACCCGAGCATTTTTGTATATTGCCGATGCTCGCTAAGGTTTCCATTTGTGAAAATCTGGACAATTCAAGAAAGTGATGGGAACGACACAGCAACGGATAGGGCAGGCGAGGGGCTACATGTTGGGCTGCATCTCAAGTTCCCAGGTCCCACTATTAAGCCACAATAGCGGCAAAAGGGCCCCCCCCCTACCCAACAATTTTTACTTCTGAAAAGCCCTCATTAGCAATGCATACCTTAGCTAAGCACCACACTACCTCCAACAAAGCACAATCACTGCCTGCATGACACTCCGCTGCCACTTCTCCTGGGTTACATGCTGCCCAACCTCCCCCCCCCCCCCGCACGACCCAGTGTCCACAGCGCACACCAAAGTGTCCCTGCGCAGCCTTCAGCTGCCCTCATGCCACACCACCCTCATGTCTATTTATAAGTGCGTCTGCCATGAGGAGGAACTGCAGGCACACACTGCAGAGGGTTGGCACGGCTAGGCAGCGACCCTCTTTAAAAGGGGCGGGGCGATAGTCCACAATGCTGTACAGAAGCAATGAGAAATCCAATCCTGTGCCACCTCCATCTGGAGCTGCACACGTGGGCATAGCAATGGGGAACCTATGTGCCACACACTATTCATTCTGTCAAGGTGTCTGCATGCCCCAGTCAGACCGCGGTTTTTTATAAATAGTCACAGGCAGGTACAACTCCGCAATGGGAATTCCGTGTGCACCCACAACATGGGTGGCTCCCTGGAACCCACCGGCTGTACATAAATGTATCCCATTGCAGTGCCCTGGACAGCAGAGCTAACGTCAGATTAAATGCAGGTGGGCTTCGGCCCACACTGCATGCCCCAACCTGACAGGGGTTTTTAATTCATAGACACAGGCAGGTACAACTCCCTATGGTAAAGTCCCTGTGGACTGACAGCATGGGTGGGTGCCAGGAAGCCACCGGCGGTACATAAATATATCCCATTGCATTGCCCATCACAGCTGAGGTAATGTCATGTTTAATGCAGGTGGGCTTCGGCCCACACTGCATGCCCCAGTCAGACTGGGGTGCATTAGAAGTGGACACATGCAGTTACAACTCCGTGTGGACCGACAGCATGGGTGGCTCCCTGGAACCCACCGACTGTACATAAATGTATCCCACTGCAGTGCCCTGGACAGCAGAGCTAACGTCAGATTAAATGCAGATGGGGTTCGGCCCACACTGCATGCCCCAACCTGACCGGGGTTTTTAATTCATAGACACAGGCAGGTACAACTCCCTATTGTGAAGTCCCTGTGGACCGACAGCATGGGTGGGTGCCAGGAAGCCACCGGCAGTACATAAATATATCCCATTGCATTGCCCATCACAGCTGATGTAATGTCATGTTTAATGCAGGTGGGCTTCGGCCCACACTGCATGGCCCAGTCAGACTGGGGTTCTTTAGAAGTGGACACATGCAGTTACAACTCCGTGTGGACCGACAGCATGGGTGGGTGCCAGGAAGCCACCGGCGGTACATAAATATATCCCATTGCAGTGCCCAGCACAGCTGATGTAACATCAGCTTTAATGCAGGTGGGCAAAAAATTTATTCGATTACACTGTAGGCGAGGGCCCCCAAAAATTGGTGTACCAACAGTACCAATGTACCTCAGAAAAATTGCCCATGCCCAACCAAGAGGGCAGGTGAAACCCATTAATCGCTTTGGTTAATGTGACTTAATTTGTAACTAGGCCTGGAGGCAGCCCAGTTAAAATAAAAATTGGTTCAGGTGCAAGTTTCAACGCTTTAATGAGCATTGAAACGTATAAAAATTGTTTACAAAAATTATATGACTGAGCCTTGTGGGCCTAAGAAAAATTGCCCGTTCGGCGTGATTACGTCAGGTTTCAGGAGGAGGAGCAGGAGGAGGAGGATGAATATTATACACAGATTGATGAAGCTAAATGGTCCACATTTTTGATGGTGATAGAGAACGATGCTTCCATCCGCGGGTGCAGCCTACGTATTGTTTAGGTATCGCTGCTGTCCGCTGGTGGAGAAGAGAAGTCTGGGGAAATCCAGGCTTTGTTCATCTTGATGATTGTAAGCCTGTCGGCACTAAACACCCTCTCTGACAGGACGCTACCCGCAGGACAAGCAAGCACCTCCAGGGCATACAGCGCGAGTTCAGGCCACGTGTCCAGCTTCGACACCCAGTAGTTGTAGGGGGCAGAGGCGTCACGGAGGACGGTCGTGCGATCGGCTATGTACTCCCTCACCATCCTTTTACAATGCTCCTGCCGACTCAGCCTTGACTGGGGAGCGGTGACACAGTCTTGCTGGGGAGCCAGAAAGCTGTCAAAGGCCTTAGAGAGTGTTCCCCTGCCTGTGCTGTACATGCTGCCTGATCTCCGCGCCTCCCCTGCTACCTGGCCCTCGGAACTGCGCCTTCTGCCACTAGCGCTGTCGGATGGGAATTTTACCATCAGCTTGTCTGCCAGGGTCCTGTGGTATAGCATCACTCTCGAACCCCTTTCCTTTTCGGGTATGAGAGTGGAAAGGTTCTCCTTATACCGTGGGTCCAGCAGTGTTTACACTCAGTAATCCGTAGTGGCCAGAATGCGTGTAACGCGAGGGTCACGAGAAAGGCATCCTAACATGAAGTCAGCCATGTGTGCCAGGGTACCTGTACGCAACACATGGCTGTCCTCACTAGGAAGATCACTTTCAGGATCCTCCTCCTCCTCCTCCTCAGGCCATACACGCTGAAAGGATGACAGGCAAGCAGCATGGGTACCCTCAGCAGTGGGGCAAACTGTCTCTTCCCCCTCCTCCTCATCCTCCTCATGCTCCTCCTCCTCCTCCTCAACGCGCTGAGATATAGACAGGAGGGTGCTCTGACTATCCAGCGACATACTGTCTTCCCCCGCTTCTGTGTCCGAGCGCAAAGCGTCTGCCTTTATGCTTTGCAGGGAACTTCTCAAGAGGCATAGCAGAGGAATGGTGACGCTAATGATTGCAGCATCGCCGCTCACCATCTGGGTAGACTCCTGAAACTTTCCAAGGACCTGGCAGAAGTCTGCCAACCAGGCCCACTCTTCTGTAAATAATTGAGGAGGCTGACTCCCACTGCGCCACGCAAGTTGGAGTTGGTATTCCACTATAGCTCTACGCTGCTCATAGAGTCTGGCCAACATGTGGAGCGTAGAGTTCCACCGTGTGGGCACGTCGCACAGCAGTCGGTGCACTGGCAGATGAAACCGATGTTGCAGGGTGCGCAGGGTGGCAGCGTCCGTGTGGGAGTTGCGGAAATGTGCGCAGAGTCGGCGCACCTTTCCGAGCAGGTCTGACAAGCGTGGGTAGCTTTTCAGAAAGCGCTGAACCACCAAATTAAAGACGTGGACCAGGCATGGCACGTGCGTGAGGCTGCCGAGCTGCAGAGCCGCCACCAGGTTACGGCCGTTGTCACACACGACCATGCCCGGTTGGAGGCTCAGCGGCGCAAGCCAGCGGTCGGTCTGCTCTGTCAGACCCTGCAGCAGTTCGTGGGCCGTGTGCCTCTTCTCTCCTAAGCTGAGTAATTTCAGCACGGCCTGCTGACACTTGCCCACCGCTGTGCTGCCGTGCCGCGTGACACCGACTGCTGGCGACGTGCTGCTGCTGACACATCTTGATTGCAAGACAGAGGTTGCGTAGGAGGAGGAGGGTGGTTTAGTGGTGGAAGCATACACCGCCACAGATACCACCACCGAGCTGGGGCCCGCAATTCTGCGGGTGGGTAGGACGTGAGCGGTCCCAGGCTCTGACTCTGTCCCAGCCTCCACTAAATTCACCCAATGTGCCGTCAGGGAGATGTAGTGGCCCTGCCCGCCTGTGCTTGTCCACGTGTCCGTTGTCAAGTGGACCGTGGCAGTAACCGCGTTGGTGAGGGCGCGTACAATGTTGCAGGAGACGTGGTCGTGCAGGGCTGGGACGGCACATCGGGAAAAGTAGTGGCGACTGGGAACTGAGTAGCGCGGGGCCGCCGCCGCCATCATACCTTTGAAAGCCTCCGTTTCCACAACCCTATATGGCAGCATCTCCAGGCTGATAAATTTGGCTATGTGCACGTTTAACGCTTGAGCGTGCGGGTGCGTGGCGGCGTACTTGCGCTTGCGCTCCAACACTTGCGCTAGCGACGGCTGGACGGTGCGCTGAGAGACATTGGTGGATGGGGCAGAGGACAGCGGAGGTGAGGGTGTGGGTGCAGGCCAGGAGACAGTAGTGCCTGTGTCCTGAGAGGGGGGTTGGATCTCAGTGGCAGGTTAGGGCACAGGGGGAGAGGCAGCGGTGCAAACCGGAGGCGGTGAACGGCCTTCGTCCCACCTTGTGGGGTGCTTGGCCATCATATGTCTGCGCATGCTGGTGGTGGTGAGGCTGGTGGTGGTGGCTCCCCGGCTGATCTTGGCGCGACAAAGGTTGCACACCACTGTTCGTCGGTCATCTGCACTCTCAGTGAAAAACTGCCAGACCTTTGAGCACCTTGGCCTCTGCAGGGTGGCATGGCGCGAGGGGGCGCTTTGGGAAACAGTTGGTGGATTATTCGGTCTGGCCCTGCCTCTACCCCTGGCCACCGCACTGCCTCTTCCAACCTGCCCTGCTGCTCACTTGCCTCCCCCTCTGAAGACCTGCTCTTCCTCCGAATCCTCTGTGCGCTCCTCCCTCGGACTTACTCCAATTACTACTACCTGAGTGATAGACAACTGTGTCTCATCGTCATCGTCCTCCTCACCCACTGAAAGCTCTTGAGACAGTTGCTGTAAGTCCCTAGCCTCATCCCCCGGACCCCGGGAACTTTCCAAAGGTTGGGCATCGGTCACGACAAACTCTTCCAGTGGGACAGGATTCGGAACCATTGCTTCCCATTCTGGGCAGGGGCCCGAGAACAGTTCCTGGGAGTCTGCCTGCTCCTCAGAATGTGTCATTGTAATGGAGTGAGGAGGCTGGGAGGAAGGAGGAGCAGCAGCCAGAGGATTCTGAGTTGCAGCAGTGGATGGCGCAGAACTCTGGGTGGTCGATAGATTGTTGAATGCACTTTCTGCCATCCACGACAGGACCTGCTCACACTGCTCATTTTCTAATAAAGGTCTACCGCGTGGACCCATTAATTGTGAGATGAATGTGGGGACGCCAGAAACGTGCCTCTCTCCTAATCCCGCAGCAGTCGGCTGCGATACACCTGGATCAGGAGCTCGGCCTGTGCCCACACCCTGACTTGGGCCTCCGCGTCCTCGCCCGCGTCGACGTCCTCTAGGCCTACCCCTACTCCTCAGCATGCTGTATTACCAGTAGTGCAGAAACAGAACGCTGTAATTAAATGTGCCGCTTATTGGCCTGTGGTTGGAGGCTGACTTCGCTTACGGAACGCACAGCAGAGCCAGGAAAGAATTTTGCGCAAGCCTGCTGTAACACTTAGCTGACTGCGTATGAATTAGGGCAACTACCCCCAGCAGAGACGCAGTACAGTCAGGACGGTCACAGGCAGCCCAAATACATTTTTTTCCCCAAATTTTTTTGGAAAAGCCCACTGCCTATATAGACTGTATATGTCTTTCACTGTCCCTGCCTCACCACCACTACTGGCCCTGGAATATGTAAAATTACTGCAGACTGTTTCACTTTGGACAGGATGACAGTGGTGATGTAAGAGGCAATGCAGAGCCAGGAAAGAATTTTGAGCAAGCCTGCTGTAACACTTAGCTGGCTGCATATGAATTAGGACAACTACCCCCAGCAGAGACGCAGTACAGTCTGGACGATCACAGGCAGCCCAAATAGATTTTTTTTCCCAAATTTTTTTGGAAAAGCCCACTGGCTATATAGACTGTATATGTCTTTCACTGTCCATGCTCACCACCACTATTGGCCCTGGACTATGTAAAATTACTGCAGGACGCAATGCTCTGGACGCAACGCTCTGCACGGCCGATATACAAAAAAAAAAAAAATGTGCAACACTGCAAAAAGCAGCCTCAACAGTACTGCACACGGTCAGATGTGGTCCTAAGAAGGACCGTTGGGGTTCTTGAAGCCTAAAATCAATCCTAACACTCTCCCTATAGCAGCTCCGGCATCAGCAGCACTTTCCCTGATCTCTGTCAGAATGCATCTGTGGCGAACTGATTGATATACTCGGGTGACACCTGATCTCGCCAGCCACTCACTGCAGGGGGGTGGTATAGGGCTTGAATGTCGCAGGGGGAAGTTGTAATGCCTTCCCTGTCTTTCTATTGGCCAGAAAAGCGCGCTAATGTCTCTGAGATGAAAGTGAAAGTAACTCGAACATCGCGTGGTGCTCGCCTCTAGTAACAAGCATCTCGAACTCGCTAATACTCGAACGAGTATCAAGCTCGGACGAGTACGTTCGCTCATCTCTACTCGCAATACTTCTTGGAGGTGGGCTGCTATCTGTGCAAATTTGGTAATAAATCTCCTGTAGTACCCCACAAATCCTAGGAAGCTCCTGATGTTTTTGAGTGTCTTTGGGGTAGGCCAGTCACGTACTACAGCAACTTTATCTGCTCTGACAATATGCTTGAATTATCTCAATCTCTATTGTAGCAAATGACTTGGAAGGTTCAATTTTGAGTCCATGGTCTATTAGGATTTGAAACACTTCTCTAAGGTGTTTGAGATGCTCTGCATAATTCTTTGAATAGACTATCATGTCATCTAAGTACAGTAGGACAGATTCAAAGTTCCGGTGACCTAAGCATTTCTCCATAAGGCGTTGAAAAGTGCCTGGGGCGTTGCAGAGACCGAAGGGCATACAGTTGAATTCAAATAGCCCCATGAGAGTGGTGAATGCAGTCTTTTCCCTAACCAGTTCACTCATGCGCAACTGCCAATAACCACTGGTCAGATCTAAGATGGAGAAGTAAGCGGCAGTACCTAGAGCAGTTAGGGACTCTTCAATACGGGGCAATGGATAGGCATCTTTGTGAGTGACACTATTAAGCTTGTGGTAATCCACACAGAAGCGAATGCCTCCATCTTTCTTTTTGACAAGAACAATGGGAGCGGCCCAGAGCCTGTGACTTTCCCTGATGATTTGATTATCCTTCATCTCTTTGATTATGTTTTTTACTTGCTGATAGGAGCAGGGTAGAATGGGCCTATATCATTTTTTCATGGTTGGAATGGAATGATATATGTCTCTGACCCTGCCAAACTCCATACTATGCTGACTGAAGGTGTTTTGTTTCTCCACTGCAACGTCTTTCACCCCCTGTATCTGGCCAGTAGAGATCTTTGTATCCTCAATGTAGAGGTCATTGAGTCAGGAAGGGATCTTAGCAGAATCTGGATGGATGGACTGTGCTTCCTAGTGGACACTATCAGTATCCTTCTCTAGAACATCGTCAGGGTTGAGTAGGGATATTTGTGCTATGGCAGTGTATTTCTTTAGCCTATGGGAATATTTCCAATATTAATCAGGCAGATCAGCACCTCACCATCCTTTGCAGTGGCTAGGCTCCGGGCAGCCATCAAGAATAGGTGACCATCGATGGGTATGGGCTCAATAAAAGCTTTGTACTCATGACCATGTAGGCCTGAATGTGTTTGGCACCAAAAGACGATTTCAGATTCCAGAGGAACTAGAACCGGTCTGATATCTTTTACACGGGCTCTACCCACATGACCCTGTGGGTTAGTAAACCATTGCTGAGCCATAAGAGCTTTAATGGCTGTTTTGAATACAGCACGCTGAGCCTGGGATGCCATAGGGATATGGCTCTGGAGAGACTCTGCATATTTCTGCATAGCAGTTCCGGAGAATATTCATGCCCATAGTTATGATCAGTGCATTTTTATCTGGCACATCTACTACCAGAATTCCTTGATGATGCAGCTCAGTGAGAGAAATTTTTATCCCCAGTCAATATCTGCATCACACATTTTACATTCATCACAGCCTGAACACTGGTCATTAACTTTCATCCATCCATGCGGTCAAGTCTTTCTCTCTTATATAAATATTAATAACCATATAATCCTCCACACACAATGTTTACCACTGTTACGGATTTCAGGAGATTGGGGATCCACTGGACCAACCAAGCCAAACTAAGGACAGTCCCTGAGTGGTTGGTGACCCTTGGCTGCAGGGAGAATGGCAGACCCCCTATCTATAAGCAGAGGGATCACCCTCATAAGAGCGACCCTGCACTGGAACCTCGGGTCGGACTTTACCTGAAGGGGTGAAACTCAGAACCGGGCAGAGCTGGAAAACTACAGAGGAGCACACATAGGAATATAAAGACATAGAGGCAGAACTGGCGACCATACCAGCTCAGAAAGCCTACAGCAGACCCACAAAGACACAGAAGCATGGGATAGTTAACACTGATACAGAACCTGCACACTGTTCACACAAGGACATACAGATATGCCTGAAACAGGCACAACACAGAAAAGCTGACAAGAGACATGTCAGACAGAACTTAGACTGCAAGCAGAGCTCAAAGAGCAGGGCAGAGCCGAGAAAGAGCAGAGTGACCAGAGAAGTAAACACTAATCGAAAGGCATGAAAAAAAGGCATCAGCTTAGCTGCAATAGGGGAGTGATGACTAATAAACTCCTCATGTGAGCTCTGAGGAGAGAGCTGGGTAACTTTCTCAGTGCTAGACAAAAGCAGAGGGACACTAGCAACTGGCCGGAATAGCGTAGCATAAAAATTCACACAAGTACTACAACTCTTCTCATCCACAAACAAATACATTCAATCATTACCACCTCCCTCTAGAATTCCTGTTATCAGAGAGAAGTGAAGTGAACAGATTCCACAACCAAGCCAGTATCACTAATATTTTTGCATAATAGGAACAACTTATTTCTCTTACATGACATCAAACTGAAAACACAACAGTAACACCATTTAACAATTATACACACGTCCAACCAATCACAGAACTGACATTTACACAAATAACAGCAAGGATATATCTTAAAATTCCTATATATTTCCTCAATAAACTTCTTATTTTTAAGACTTTGTAATTCACTTAATTCATTACAAGTTTCTAGTCTATTCACGTTAGCTTGGTACCGCTGCCAGATTTTGCAAGGGGCTAATAAAGGGGTCATCAGTGTAGGGTATTCCAACTGTAGTGGCACAGAGGGTCCTACAGAACAGTCTTCCTAACATTTGGTCCTGTCCCATCTGTCTATGCTATTCCCTGGTGTGTGCGTTAGAGAAACTCTGTTTCTCCCCTTTCCTAAGCTGAGAGCTTAGTGCTGGCAGTAGCTGGTTGCCTATTGGCTATATGTCACGCCTCTACTGATTGGCTGGTGAGTTGAGAGTGGTAAAACACTACATGGGTCCCTAGGCAGAGAGGATGGAGATTAGAGAAAGTGCGAGAAGTAGAGAGGAAGTGGAGGAGGAGTTAGTGAGTTGTTGTGGTAGGAGTCGGTGGCAGTCGGAGGAGAGGAGGCAGCAAGACATGGTCAGAGAAAGGAGGTGTCTGCAGTTCAGTGTGTGCTCAACAATTCAGCAGTTAAGCAAGGGTAGCATGGTCTATTTCTGCTCCCTTGTCTTTCCAGCGGCAAGAGGAAATAGTTGGAGGTCAGCGTCTCACTTAACAGTAAGTTAAACTACCTGGGGAATTCAAAACCAGGATTAGTTCAGCGACCATTGCAACTCACATTTCACTCCTTTATTTTACACTTCCAGTGAACCCTCAACTAGTAACAAGTGGGGAGATTAATACTGAGTGACCTCTAGCACTAGAGAGAGAGAGCTGAAAATAAGTGGAGATTCAATTGTCAAATCTACTGTTTTCATCGTGTCAATTCACTGCATTGTTGTGGACCCTGCTGTATCTGCAAAACATTGTCTACCTGTCATTGCAATCAAGCTTCAGTACACCTGCATACTACCAGTTTACTATTTGAAGCTACAGGACTTGTCTCAAGTAATTCCACCATCATTAGACTTGTAAGTTCAGGTTGGAGTACTGGCACAATGACAAAACAATTATCCATTTCAAACATACTTAAGTATGTTATTTGTGCTATTGTGCAACTGCTGAGCAGAGCCCCATTATCGTCACTTCTGGGAGGGCTTAGAGAGCCACCCATGACAACCATCTTTCAATCCCCGTGGTCTCCCCCACTTTGGCTCGCTCAGCTCGGCCGTTGCACAACCAATGAAAAAGCTGTAATTTCAATGTCATAATAGCTACTTTTTTGGCAAGAATTTAGTATCGCTTGTAGTTTCCCTTCCCATTAGTATTATGTAAATGATTACATGTGTATGTGTTTTATATGTCCTCAATGTCTGGATCATCACTCATAGTTGAATGTGGCTCACCAGATACAAAGAGTTGGGGTCTGCTCTGTACAGTGGGCTGCAGAAAGAAATAGGCTCTGCATACAGCACGCGCCGGCATGGACCTCAGAATAACCAAAGGGACCTATCAGAAATTCCATTCAAAAATTGATTTCAATGTCCTGTTAGAACTGCTTTTAATGCTGAGGGTATTTGTCAAAGTCCATGAAAAGTGCTGTAAGGTCAGCAATAATGGAAGACAGGTCATGATGGGCACAGGATGACCCTTTAGTATTTGTTTCCTACTGCTGTAGTGAGAAGTCGGCGGGAGTAGCCCGAGTGGGTGCACTAGCTTTGACCTTCTCATGGTGGTGGCTACTCAGCCTAAAATGGTCACTCGTGCGGTAGGTGGGATTACAAATGGGATTCCTGGCATAGCGATGAGTAACTACTGTAAGTACGGTGTGACGCCAGTGTCTTTTGAGTACGTTGCAGTAATGGAATAAAAAGATGAGTGCAACACACGTTATAAAAAACTGAAGGCACACAGTTTACTTGAACGTGGTGGACTAAGTACAGTGGTTACAGTCGTCAATTGGCAGGCAGTGAAAACTTCAATGAATTCAACAGAGTAAATTGCATATAGTAACTCTCTAACCTTTTCCTTAAGAATGAGTGGGCTTGCCGGACTAGGTGAAGCGCCTACAATGCTAGGAGGTTATTTGTGGAGGACTGGAGGGGGTAGCACAGGCTCTCCTGGCAGCTCATTGACTGCTAACTGTGGAGGGACAAGTTTAACTCCCAGTTGCGATGGCTGATCTCTTCCTGGCCTATGTGGGGACTGTCCTGGCTCTTGTTTGTTTCGGCAGGGTTGACGAAGACTCTGATACCACTCCGGGCTCCGTCGGATCCCGACCCACAGCTCCTGTACATCTCTAGTGTGTTCTGTCTCCTTTTCGCCTCTGCTCCTCTTCTCACCACTCGCTTTCTTTTCCCACGCTCTCCCTTCTCCTTCCGCTGACTCACTTCCTCTCCTCTACCCTTCCTCCACTTTCCTGGGCTTTTCAGACTCCTTCTACTGGAGTCACATGGCGAGTTTTTCCCAATCACCAAAAACCTCTCAGACGGAGAGAATGACCAATCTGATAATTAGCTGCAAGCAACCAATCAGTAGAGGTGCTGTTACTAGGCAGATTCCCGGCAACCCATTATGAGGAACAAATACAGTTTTCCCCTTGATGGATGCCTCCTAAGTCCCTAAAGCAAGGTGCCCAGGACCTATTAACGCTTTGCCTACCCTGTAAGACCCTCCGTATCACTGCACTGCTTTTCAGGAATTTTTCTTACTGCCTTTAGTATTCAGTAGAGTGAACATAAATAGGAATGCAATAGGGAAAAAGAACAAAAATGTGTGAGAAACAGTCACTGCAACAAGCGCTCTTCTGCAATGTTCTTGTGTGAAGGCCCTCGTGTACTTCTGTACTTCAAAATGGAAAGGTTTCCACACTCCCAACTGTGAGAACCTTCACAACTGTCATTTTCTTTCATTTTTAGAGTTTTCTAGAAAAAACTAGGTGCTATCCATTCTAATGTTGCAGCGTATGTTTGGCATATGTCCGGCAAAATGCTCACACTGCATACCAAAGACTTTCTTAGAGGTCTATGGGTCCCATGATTGTCCACAGTGTCAATCTAGCATCTTCTGGTAAAACTCAGCATACGAACTTCCCACACGGATGGGTGCAGCACAGTACATGTAAAGCCATCCATCAGAGGAAGAGGTTGGAGGTACTGTACGCATTTCAGTCATCTGGTTAACGCATATGTTTGGAAATACTCCAAAGGTATACGTAAAACAGATGGCCGAGAACACAATGGGGCAGATTTACAAATCTAATATTTAGACAGTATACAAAGAATAACATTTCCTTTACTGTATTTTTGTTTTATTCTTTATTTTCATTTATTTTTCTTTATTGTATAATTTAGGTTTATAATTTTGTACAGATACATTTTTACATATTTGTAATATTGGTATTTATATTGCGTTTCTATACGTATTGGTCCAGCTACATAATATTTGTAGCAGCTTTTCGATGCGGTTCTGGTCCCCTATAAGGTTGGTGTCTACATGACGCCAGTGGTGTGAATCGGCCACTCTTGTCATGCGCTGTTTGAGGTTCATCACGCAGCGCCATTAGCATCAATGTTACCATGGTTTTGGTGCTTGCTGTCGGTGACGTGGATGTGTGCGCATTTGCAATAGAATTATACATCATGTATTGTATGAAAGGGTTGAAGCTGAGTACAGTGAAACGCTCATCAGGGCAAACGTTCTTTTGCAACTGGCATCACTGGACCTGGGAGCCTAATATGAGTCAGGGAAAGGCATTAACCATAGTGTTCATGTTTAGAGTTACTATGATCTCTTCTGATTGCCCTTGCTTCCCCACACTCATGTATGATTATACGTCAACTATTCACTGTGGGCATTGTTTTATTAGGACTATAACAGACTGGTATGTGATCAATGCCCGTGTCACTTAGGTTCTTTTTCTACTTGATGTACGTGATCCAACAGGTTGTCTGTCTGATTGCCTGCATACAGCTCTGCTATATATCCTCGCCACCTATGCTTGATTTAATCTTCTTCTTGTAATAATTTGCCATCACAATCTTTGATGGTTGCTGCCTTGCGTGGTACAAATGGTGCCCAGGTCTGCTCAGTTGTGGCCTTACTGGTTTGCTTCTTCCAGTTTTGTGCATTGGTCGTTCCAGTAGCGCTCCTTGTCTCGTCTGAGTTTTCTTTGAAATTCCGAATTTAGCTGTTTAAATTCAACTATGGTGCCCACTGCTTTAGCTGCTTGGTGCTTATTGGTGATTATGATGGATTTGTAGAATATCCATTGCGGGCTTTTGGCTGATTTTTTGACAAGGATGATTTGTTCAGCTGTGTTCTGTGTGATGGATTTGATTTCTTCCCATAATTCGTCAGGGTCATTTTGATCACATACCAGCCAAACTGTGCAAATCAGTGTTAGTCAAGATCCTAACCGAGCTATGTTAAAAGATCTGCAGCTCTAAATCGTGGCCCAAAGACTGGACAAGATCTGTCTTCATCACACTTCCAAAAAAAGTGATGCTCAAGAATGTTCCAATTACGGCATCGTTGCCCTCATACCTCACGCCAGCAAAATTATTTTAAACATCATACAAAACGCATCATGACAATTGTTTAATTGTGATTGTTCTCTTGCTGAGAACAATCACATTTTGCTCTACTGGCTAACACGGTACCAGATCTTTGTTTTCATTAATTGTTTAATTGGAACTGCCGGACGTTCAAGCTGGCTTCTGCAAAAGTCGTGGCTCCAGAGACGAAATCATGCTGGATCATGGAGAAGACCTGGGAGTATCATCAGGATGTGTACACATGTTTCATCGACTACAGCAAGGCTTGTGATTGTGTTGACCATGACGAGTTTTGGAAGTGTCTGAAGCAAATGGGTGTCCCAAAACATATTGAACAGCTTATAAGGTCGCTTTACAACAACCAAGAAGCAGCAGTCAGGACAGCTTATGGAAACTCAGATTGGTTGGGAATCTAGAAATGCGTACGGCAAGGCTGCATTCTATCACCAGTCCTTTTCAATCTGTATGCAGGAATGATCATGAGGCGATGCAATCTGGACAAATCAGAAATCAGAGTCAAAATCGGTGTCAGAAATGTCAACAACCTCCGATCTGCAGATGACACCATCCTGGTTGTGGAAAGTGCAAGGGACCGGGCATACCTTATTCAACGAGTGTAAAAGGAAAGCGAACGCATGGGACTGTACCTCAACAGCAAGAAAATGAAAGTCATGGCTGCGGTAGGCAACGGTACAGTGAACATAAAAACAAGAGACTGATTACACTTGGTAGGAATGCAATGCAAGAATAGGAAAGATCTGGAAAAGCAAGGACAAAAACCAGACTGGTCAATGCAATCGTCTTTCCCACGACGAGGTATGGCTGCGAAAGTTGGACGCTCAGGAAAACAGGCAGAAGGAAAGTTGATGCGTTTGAACTCTGGTGCTGGAGGAGAATTCTGCGGACACCTTAGACTGCCATGAGAACGAACAAGGTAGTGTTAGATCGCGCCAAACCAAAAATATCACTAGTAGGCAAAATCATCAAACAGTGGCTCTCTGTTTTTAGACATGTGATGCGTGCGAACTCCATGGAAGCAGTACTAATGCTTTGCAAGATCAGTGGGAAGAGAAGATCATGACAACAAAGAACAAGATAGCGAGATACAATCAAGGCCACCACGAAAATGTCCATCGCGGCGCTGACAGAAGTGGTAAAAGACAGAAACGCGTAGAGAACATTGGTCCATAGAGCGACCAAAGGTCGGATGTGACTGAACGGATAGTCATCATCATAACAGGCTATTTAACAGATGATGGTTCTTTGAGGGTTTTTGGGTCTGTTATTGGCAGTTTGGCTTCTTGCTATCTTTGTAGCCTCTAGTTATGTTTTTTATGTGTAATTATTTATATGAACATGAATTTGATATTGATTACATTTTGGCCATTTTATATTTAGTGTTTTCTTGGTTGATGTAATTCTAAGTAGGACTGCGGCCATGTTGTATATCTTGTGAGGTTTTTGTAGGAGTATATAATATATAGACAATGTCAAGCAGTCTTGGGGTGTGTCAAATCAATCAACGCAGGTCCTGCAATATTATTACTTAGCTTTATCACTACCTTTTGGTTGGCTAACTTTGTACAAGTATTTTGCACCAAAATCTTGATGAGGTAACATGAAAGCTGTGCTGTGATTGGTTGTTATATATTATACCACTGAGGTAACATGAAGGCTGTGCTGTGATTGGTTGATATATATTATACTGCTGAGGTAACATGAAAGCTGCTCTGTGATTGGTTATATATTATACTGAGGTAACATGAAAGCTGCTCTGTGATTGGTTGTTATATATTATACTGCTGAGGTAACATGAAAGCTGCGCTGTGATTGGTTGTTATATATGATACTGCTGAGGTAACATGAAAGCTGCACTGTGATTGGCTGTTATATATTATACCACTGAGGGGGCGTGGCTAAGCTACCAAAGAGAATGGATGCACACTGCCAGGGCTCTGCTATTGCTGAACATGATTTTGGTTCATCCCGCAACCTAGGAGCCTGGGACAGCTTGCAACACCTGTGCGCTGGGCTCCTGTGCTGCCAAGGATTGGATAGAGCCCCTCTGAAGCAGATGCGTGACCGCAGGCACCTACAGAAACTGCGGCCTGGTGAGGCCTGCACATCCCCAGCCTTAATTACTCAGACCATCCAGACAGGCCAGCGTGACACAGAGGGAGACAGTAGCAGCCTTATCTGTCAGCTGTGGAGCTCACCATGGACCCAACCATCCTCTGGACAGCAGTGGTGAGGAGGAAAAGTCCCTGCAATGCTGTGTAGCTGTCGGCTCGGCGGAGGATAAGGCGAGGGGAAGCAGAGAGCCTGCTCCGCTCTCGAGAGCGGGAGGGGGAGCCTGCCGACTTGGAGCCTGTAGTGACTGCAACAGCTATTTAACAGGGGACCCTGGTTTTCACACCACAGATCCAGGATAATGCTCCCCACCGGACACAACAGCAGGACAGAGTACTCACACATTGACCTGCTGTGCCTGGGATCGCTGCTCTGGAGTAGGAGGGGGAGAGGTCTGCTCACTGCCACCTTGTTATCCTGCAGTCAGTGCACCAGCCATAGCTGGACGTTCTGTGGGACACACAACACTCTGGTCTGCTGTTGGCCCCATAGTCCTAACCAGTGGTGTAGCTAAAGGCTCATAGGCCCGGGTGCAAAAGTTTATCTTGGGGCCCCCAACTTCTCTTAAACCCTTAAAGCAAAGGCATAACTTGAAAATCCTGGACCCCAATGTAAAGCCTGTAAGAGGGACCCCAACTATAATGCTTTATTCATAGAACTAGGCTCCCTATATGGACAAGTGAGGCCTTATGGGCTCCCTAAAGCTCCTGGGCCCGGGTGCAACTGCATCCCCTGCATCCCCTCCAGTGACGCCACTGGTCCTAACACTTCCAAAAATTAATAAATATATCCACCTCGAGGTCTTTGTAATAAGGGACTGTAACTTTCAAGCCTATACCAAATAAGTGGTTCCTCTGCTGCCACCCAGTGGTGAGACTCTGCACAGCAACTTCATCTATGCATAAAATCACCAATTGCTGCTTGATTTAAGTGCCTTTACACCAGACAGAGGAACTTGAATTCCTACTTCTTCCAATGCATATTTTCAAAGAATAATAAGGATTAAGTTGGTCCATAAGTCACATTAACATTAAACCGGAGCCCTGGTATTTTTCTAATAAGTCTTGTACATCTAGAGACTGCACTCCTTTAATCACCTCATCTATTCACTGACTACCTTTCTAAGGGACTTAAAGCCCCAATTTTTTTATGAGAGACAACTCTCTGCCTCAACCAATCTCTAAAGTTGATGTCTGGACCTCCATGTCAATCAGTCGCTAACTGTAGTATTGACTCTTGAATATAGATAGGTGGACAATAGGAAAGTAGAGAAGACCGAGAAAACAATAAAGGGCTGGGAGGGGACGGTTGTCATCGTAGTCCCCAACAAAGAACACACGGCGGAGCCTAATAGCAGGTGCAGACCTCCCACGTAAATATAACGGCCAGGTATTGCTGAGCCAGCCCCTCGTGGATCCGCAGCTTTTAGAGACATACAATCACGTAGCTGCATACCTGCAGCAGAAAAGCTGCTAAACAAATAACATGCAGTAAGGAGAGACAACAACTTGCATAACCTTCAGGATAAGTAGAAGAATGAGATTAGCGCTCCAATGTGAGGTGGAGAAAATGGCAGGGTGAAGAGAAATAGAAAGAGGAGGAAAGGGAAATCCAGTTGAACTCACCCCAGACGTACCGGACCCTGTGTAAGGTCACGGTGCGTCTAATGATTGATAAAGGCTGATGTTTCAGCCAAAACGCGTTGCACCTTGTGAATAAAGAACCTTTATAACGTCAATCTTGGACAAGATTCATTTCTACAAGCTGACCTGGATTTTCAGGGGTGTCATTTGCACTGACACCCCTGCTAAGTAAGTTCCTTCTGCCTTCTCATTTCACCTATCCGATTACTGGAGCACGGGGTTTTTTTCTAATTTGTTGTCATAACCTTCAGGAGTGAGACACCAAGTGTGATCCCATTGTAACCCGAGTTACAAAGAAAAGTATAAATAAGCCTGAAGGTTTAGGGGTGTAAAACCCTGCACAATAACAATGTACCAATAAGCAAAACCATATAATATAATTCTCATTCTATCAAGGCAAACTAGCGCCATAACGCAAGCACTGGACCGCTTGCCAACAATGATCCTTAACTAACCAGGTTCTCATACTGCAGCCTGTGCAATTATATGCTGAGCTTCTCGCTGGTCTGACCACAGTTATCCTACGCTAACCCATAGCTGGCCTTTGAAGTAACTAAATTTACGCCCTTCCATCTCAAAGAGATCCCCGCGATCTACCCCCAGAACTTGGAGCAAAGGGTCATGGACAGATACCTAAGAAAGTCAGACCTAAGCAGCACCCCCCACTCCTCTCCACAACCCTTGGGCCTTCTCTCATCAGAAAACACTCTTGTTTCGGCCATGCCGCGATAAAAAGACAAGAAGGATAAAAAGGACAAAATTATTGCCAAACCCACTTCAACTCTCACTCAGTCAACCCCAGAAGATGATCTCTCACAGCATCTTATCCAAAAACCAGAACAGGGATCACCATACGACTCTCCAAGTCATAGCCCATCTCGCTCAACCCTAGACCTCCAGATGCGGGAAACCAACGTCCTAGACAAGTAATAGCAAAATATCTAAACTGGACAGTTAAGGAGAAGATTCTGGGAGATTACCGCCGTCAATCAACTTTAAAGATCAGAGACTTCAAAGTAATAATTTTCCAGGACTTCTCGGCACTTGTAACTTAGAAATGCAGAGCCTTCACCCCAATCTGTCGCTACCTTCACGAGAAAAATATATGGTTCCAACTCCTGTGCACGGCCAGGCTTAAAACGCAACATAATGGTCAACAGCTGATACACAGTGACCCTAGATCAGCACATCGATATTTCAACCTTAATAAAGATGGTCATCGGCAATAAAACAGGCTTTAGGAAACATTGACGTTCTCCAGTAGGCTAGAGGCTTAGAGCCGGAGACCACATTGACCCGTCAGGGCTGCAGTACCGCTTATTTCTCTTATTTCATTTTTTTTCATATTCAAAGTTATGGGGCTTAGTCCTCATGTTGATCTGGAAACTATACAACTATATGGTTGTTAATGGTTAATTTTCATAGTTGTACTGTTCTGACACCAAGATGTCTTTCCTCTCCACTGCCTCGCAGGTTGAGCTGGCTGGCGCGCGGGTTCCCGACCTGAATTTATCTGATCCCTCGTTGCTCGCTGGGACGACAGGGAACAAAGTAATAAATAATAACGCAACACACACCGATCCACTCTTGTTGCTATGACAAACACTAGGCATACATCAGAACAAGAATACATGAGCTCCACTGACATTAAATTGGTTTAGTGGAATGTGGCAGGCCTCAACACGCCAATTAAGCGTAAGAAGGTCCTCACTCACTTGAGGTGCCTTTGACCGAATGTGGTCTTTTTACAGGAAACACATTGGAAGTCTGGATCGAGAGCCTCCTGGATGGCCTCTTAGACTCCTGCTACACTGCTAGCTATACATCCAAGACACGTGACGTGGCCATTCTCTTTTGAAGGGGCCTGCCATACTCCATAGAAGAGGAGCTAGTTAATGAAAAGGGTAGATATCTGCTATTAACAGTAAATATCTACAATGAACACTATACTCTCCTCAATTTATATGCCCCAAATTATCCAAACACTAATTGTTTCCCCAAAATTACCTCCTTCATACTCCAGAGACAGGACACACACTTGGTTGTGTGTGTGTGTGTGTGTGTGTGTGGGGGGGGGGGGGGTACCTTAACACCACTATTTGCCCAACCCTAGACAAATCCTCACTAAATGTGTCCCACACGCAACCCTCTAAAGATCTGACATATCTTATGGAAATGGGAATGCTTTGTGACTAGAGATGAGCGAGCACCAAAATGCTCGGGTGCTCGTTACTCGAGTCGAACTTTTCGCGATGCTCGAGGGTTCGTTTCGAGTAACGAACCCCATTGAAGTCAATGGGCGACCCGAGCATTTTTGTATATCGCCGATGCTCGCTAAGGATTTCATTTGTGAAAATATGGGAAATTCAAGAAAGTGATGGGAACGACACAGAAACGGATAGGGCAGGTGAGGGGCTAAATGTTGGGCTGCATCTCAAGTTTCCAGGTCCCACCATTAAGCCACAATAGCAGCAAGAGTGGGCCCCCCCAACAATTTTTACTTCTGAAAAACCCTCATTAGCAAGGCATACCTTAGCTAAGCACCACACTACCTCCAACAAAGCACAATCACTGCCTGCATGACACTCCGCTGCCACTTCTCCTCGGTTACATGCTTCCCAACCCCCCCGCATGACCTAGTGTCCACAGCGCACACCAAAGTGTCCCTGCGCAGCCTTCAGCTGCCCTCATGCCACACGCTGGCCTCATAGCCACACCACCCTCATGTCTATTTATGAGTGCATCTGCATGAGGAGGAACTGGAGGCAGACACTGCAGAGGGTTGGCAGGGCCAGGCAGCGACCCTCTTTAAAAGGGGCGGGGCGATAGCCCACAATGCTGTACAGAAGCAATGAGAACTCCAATCCTGTGCCACCTCCGTCAGGAGCTGCAAACGTGGGCATAGCAATGGGGAATCCATGTGCCACGCAGTATTCATTCTGTCAAGGTGTCGCATAGCATAATCCACACTGCAAGGGGAAAGCCGTCAGCGCTCTGCCCCCTACCCAAGTTAGGCAGTGCCTTTGTGCCAGACAGATCAAACACCACAATGGGAACTAAGTTTGCACCAACAGCATAGGTGGGTCCTAGGAAACCCAAGACATGAACAAAAAATTGATCTGAACGGCCAAACATGGCAGACTTGCACCGCGCCCACGGCATAGGCCTTGGCCCACAGATTCAGCAATCCTAGGCTGGAAGCGGGCTTTCACTGCACTCAGGACATAGGCCTCTGCACAAACTCTCAGCAATCGCGTGCCTACAGTGGACTCCAATGCTAGCGTAGCTGTGCACGTCTCATTAGCGCTGTATTGCTCCTGTAGTTTGTCCCAATGCAGTGCCCCGGAAGTAGAGCTAACGTCAGATTAAATACAGGTGGGCTTCGGCCCACACTGCATGCCCCAGTCAGACTGGGGTTCTTTATAAGTAGACACAGGCAGGTACAACTCCGTGTGGACCGACAGCATGGGTTGGTCCCAGGAAGCCACCGGCGTTACATAAATAAATTCCATTGCATTGCCCAGCACAGCTGAGGTAACATCAGATTAAATGCAGGTGGGCTTCGGACGACACTGCATGCCCCACTCAGACTGGGTTTTTTTTATAAGTAGACACAGGCAGGTACAACTCCCTAATGTGAAGTCCGTGTGGACCCAAAGCATGGGTGGCTCCCTGTAACCCACCAGCTGTACATAAACAAATCCAATTGCAGTGCCCTGGACAGCAGAGCTAACGTCAGATTAAATACAGGTGGGCTTCGGCCCACACTGCATGCCCCAGTCAGACTGGGGTTCTTTTTAAGTAGACACAGGCAGGTACAACTCTGTGCGGACCGATAGCATGGGTGGGTCCCAGGAAGCCACCGGCGTTACATAAATAAATCCCATCGCATTGCCCAGCATGACTGAGGTAACGTCAGATTAAATACAGGTGGGCTTCGGCCCACACTGCATGCCCCAGTCAGACTGGGTTTTTTTTATAAGTAGACACAGGCAGGTACAACTCCCTAATGTGAAGTCCGTGTGGACCCAAAGCATGGGTGGCTCCCTGGAACCCACTGGCGGTACATAAACAAATCCCATGGCAGTGCCCAGCACAGCTGAGGTAACGTCAGATTAAATGCAGGTGGGCTTTGGCCCACACTGCATGCCCCAGTCTGACCAGGGTTTTTAATACATAGACACTGGCAGGTACAAATCCGTAATGTGAAGTCCCTGTGGACCCACAGCATGGGTGGCTCCCTGGAACCCATCGGCGGTACATAAATGTATCCCATTGCAGTACGCTGCTCAGCAGAGCTAACGTCAGATACAATACAGGTGGGCTTTGGCCCACAGTGCATGCCCCAGTCAGACTGGTAATATGAACCTTAACAGTAACCGCGTTGGTGGGAATGTGGTTGCGACTGCTGACCTAGTAGCGCGGTTTTATTTAGTTGGTTTTCAGAATGTGGCCAGGATTAAGTGGGCCGTGGCGGGGGGATGGTGGGGGGGCTCTCTTGTTGTGGTGTTAAAGGTGAAATTCTTGGACTGCCACCAGATGGACCAATGCAAAGGTATTTGCCAAGAATGTTTTCATTGTTGGAGGAGGAGGGGGATGTTTTTGAGCCTCTACGTGTCCTCTCCACGTGTCCGTGGTTATATGCACCTTAACAGTAACCGCGTTGGTGGGAAATGGCCTCGCCACCATCATGTCTTTGGGAAGCCTCCGTTTCCACATCCCAGTGACATAGAATTAGCAGCGGTATAGGCAGAGCCCAGAATTAGTAACATTTCAGCGATAGCATTAGGGACAGGCCCCAGTAACATATCACTAGCAGCAGTATAGGGGGAGCACAGTATTAGTTCCATTTCAGTAGTAGTAGCAGTCTGGACAGGCCCCAGTAACATATCACTAGCAGCAGTATAGGGGGAGCACAGTATTAGTTCCATTTCAGTAATAGTAGCAGTCAAGACAGGCCCCAGTAACATATCACTAGCAGCAGTATAGGGGGAGCCCAGTATTAGTTCCATTTCAGTAGTAGTAGCAGTCTAGACAGGCCCCAGTAACATATCAGGGGCCTACCCCTACCCCTCAGCATGGTGTATTACGAGATGAGTAGAAACAGAACGCTGTAATTAAATGTGCCGCTTATTGGCCTGTGGTTGGCCTTACGGAGCGCACAGCAGAGCCAGGAAACAATTATGCGCAAGTCTGTAGTGAGACCTAGGTGCGTAGGACTGAGCTACTGGAATTCACAGCGCAGAACCAGCCAAGTGGCCAAAGGCCAGTGGTAGGCCTTAAGTATTTTGCTTCAATTTTTTAAAATGGTGAGGTTAAAAACCAGACAGACACCGCATGCAGCGTATATATGTATACTGTTTCCCTCTGGCGGGATGACGGCGATCATGTAACGGACACAGCAGAGCCAGGAAACAATTATGCGCAAGCCTGCTGTAACGCTTAGCTGGGTAATAATGAGCGACGACTACTCCCAGCAGACACGCAGTAAACTGAAGACGGTCACAGGCAGCCCAAATATAGTATTTTTTCCCAATTTGGGGGAAAAAGCCCGCTGTCTATATAGCCTGTATATGGATTTCCCTTTTGGAGGAGGACTGTGGTTATTGAAAGCACAGTGCAGCCAGAAAAAATTATGCGCAAGGCTGGGTATTAATTACCGACTACTACCCCCAGCAGACACGCAGTAAACTGAAGACGGTCACACGCAGCCCAAATATAGTATTTTTTCCCAATTTTGGGGAAAAAGCCCACTGCCTATATAGCCTGTATATGGATTTCCCTGTTGGAGGATGACTGTGGTTATTGAAAGCACAGTGCAGCCAGAACAAAATTATGCGCAAGGCTGGGTATTAATTAGCGACTACTACCCCCAGCAGACACGCAGTAAACTGAAGACGGTCACAGGCAGCCTAAATATAGTATTTTTTCCCAATTTTGGAGAAAAAGCCCACTGCCTATATAGCCTGTATATGGATTTCCCTGTTGGAGGATGACTGTGGTTATTGAAAGCACAGTGCAGCCAGAACAAAATTATGCACAAGGCTGGGTATTAATTAGCGACTACTACCCCCAACAGACACGCAGTAAACTGAAGACGGTCACAGGCAGCCCAAATATAGTATTTTTTTCCCAATTTTGGGGAAAAAGCCCACTGCCTATATAGCCTGTATATGGATTTCCCTGTTGGAGGATGACTGTGGTTATTGAAAGCGCAGTGCAGCCAGAACAAAATTATGCGCAAGGCTGCAGTAACACCTAGCTGGGTAATAAGTGAGCGACTACTACCCCCAGCAGACACGCAGTAAACTGAAGATGGTTACAGGCAGCCCAAAGATGTTTTTTTCCAATTTTTTTGAAAAAGCCCACTGCCTATATAGCCAGTATACCTCTTTCCCTGTACCACTGTCCCTGCCTCACCAGTACTGCCCCTATACTCGGTAAAATGACTGCAGACTGAGGACTCTATGGTCTGCACGCCCGATATACAAAAAAAAAAAAAGTGCAACACTGCTAAAACCAGCCTCAACAGTACTGCACACGGTCAGATGTGGTCCTAAGAAGGACCGTTGGGGTTCTTGAAGACGAATATAACAGCCTAGCACTCTCCCTATAGCAGCTACAGCAAGACAGCACTTTACCTAATGTCTCTCAGCGTGCATCTGTGGCAAGCAGCGGGCAGCCCCAGTTTACATACTCGGGTGGCACCTGATCCCCCCAGCCACTCACTGCAGGGGGGTGGTATAGGGCTGGAACTTCACAGGAGGAAGTTGCAATGCCTTCCCTGTGTTACTATTGGCCAGAAACGGCGCAAAATTTTCTGGGAAGAAAATGAAAGTGACTCGAACACCGCGTGGTGCTCGTCTCGAGTAACTTGCATCTCGAGTACCCTAATACTCGAACAAGCATTAAGCTCGGACGAGTACGCTCGCTCATCTCTAATAGTAACACATTTTCTATTTTTCTCATCTGTTTTTACCTTTTGATTAAAAAATCATACATTCTATGGTCTTTAGATGACCATGGGGGTGGCCATCTCTCTTGAGCTGCAGTTAATAGCATTTACAGCAGCCTCATGGGCCATAGATGCAAGGGACATGACGGGAGCCATTGCAGAATTTTAGAATTTTTTAAAATAAATATAGAACATGTAGAGATGAGCGAGCGTACTCGTTCGAGCTTGATGCTCATTCGAGTATTAGGGTGTTCGAGATACTCGTTACTCGAGACGAGCACCACGCGATGTTCGAGTTACTTTCACTTTCATCTCTGAGACATTAGCGCGCTTTTCTGGCCAATAGAAAGACATGGAAGGCATTACAACTTCCTCCTGTGACGTTCCAGCCCTATACCACCCCTCTGCAGTGAGTGGCTGGGAAGATCAGGTGACACCCGAGTATTAAAATCTGCCCCGCCCACGGCTCGCCACAGATGCATGGTGACAGAGATCAGGGAAAGTGCTGTCTTGCTGTAGCTGCTATGGGGAGAGCGTTAGGTGTTATATTAGTCTTCAAGAACCCCAACGGTCCTTCTTAGGGCCACATCTGACCGTGTGCAGTACTGTTGAGACTGCTTTTAGCTGTGCTGCACAATTTTTTTTTTTTTTTTGTATATCGGGCGTGCAGACCATTGCGTCCTCAGTCTGCAGTCATTGTACAGAGTATAGGGGCAGTACTGGCGAGGCAGGGAAAGAGGGAAAGGTGAAAGAGATATACTGTCTATATAGGCAATGGGCTTTTTCAAAAAAAGTGGGAAAAAAATACTATATTTGGGCTGCCTGTGACCGTCTTCAGTGTACTGCGTGTCTGCTGGGGGCAGTAGTCCTAATTAATATGCAGCTTAATACGCAAAATTGTTTCCTGGCTCTGCTGTGCCCATTACATCACCGCCATCATAGCGCCAGAGGGAAAGAGTATACAATATATACGCTGCATACAGTATCTGTCTGGTGTTTCAGCTCACCATTTAAAAAAAGGGAAGCCAAATACTTAAGGCGTACCCCTGCCCTTTGGTGACTTGACTGCTTCTGCGCTGTGAATTCCACTAGCTCAGTCCTACGCACCTAGGTCTCACTACAGGCGTGCGCAAAATTGTTTCCTGGCTCTGCTGTCTCCGTTACATCACCGCCATCATAGCGCCAGAGGGAAACAGTAAACATAATATACGCTGCATACAGTATCTGCTGTTTCAGCTCACCATTTAAAAAAGGGAAGCCAAATACTTAAGGCGTACCACTGCCCTTTGGCGACTTGACTGCTTCTGCGCTGTGAATTCCACTAGCTCACTCCTACACACCTAGGTCTCACTACAGGTGTGCGCAAAATTGTTTCCTGGCTCTGCTGTCTCCGTTACATCACCGCCGTCATAGCGCCAGAGGGAAACAGTAAACATAATATACGCTGCATACAGTATCTGTCTGCTGTTTCAGCTCACCATTTAAAAAAAGGGAAGTCAAATACTTAAAGGGGTTGTCCTGCAAAAGCAAGTTGGGTTATACACTTCTGTATGGCCATATTAATGCACTTTGTAATGTACATTATGCATTAATTATGAGCCATACAGAAGTTATTCACTTACCTGTTCCGTTGCTAGCGTCCTCGTCTCCATGGTGCCGTCTAATTTTCAGCGTCTAATCGCCGGATTAGACGCGCTTGCGCAGTCCGGTCTTCTTTTCTGAATGGGGCCGCTCGTGCCGGAGAGCGGCTCCGTGTAGCTCCGCCCCGTCACGTGCCGATTCCAGCCAATCAGGAGGCTGGAATCGGCAATGGACCGCACAGAAGCCCTGCGGTCCACCGAGGGAGAAGATCCCGGCGGCCATCTTCACCAGGTAAGTAAGAAGTCACCGGAGCGCGGGGAATCAGGTAAGCGCTGTGCGTTTTTTTTTTTTTTTTAAACAATTTCTTTTTATTGGAATAATGGTATAACAATGCCGGATATAAGGACATGCATATCAGCCACGCAGGGCCAGTTTGAGAATAACCATTCAGTTACAGACATCAGAATAAATATAACGCTTCTGTCATTTATAGCATACTTCCGGCCAGGTAACGGGGAGGATAATCAGGGGTATAGGCGGGGGGGGGGGGGGAGGGGAGTGAGGGTGCGAGGTGTAACAAGAAACACCCCTAGGGGAACCGGGTATGATCAGGTGGGGTTGATTTAGGGAAAACAATTTGGGAGAACAAACAGCAAGATGTTGTCTTTATATTGTGGTGTGAACATAGGCAGATCCTTTATTTTAGGTTGCGGCGAAATCTGGATTGTCCTGAAAGCAGATCCATGGGGTCCAAAGGGCCGTGAAGTCGTCCCTGGTGTTGGCCTCCCACGCCAGGATCTCCTCAAACCGAAAGATTTGCGCTATCCTGTCTAACCACTGGCGGATTTGTGGAATCTCTTTCTCTTTCCAGAAGAGGGGTATCAGTAGTTTAGCTGCCGTTAAAAGGATTGCAGGCAAACTTTTTTTTGAGGGTTTGAAATGGTTTGTGGGGAGCCAGATAAGTATCTCCTCCGGTCTAAAGGAGTAAGAGGTATGGCATATTTTGTTGATAATGTTGGTGACTGACCGCCAGTAGGGCTTAATTTTTGAACATTCCCACCAGATATGGAGGGCTGTCCCTTTTTCTTCCTCACATCTCCAGCAGACGTCTGTAGATGTCGGGTTCGTTTTGGAAGTTGTGACCGGGGTTCTATACCACCTGGTCAACAGCTTGTAAGAGTTTTCCTGTGTGCGAACGCATTTTGAGAACCCGTGGGAATTCCTCAGGACTTTTAGGGTATCTTCTCGACTGAGAGTAAGTCCCAGTTCTCTTTCCCATTCCCTCAAAAACCAGGGCCTATCTGAGGCTTTTTGCAACAGAAGTCCTTTATAAAGATGTGTAACCAACTTTTTTGGTCGAGAGGGTAGGGAAGTATATGTCTCAAACCATGTCGGGTCCCTCGAGTTCTCAAGGTGGGTGGCTTGGAACTGTCTCAGTGAGCGATATAGATTAGCCCTTTCCAAGAAGTTGCGCGGCGGTTGTGGGAGCCAACTGTCTAGCTGCATCGGGTCTGTCAAAGTGGGGCCCTTAAGAATATCGTAAATTGTGGTGGATTGGAGTTTATCCCATATTCCTTCACTTCCCCGTGGTTTATTGGCTAGGATAGAGGGTATTATGGAAGCTGGTGTCATGGGGGGGAGGGACTTTGCACTTGTCACTCCCATCCGTGCATGTTTCAGTATCTTGATGGTGCATTTTGTGATAGGGTTAAGGTGCACATGTTTATCTTGTGTGAGACCATTAACCCAGAGCAGGCCTTGGTTATCCTTCCCAAGTATTGTCCTTTCCATACAAAGTGTTGGGGAGGCAATTGTGTTATCTATTAAGAGGATCCATCTGGCGATGTGAATCGCCTTGTGGTATAGCTGGAGGTCTGGGAGTCCCGTACCTCCTTGGGGGCGCTTTTGGCTCAGGAATGAAAAGGCCAGTCTCGGATTATGCCCTCCCCAGATATAGTCACGGAACAATTTGTGCATTTGTGAGAAGAAGGTAGCGGGTAGGTCGATTGGCACCGAGTGCAATATATAAATAATGGGCGGGAGGATATATGTAGAAATAAGGTTTTTCCTACCTAGCCAGGAAATAAGTGGTATTTTTAGTTGGTCGAGCTGGTTCTTCACTTTTTTAATCAACGGGGTGTAGTTTGTGTCATATAGGAGGGAGGGGTTCGCCGTCAAGGTGATGCCTAGGTATTTAATTTTTGATGTGGGCCATTTGAATGCAAACTGTTCCCTCAGGTTGCTAACTGTGCGGGGAGGGGCCGTTATATTTAGTATCTCCGACTTGTCATAATTGATTTTAAAATTGGACAACCTACCAAAATGTTCAAACGTCTCTACAAGCGCCGGCAGGGCCCTCCTGGGATTGGTGGCCATCACCAGGAGATCATCAGCGTAGGCTGCGGTGGTGTGGGTGGCCTCTCCTATTTGGAGGCCCTCAATATCTGGGTTCTGTCTGATATCTTGGAGTAACGTCTCCATCACTAGGATGAAGAGAGTGGGCGATAATGGGCAGCCTTGCCTAGTGCCGTTCTTGATGGGAAAGGGTTTGGATAACGTGCCATTGACCTGGACTCTCGCCGTCGGCTCAGAGTAGAGGGTGAAAATAGCTTTTATGAATGGCAGGGGGAATCCAAATCTAGACAGGGTGCTGTTGATGAAATTCCAGCTTACCCTGTCGAAGGCCTTCTCAGCATCTGTGGAGATTAGGATCAGTGGGCGTTTATTGTGTTTCGCGTAGTGGATAGCCTGAATTGCTCGGGTTGTGTTAAATTTCCCCTCCCTACCTGGCACAAAACCTACCTGGTCTGGGCTTATCAATTTAGTCAGTAGGGGGGCCATCCTATGGGCGAGCAATTTCGCCCAAAGTTTAATATCTACATTCAGTAGGGAGATGGGGCGGTAATTTCCACAGGATTCTGGGTCCTTGCCCTCTTTGGGGATAAGCGCTATGTAAGCCTCTTGGGCTTGCTTGGGTAGTACTGAGCCTGAGAGAAGGGAATTGCAGAGTTTGGTCAGTTGTGGGACAAGTATGTTAGCAAACTTTTTGTAGTAAGCAATGGGGAGCCCATCCGGGCCCGGGCTTTTCCCGTTCGGGATGGAGGTTAGGACTTCGGCTACTTCATTCTCCGTCGCTGGGTCTAAGAGCGAGGAGGCCTCTTCCTCAGTCAGTCCAGGTAATTTTAAATTATTTAGGAAGTTGTGCACGGTGTCCTGTTGGGCCCCGGTGTCCCTCTCTAGATTATATAAGGTGGTGTAGAATTTTTCAAATTCCGCAGCCACCTCTTCTGTAGATGTTACTGTGGCTCCCGTCGTTGTCTTGACCTGGGAAACAAAGTGTTTCTCTCGTTGTTTTTGGATTAATCTTGTCATCGTTTTAGAACCTCTGTCGCCATGTATATATATCTTATATTTGGAGGTAAATAAAGTTTTAGCTGCTTTGACGTTTAAGGTGTTTTTCAACTTGTCCCTCAGGTCTTTAAGCTCTTTTAGTGTGTCGTTATTGGGGCCTTCTTTATGCTGTGCCTCCTTATCTGAGATTTGGGTGAGTAGGGTATTGACCTCCTCCTCCCTCCGCCGCTTGACTCTGGTGCCCAGGGATATCAGCTCCCCCCTAATGTAAGCTTTATGTGCCTCCCAGATGAAGGGAACCGGTACCTCCAGGGAGTCATTAATCCGGAAGAATTCCTCCAGTTTCTCTGAGATACTCGTAACATTGTCCCCTCCACTGATCAGTGTGCAATTGAGGCGCCAATTCCATTCTCTCCTCGGGAGACTATCCACAATCAGAGAGAGAAAGATAGGGGCATGATCTGATATGGTGATGGGGCCAATATCCGCTGAGGTAATCGCGTGCAAAAATCTGCCTGAGACCAACAAGTAGTCAATTCTGTGGTAGGTTGCATGTATGTGAGAGAAGTAGGTATATTCCCTGAGCCCGGGGTTCCTCAGCCTCCACGCGTCGCGCAGATTTGATTCAGCTAGTAGGCTTCTCAGTCTGCGGGTCAGCGTCTTGGGTGTCTGTGTAGCGCCCGAGGTGGTGTCTATCGTATGGTCTAATGCTATATTAAAGTCACCTCCAACTATTTCCAAGCCTTCGGCAAATTCTTTGAATTTAGAAATAGTGCGTATTAGCCACTGGGCCTGATTTTTGTTTGGGGCGTATAGGTTAGCGAGAGAGATCACTCTGTGTGCCACTGTGCCTTTCAGGAATATGAATCTGCCGGCCGGGTCTGATTCAGACTTGGTGAGAATAAAAGGGATATTTTTGCTGATCGCGACGGAGACCCCCCTTGAGGCTGAGGAATGCGTGCTGTGGAACCATTGATTATAGTTATGGGTTGGGAGTTTGGGTATGCGATTGTGACGGAAGTGAGTTTCCTGTAGGAACATCACGTCCGGGCTATGTTTTTTGGTAAGGATAAATGTTTGTGCTCTCTTCTGGGGATTGTTCCAGCCTCTGACATTAAATGAGACAATTTTAACTTCCGCCATTAGTCGACCATAGGGGAACTATTTTCTGTAGGGGGTCTGTCTTTTTCACATCTAAAATTTTGCTAACCATCTTGCTGTTCCAACTGGGGGTAAAAACATACTCCACGTGAAGTGGGAAAAAGAGGAAATTTGTTAGGCACGAGGTGGGGGGAGGGCCATTCCCAAAGGGACCCTGAACCTGTTCCTCACTCAGGGTCAAGGGAGGGGCGTTAGCCCCATGGCATCTCCTAGCCCTCGCGTACTTGGGGGGTGGGTGGACACGCACCTTGTCGGTTTGGTGCGACCCCCGGTAACCACATAAACCTAAATTGATCAAAAAATTATTTTTTTTCCTTTTTAAACATTTTCAAACCGTAAGTTTTGTTAAGTTATGAAACTAGCAAACATTATAGACTGGACACAGATCCGCACACTTTGGAAGAAAAAATACAGTGTGCATTTACATCACATTAAACATTAAACAAACTGTGTAGGTCTAGGCCATGCAACGGACGCGCGGGGTGCCGGCAGAACCGGGCAGCGGTGTCTAATTAGCTGATTAGCAATATGTAAGGGGAGAGCAGGAGGGAGCAGAGGGGGGGGGGGAATGTCCCCCCCCCCCCCCGCCCCCCCAGCGCAGCCCCCATCCCCAGCGCCCGTCCCACGCCCAGACCCCCGCATATTCACCGTGAACTGGTTAGTTGCCTCCTCCTTTACTCCTGCATCCCGGCCCCTCCGACCTCCTCGATAGATCTGTCCGTTATCTTGTTTAGCTGGTGGAAGAGAAAAGAAGGGAGGGAGGGGGGGGGGGAGAGAACGAGAGAGATATCGTTCCGAGTCATTTGAAGAAAGGAAGGTGGGCCGTCCTCAGGCCTCCGCCTGCTGTTTTTTCTTTTGCCTAGGAGTTTTCGGAGGCTTGTTAATCGTCCATTGCTCGGAAGCCTTCAGTTGGGGCAAACGTGCTTTAGGTTGGAATGGCAGCCAGGATGGAATTGCAATAGGTGTTATTCCAAGCTTTTCCCATGCCTTCTCGAGGTCGCTTGGTGATCTGATGGTAATCTGCTGTCCATCTTTAAAGGTCGCAAGACCAAACGGGAAAAGCCATCTGACCGGGAGTTTTTTAATGCGTAGGGCTTCCGTCAGGGGTTTAAGTAAGCGTCTTTTAGCCAGGGTGCTGGGGGCGATATCCTGAAAAATAAGGATTTTATGGTCTTCAAAGAAGATCTCACTTGTTTCTCTGGCCTTATGCAGTATTGCTGAGGTGTCCACGAAGCTCAGGAGGCCGCAGACGACGTCCCTTGGGGGTTCAGTAGCCATTGGTTTGGGTCTCAGAGCTCTATGTATCCGCTCAATTACGATTTTACCAGTTCTATCTTCGCCTAGCAGGGACTGAAATATTTGCATAGCAGTCGAGTTTAGTGCTTCTGCGGCTATTGATTCTGGCAGACCCCTAAAACGGATATTTTTCCTGCGGCTCCTGTTCTCCTGGTCCTCAATAAGGAGCATCGCATGGTTCAATTGGTCTTGTTGTTCTGTTAGGGCGTCTTTGAGGGCTGTGTTATGTTGCATCAGTTCTTGTTGTGCATTCTCCAAGTCCTCCACCCTGTGGCCAATTTGTTTCACCTCAGATTTTATGTCCGACAACTCTTTCATTACCGGAGAGATTGTCTGAGTCAGGATTTCTTTAAGGAAAGATCGTGAGATCGGTTCCCTGTCCATGTCCTCAGTGTGGTCCGGGGCAATAGAGGTGCTTTCTATGTCTGAGTCCTCTCTGTGTTGGCCAGTAGCGCCTTCTTGTGGAGCTCTCTGTCGCCGTGCCGCCGGAGAGCTGTGCTTTTTCTTTAGGAATTTATCCATCTCTGCTTGGCTTTTGTCAACCCTGGGTGCCTCCGCGTGCTCCCTGCTTTTATCTCTCCCGATTTTCACCATAGCGCGACCTCAGATTAGAATGCTGTATTATGCACTGTTAACTCGAAATTATTCGTTTGCGCGGCGGTCCGACCAGCTCGGTTTGAAGTGGTTACATGGGTCCCGGGGGTCTTTCTTTAAATGGCGAACATTAACTGCCCATCTTGTCCGGTTCGGGCATTCTACTCGACTGCACCTCGCTGCTTAGAGAGGAACGCCTCTCTGTGTCTGGCGGCGTCCGCTGTTCGGGAGGGGCAAGTGGGAGGCAACGTTCACGTTTCAATGCAAGTCCGGCAGAGATTCCCCCAGGGGGGGGAAATATGGCGGTTGTCCGCTCAGGTGTCCACTCTCTGGTGCCGTCCCGTTGCCCTCTTTTAGCAACTTTGATGCTGTTACCCTGCAGGTGTGTAGGCTGTGGGCTGCCTGCCAGTGGGGTTTCAGTCCCACTTTGTGCAGTTGATCCTGCCAGGGACTTCTGCGTGGGGTTTGGGGGCTCAGTGTGGTGATATTCCTGTCCCTTGCTCTGTCCCCCACATTAATGCTTTTGGCCCTTCGGGGTGTTGGTGGTTGCAAGGGGGGAGGGGTGAACAATGGCTGCTGACCACGTCCCTGTGACCCCGTTCCTCCGACCGACAGCTCCGTGAGGTGAGGTGGATGGGGGGGGGACGTGTTCTGCTCCTGCAGGAGCTCCCTCCTGCTCTGATGTCAAGGGGTGCTGTGGGCCTACTCACTGATGCAGGCCTGCTGCTGCCTCCTCTGCCCGTTCCCCAGCGCAGTCCAGGCCTCCAGCAGCTGCTCCTCCACTCTCACCGCTCTCCCGCTGCGTTTTTTCTCCTTCCGCGGCCGGCCTTCACTTCCGGTCGGCCGCGAGTATTAATTTAGTCCCAGGCTTCGGCCGGGCCTGTAGGCCGCAAAATCGCGGCACCAGCTAGAGACCCGCGGAAGGTCTCTAATTGAAGCTTGGGGTCCGGTGGTGTCAGCGGTGCCGTTATCGGCGGTGTAGGTGCCTTTGTTTGGGCTAGAAAGCCGACGGCGCGGTCCTGCTGCCTGGAGCTAAGGTAAATGTGTGTGCTCCGGCTGTCGGTTAGCCACGCCCCCCCCCCGGGTTTTTTTTTAAGTCCCTGCATCGGGTTTGTCTCGCGCCGAACGGGGGGTGGGGGGTGGGGGGGGCTGTTGAAAAAAAAAACAAACCCGTTTCGGCGCGGGACAACCCCTTTAAGGCGTACAACTGCCCTTTGGCGACTTGACTGCCTCTGCGCTGTGAATTCCACTAGCTCAGTCCTACGCACCTACGTCTCACTACAGGTGTGCGCAAAATTGTTTCCTGGTTCTGCTGTGCGTTCCGTAAGCGAAGTCAGCCTCCAACCACAGGCCAATAAGTGGCACATTTAATTACAGCGTTCTGTTTCTGCTCTACTCGTAATACACCATGCTGAGGGGTAGGGGTAGGGGTAGGCCTAGAGGACGTGGACGCGGGCGAGGACGCGGAGGCCCAAGTCAGGGTGTGGGCACAGGCCGAGCTCCTGATCCAGGTGTATCGCAGCCGACTGCTGCGGGATTAGGAGAGAGGCAAGTTTCAGGGGTCCCCAGATTCATCTCACAATTAATGGGTCCACGCAGTAGACCTTTATTAGAAAATGAGCAGTGTGAGCAGGTCCTGTCGTGGATGGCAGAAAGTGCATCCAGCAATCTATCGACCACCCAGACTTCTACGCCGTCCACTGCTGCAACTCTGAATCCTCTGGCTGCTGCTCCTCCTTCCTCCCAGCCTCCTCACTCCATTACAATGACACATTCTGAGGAGCAGGCAGACTCCCAGGAACTGTTCTCGGGCCCCTGCCCAGAATAGGCAGCAATGGTTCCTCTTCCACCGGAGGAGTTTGTCGTGACCGATGCCCAACCTTTGGAAAGTTCCCAGGGTCCGGGGGATGAGGCTGGGTACTTCCGGCAACTGTCTGAAGAGCTTTCAGTGGGTGAGGAGGACGATGAGACACAGTTGTCTATCAGTGAGGTAGTAGTAAGGGCAGTAAATCCGAGGGAGGAGTGCACAGAGGATTCAGAGGAAGAGCAGCTGGACGATGAGGTGACTGACCCCACCTGGTTTGCTAAGCCTACTGAGGACAGGTCTTCAGAGGGGGAGGCAAGTGCAGCAACAGGGCAGGTTGGAAGAGGCAGTGCGGTGGCCAGGTGGCCAGGGGTAGAGGCAGCGCCAGACCGAATAATCCACCAACTGTTTCCCAAAGCGCCCCCTCGCGCCATGCCGCCCTGCAGAGGCCGAGGTGCTCAAAGGTCTGGCAGTTTTTCACTGAGAGTGCAGACGACCGACGAACTGTGGTGTGCAAGGTTTGTCGCGCCAAGATCAGCTGGGGAGCCACCACCACCAGCATGCGCAGGCAAATGATGGCCAAGCACCCCACAAGGTGGGACGAAGGTCGTTCACCACCTCCGGTTTGCACCGCTGCCTCTCCCCCTGTGCCCCAACCTGCCACTGAGATCCAACCCCCCTCTCAGGACACAGGCACGACCGGCCTGCACCCACACCCTCACCTCCACTGTCCTCGGCCCCATCCAGCAATGTCTCTCAGCGCAGCATCCAGCCGTCGCTAGCGCAACTGTTTGAGCGCAAGCGCAAGTACGCCACCACGCACCCGCACGCTCAAGCGTTAAACATGCACATAGCCAAATTGAACATGATGGCGATGGCGGCCCCACGCTACTCGGTTCCCAGTCGCCACTACTTTTCCCGATGTGCCATCCCAGCCCTGCACGACCACGTCTCCTGCAACATTGTACGCGCCCTCACAAACGCGGTTACTGCCAAGGTCCCCTTAACAACGGACACGTAGACAAGCACAGGCGGGCAGGGCTACTATATCTCCCTGACGGCACATTGGGTGAATTTAGTGGAGGCTGGGACCGAGTCAGAGCCTGGGACCGCTCACGTCCTACCCACCCCCAGAATTGCGGGCCCCAGCTCGGTGCTGGTATCTGCAGCGGTGTATGCTTCCTCCACTAAACCCTCCTCCTCCTCCTCCTCCTACACAAACTCTGTCTCGCAATCAAGATGTGTCAGCAGCAGCACGTCGCCACCAGTCGGTGTAGCGCAGGGTGGCAGCACAGCGGTGGGCAAGCGCCAGCAGGCCGTGCTGAAACTACTTAGCTTATGAGAGAAGTGGCACACGGCCCACGAACTGCTGCAGGGTCTGACAGAGCAGACCGACCGCTGGTTTTCGCCGCTGAGCCTCCAACCGGGCATGGCCGGGTGTGACAACGGCCGTAACCTGGTGGCGGCTCTGCAGCTCGGCAGCCCTGGCCCACGTCTTTAATTTGGTGGTTCAGCGCTTTCTGAAAAGCTACCCACGCTTGTCAGACCTGCTCGGAAAGGTGCGCCGGCTCTGCGCACATTTCCGCAAGTCCGTGACGGACGCTGCCACCCTGCGGACCCTGCAACATCGGTTTCACCTGCCAGTGCACCGACTGCTGTGCGACGTGCCCACTCGGTGGAACTCTACGCTCCACATGTTGGCCAGGCTCTATGAGCAGCGTAGAGCTATAGTGGAATACCAACTCCAACATGGGCAGCGCAGTGGGAGTCAGCCTCCTCAATTCTTTACAGAAGAGTGGGCCTGGTTGGCAGACATCTGCCAGGTCCTTGGAAACTTTGAGGAGTCTACCCAGATGGTGAGCGGCGATGCTGCAATCATTAGCGTCACCATTCCTCTGCTATGCCTCTTGAGAAGTTCCCTGCAAAGCATAAAGGCAGCTGCTTTGCGCTCGGAAACGGAGGCGGGGGAAGACAGTATGTCGCTGGATAGTCAGAGCACCCTCATGTCTATATCTCAGCGCGTTGAGGCGGAGGAGGGGGAGGAGCATGAGGAGGAGAGGGAAGAGACAGCTTGGCCCACTGCTGAGGGTACCTATGCTGCTTGCCTGTCATCCTTTCAGCGTGTATGGCCTGAGGAGGAGAAGGATCCTGAAAGTGATCTTCCTAGTGAGGACAGCCATGTGTTACATACAGGTACCCTGGCACACATTACGGACTTCATGTTAGGATGCCTTTCTCATGACCCTCGCGTTACATGCATTCTGGCCACTACGGATTATTGGGTGTACACAATGACCCACGGTATAAGGAGAACCTTTCCACTCTCATACCCGAAGAGGAAAGGGGTTTGAGAGTGATGCTATACCACAGGACCCTGGTGGACACACTGATGGTAAAATTCCCATCCGACAGCGCTAGTGGCAGAAGGCGCATTTCCGAGGGCCAGGTAGCAGGGGAGACGCGGAGATTAGGCATCATGTACAGCGCGGGCAGGGGAACACTCTCCAAGGCCTTTGCAAGCTTCATGGCTCCCCAGCAAGACTGTGTCACCGCTCCCCAGTCAAGGCTGAGTCGGCGGGAGCACTGTAAAAGGATGGTGAGGGAGTATGTAGCCAATCGCACGACCGTCCTCCGTGACGCCTCTACCGCCTACAACTACTGGGTGTCGAAGCTGGACACGTGTCCTGAACTCGCGCTGAATGCCCTGGAGGTGCTTGCTTGTCCTGCGGCTAGCGTCTTGTCAGAGAGGTTGTTTAGTGCGGCTGGGGGAATCATCACGGATAAGCGTACCCGCCTGGCAACTGACAGTGCCGACAGGCTTACACTCATCAAGATGAACAGAGCCTGGATTTCCCCAGACTTCTCTTCTCCACCAGCTGACAGCAGCGGTACCTAAACAATACGTAGGCTGCAACCGCGAGATGGAAGCATCGTTCTCTATCACCATCAAAAACAGGGACCTTTTAGCTTCATCAATCTGTGTATTATATTCATTCTCCTCCTCCTGCTCCTCCTCCTGAAACCTCACGTAATCACGCCGAATGGGCAATTTTTCTTAGGCCCACAAGGCTCAGTCATATGACTTTAGTAAACAATGTTTATACGTTTCAATTCTCATTAAAGCGTTGAAACTTGCACCTGAACCAATTTTAATTTTAACTGGGCTGCCTACAGGCCTAGGTACAAATTAAGCCACATTAACCAAAGCGATTAATGGTTTTCACCTGCCCTCTTGGTTGGGCATGGGCAATTTTTCTGAGGTACATTAGTACTGTTGGTACACCAATTTTTTTGGGCCCTCGCCTACAGTGTAATCCTAGTAATTTTTATTTGCTTTGCCTGCACTCTTGGTACAGCAAGGTGTGTGGGGTTGGCCTACACTTTTGCTACATAAATGTAACTGGGGCCTTGTCTATACTGCAACTACTGAAATGTGCAAGAGACTGTTATCTCCCTAAACTGCTGCAACGGGAATGTTACTGTGGCCTGTCTTGACTGCTACTACTACTGAAATGGAACTAATACTGTGCTCCCCCTATACTGCTGCTTCGGAATTGTTACTGGGGCCTGTCTGGACTGCTACTACTACTGAAATGGAACTAATACTGTGCTCCTCCTATAATGCTGCTAGTGATATGTTACTGGGGCCTGTCCCTAATGCTACCGCTGAAATGTTACTAATTCTGGGCTCTACCTATACCGCTGCTAATGCTATGTCACTGGGGTGTGGAAACGGAGGCTTCCCAAAGACATGATGGTGGCGAGGCCATTTCCCACCAACGCGGTTACTGTTAAGGTGCATATAACCACGGACACGTGGAGAGGACACTTAGTGCCTCAAAAACATTCCCCTCCTCCAACAATGAAAACATTCTTGGCAAATACCTTTGCATTGGTCCATCTGGTGGCAGTCCAAGAATTTCACCTTTACCGACATAACAAGAGAGCACCCCCACCATCCCCCCGCCACGGCCCACTAAATCCTGGCCACATTCCGAAAACCAACTAAATAAAACCGCGCTACTAGGTCAGCACTCGCAACCACATTCCCACAAACGCGGTTACTGTTAAGGTTCATATTACCACTCTGACTGGAGCAGGCACTGTGGGCCGAAGCACACCTGTATTGTATGTGACGTTAGCTCTGCTGAGCAGGGTACTGCAATGGGATACATTTATGTACCGCCGAAGCCCACCTGCATTTAATCTGACGTTAGCTTTGCTGTCCAGGGCACTGCATTGGGATATATTTATGTACCGCCGGTGGCTTCCTGGGACCCACCCATGCTGTCGGTCCACACGGACTTCACAATAGGGAGTTGTACCTGCCTGTGTCTACTTATAAAAAAACCCAGTTAGAGATGAGCGAACGTACTCGTTTCGAGTAATTACTCCATCGAGCACCGCGATTTTCGAGTACTTCAGCACTCGGGTGAAAAGATTCGGGGGGCGGCGGGGGGCAGAGGGAGGCGTGGCGGCGCGGGGGGTAGCAGCGGGGAACAGGGGGGAGCCCTCTCTCTCTCCCTCTCCCTCCCACTCCCTACTGCAACCCCCCACTCACCCACGGCGCCACCCGAATCTTTTCGCCCGAGTACGGAAGTACTCGAAAATCGTGGTACTCGGGCAAAAAAGGGGCGTGGCCGAGTACGCTCGCTCATCTCTAACCCCAGTCTAATTGGGGCATGCAGTGTGGGCCGAAGCCCACCTGCATTTAATCTGACGTTAGCTTTGCTGTCCAGGGCACTGCAATGGAATATATTTATGTACCGCCGGTGGCTTCCTGGGACCCACCCATGCTGTCGGTCCACACGGAGTTGTAACTGCATGTGTCTACTTATAAAGAACCCCAGTCTGACTGGGGCATGCAGTGTGGGCCGAAGCCCACCTGCATTAAACCTGACGTTACCTCAGCTGTGATGGGCAATGCAATGGGATACAGTTACGTACCGCCGGTGGGTTCCAGGAAGCCACCCATGCTGTGGGTCCACAGGGACTTCACATTAGGGAGTTGTACCTGCCAGTGTCTATGTATTAAAAACCCTGGTCAGACTGGGGCATGCAGTGTGGGCCGAAGACCACCTGCATTTATTCGGACGTTACCTCAGCTGTGATGGGCACTGCAATGGGATATATTTATGTACCGCCAGTGTCTTCTTGGGACCCACCCATGTTGTCGGTCCACATAGAGTTGTAACTGCATGTGTCCACTTCTAAAGAACCCCAGTCTGACTGGGGCATGCAGTGTGGGCCGAAGCCCACCTGCATTAAACCTGACGTTACCTCAGCTGTGATGGGCAATGCAATGGGATATATTTATGTACCGCCGATGGGTTCCAGGGAGCCACCCATGCTGTGGGTGCACACGGAATTCCCATTGCGGAGTTGTACCTGCCTGTGACTGTTTATAAAAAAACGCGGTCCGACTGGGGCATGCAGACACCTTGACAGAATGAATAGTGTGTGGCACATTGGTTCCCCATTGCTATGCCCACGTGTGCAGCTCCTGATGGAGGTGGCACAGGATTGGATTTCTCATTGCTTCTGTACAGCATTGTGGGCTATCGCCCCACCCCTTTTAAAGAGGGTTGCTGCCTGGCCGTGCCAACCCTCTGCAGTGTGTGCCTGCGGTTCCTCCTCATGGCAGACACACTTATAAATAGACATGAGGGTGGTGTGGCATGAGGGCAGCTGAAGGCTGCGCAGGGACACTTTGGTGTGCGCTGTGGACACTGGGTCGTGCGGGGGGTTGGGCAGCATGTTACCCAGGAGAAGTGGCAGCGGAGTGTCATGCAGGCAGTGATTGTGCTTTGTTGGAGGTAGTGTGGTGCTTAGCTAAGGTATGCCATGCTAATGAGGGCTTTTCAGAAGTAAAAGTTGTTGAGGGGGGGGGGCACTCTTTCCGCTATTGTGGCTTAATAGAGGGACCTGGGAACTTGAGATGCAGCCCAACATGTAGCCCCTCGCCTGCCCTATCTGTTGCTGTGTCGTTCCCATTACTTTCTTGAATTGCCCAGATTTTCACAAATGAAAACCTTAGCGAGCATCGGCGATATACAAAAATGCTCGGGTCGCCCATTGACTTCAATGGGGTTCGTTACTCGAAACGAACCCTCGAGCATCGCGAAAAGTTCGTCTCGAGTAACGAGCACCCGAGCATTTTGGTGCTCGCTCATCTCTAAGAACATGTCATCAAACACTAAAAAAAACTACCAAAAATTCTTTAGAAATATGTGTAATATAAAAACATGATTAATACAAGAGGTCCTTTTCTGATGGAGCCTTTCCCTTAATTTGGGGATAATAACAGGAACTTTATCGCTAAACACTGAAAGGACTTACATTAAAAATGAATGAAATCTCCGAGCTGATAAACAGCATTCTCTCCAAATATTTTCTTAATAATTAATGTAAATCTCCGGCATGTGTTCCTACTTACTGCATAGAGCACATCAGTGGGAAATGTGAGAATGCAGGATACATTCCTGGAACAACTCCTCTCCCTTTTCCTCCCACTTACTGTATTGCTTAAGGAACAAAATAAAGCAGATGTAAACGGAATTAACAATGATCAACGCAATGTTCCTGTCATCCAGTGGTGGAAGATGAAGAAAAGTATCAACTTCCCTGAAAAATATCTATATATTTCTGTAGAAAATATCATATGGAAGTTCTTACATTGCCCAGACCGAACTCTGCAAACTTTTCATCAGGGAACTAACATAAAACTAAATGACTGTAGGAATAGCAGAAGATGACCTAGCCAGGAAGGAATGCAGGTTGCTGTGAAGTGCACCATCTTATAGCTTGCTTTGCATTCTGGATAGAGTGTAAAGTCCTAGAATTCTTTCCCTGTTCTGAAATGAACTGGCACAAAAAGCTCCAATAATCCTGCATGACCGAGACTCATGAGACGGAAGGTTATTGTATTTTATGGACTATATAACTAACTCAGGTCATCTGTACATTTCTGGATACTAATCTGCTTCATATGCTTCCTGATGTTTACCTGATTCTTGCAGTCCCTCAACTATTGGCCCTTTTACATGAGACGATTATATAGTTCAGAATCATTGATTTCCAAGCTCCCGCAGGAATTTGTACGTTGATAGTCCTGTGTAAATGCACGCACCCAGTAAACAAGAATCCTTCAGTCATTCTGTTTCTGCATGCAGAAAACTCAACTATGAGCAGCTCAGTGTAAACAGAAGTCGATCACTTTTGAAGACTGGGGGCACCCTAATCTTAACTGTATGCTCACTTACCTATAACAAACATATACTTACACCTTCTTGCTTGAAACGTGGGTTGGCCACAGCTTTATTAGCATATTTAAAACATATTTTAATCTTCCATTTAACTTAATTTCACTTAATTTAACTATCTTCTGTCTAACACCTTCCCATGCCGTAAACTGCTGCAATTCTTAAAACCGTAACGGCCACAGGACGTTTGTAAGCCCCTGTATCTCCCTTGGGCTTGAAAACCTTCCTCTACGCCGTAGCCCGCATGGGAAGCTTCCGGCCTACCTTCACCAGCTGTGACAACTTCCTTGAACAGTCCTTTACTCCCACATCAAGTCCTTACTGCCCTCAATCTCCCAGGGCGGGTGGGTGGGCGTCTGCTCTTCTACGACCTTCTTCTTTACTGTCCAAGCCGTTTGTGCTCTTTCCCGCTCTCTGGCTGTCTCCTTCCTGTCTTAGCTCCACCCCCTTTACCTAAGTTCGCTCTTTAACCTTTTCCTTTCCTGCCCCCAGTCCCACGCCGCATCGTTATTTACTTTGCGGCATACAAGACTGGGGGCACCCTAATCTTAACTGTATGCTCACTTACCTATAACAAACATATACTTACACCTTCTTGCTTGAAACGTGGGTTGGCCACAGCTTTATTAGCATATTTAAAACATATTTTAATCTTCCATTTAACTTAATTTCACTTAATTTAACTATCTTCTGTCTAACACCTTCCCATGCCGTAAACTGCTGCAATTCTTAAAACCGTAACGGCCACAGGACGTTTGTAAGCCCCTGTATCTCCCTTGGGCTTGAAAACCTTCCTCTACGCCGTAGCCCGCATGGGAAGCTTCCGGCCACGCGGTATGCGCCGTATACCTATGGCGCATCCCGCCCCCACCAACGCCAACCCGAGCCAACGCCATCTCCATTCCGTCTTATAGTCCTGACAAAAAGGTATCCAGTCCCACCTCGTTGAGGTGCACACCATCATCCCTTAATGCTCCTCTCTCCTTGTCCTCCAGCTCCAAGTGGCGGACTGCCACTCCGCCCAACTATTGCACGAACCTGGACATCCTTAGATTTATCATCTTTGTTTTCCTAAGTCGTTCCCCCCGGCGTGAACGACCAGTATGACTCTCCAGGGGGTCCACCTGCTTATCTCCAGGACAAATTGCAACATCCTGGGCCTTTGCAGCCCACGTACCCCGATCCAGTTTATGAGAGCGCCACTCAGACCTAGATTCCTCTCCCTAGGTCGAGTAGCCGCTCTTCTCTCGACCCAATAAATAATAGAATGTCCGACAATCCAACGTGCCCGGTTCCGAGGCTGAAAGAAATAGACCTAGCAAATACCCCCGTAATTACCAACAACCCATCCCAAATAACGCACCCCGAAAAAACCCACCTGTAATGAAAACCGAGGTATGACGGCAACTACCAGCTAATCCGTGACCATGGATCCTTCCACAGTACGTTCCGGTCTTACGTACGATTTATACCCCTGCGATTATCATCAACCGCTTCAAACCCCCCTTTCCGTCATGCCGAGAGCATCCGCTGTCGTCGCAGCCCCCGTTCTACATGATTGGGTTCCAAATTCCCCCGGATCCACACCACACTTCTTTTACGCCGACTGCCAAAAAACCGCCGAAAATTGGAAAACGGGTGAGGGAGGGGGCCTGGCCTCGCGTACTAATAACTGTTCACTATGGGTTTTTTTTTTTTTTTTTTTTTTTTTTTTTTATTATTTTTTATTATATATACTGGTCCATCACCTCCACTGGACACCCTTGCATCCCCCCTCGATTAATAGCGATCCACTCACCTCTACCATACCCTCTGTTTGCGACTTCCTGGAATCTATCCGGATCGATGCTCCCGTAGTAATAACATCATATACCCGTAACACCCCAGCTTTACTTAGCTAGCCGGGACTATCTCACCGATCGCAAAACTGCGGCAAACGCCAGCACCTGAACACAAACGTATCGTATTCATCCGAACAAACCCGTCAATAACTTAATTAACCATGAAACCATAATAGGTCGGCGCGTATCCGTAAGAAAACTTTTTTCTTCCAAACTACGAACTATATTGTTGTAACGCAAATTCTTTAGTCACGTCTAGCATTCAGTGTAATTTTTGCAAGCCAAGTGTTTTCTTGCCGCTCCAACCGATAACCATCTACCACGCAACTCCGTCAACATAACCAATGTCGACAAATTTCAACCATGTAGACCAAACTGAATTAGAATTTTTTACGTTGTAACCGCCACCAGTGCCTCCACCAGCTTCCGCAACTCTCCTCTGCCAGACTCCATAAGGAAAGCGGGCAGCGTACCCCCTCGGCATTCGCCTATAGGTGCCGCTCCCTGAACCAGTTCCATCCGCGAACGAGAGAGTGCGTCAGCTGCTCCTTTGTCACAACTAGGAACATGTTTTGCACGCAAATACATATTACCTTTCAAACATCTTACTACCACCTGCGCCTTTTTTTTTTTTTTTTTTTTTTTTTTTTTTTTTTTTTTTTTTTGATCCAGTAACTCTGATTCCCATGACTCAATCGCCACCACTACAGAGAAGGACTCCAGCAACGTGATATTTTACCGCTTCTCTCTCCATGACCTTGGCCAGGACTCCCTGCACCGATGGTTGTTAAAGAATACTCCGACACCGCCCGAAACGGCTGCGTCGCCGCGCAAGCTGGTTTCAGTGCATTCCACCTCTTCCCTCGGGCATACCACCTGCCCGTTGAAAGAATGAAGGAACACCCTACCTATATGCAAATCTGCTTTATTCCCGTCGTAACCCGCACGACATGGTGTGGTTCGCGGACCCCCACAGTCGCCAGCGATAATTGCCTGGTAAACGGCCGCCCCATGGAGATCACTTTGTAAGCGAAATTTAATAAACCCAACAAAAACCTGATTTGTCGTAACGTTGCTTTTTAACATCGAGCCACATCGCCAACCACTTGCCGAAGCCAACACCCTTTCCACCGAATCGATCTCTATCCTTAGGCAGCGCAAACACGTGGCCGGGCCCCATGTCTTCTCTTCAGACCATGGGGCCCCCGCTAAACGCATTAGCCTCTGACAATTTTCCATCAGAAACCCACCTTCACCTGACGTTTTGAACCGACGACCAAAAAATTATCCAACTGATGTATTACCGATGTGATGCCCGTCTCATGCTTTAACATCCACTCAAGGAAAGAACTGACTAACTCGAAAATACCATGAAATTGAGCATCCCGTCGTTAATCACATGTCGAAGAAAAATTGGAACCTCGATTCTGCTTCCTAAAGTTGAAGCCATCTGGGTGAAATGGAAGCAGTCGAAATGCCGATTCTTGTCTGTTTTGCCAGCTGGGCAAACCTGCCCGCTGCCTTCACTAGCCGTATTGCGCGGTCGAAAGAAGTATAGGCTACCGCTGCTTCTTTTTAGATGCCATCATTTACCGATCCGAGCTTGGGAAAGATAAATGATGGATCCCGCGAAAAAATTCCCCGGTTTCCTTCTTGGGTGACAAGTCTTCAACGATGAGTCCTTGAAACAGGCCGACCATGCGGCCCATTTATTTATTTAATAATTTTTTTTTTTTTTTTTTTAAGCTAACTCAATATCGTCTCTTGCCGATCTTAAGTTAGGGCATAAAGTGGTGACTGTTGGTAAGCGTACGGAAATAAAATCTGCAGTAGCCCTTGTTGTACCCACCAACAAGAGCCGTTTGGCCTAGGAGAGGCCGCGGGTGGCTGAGATGCGCCCCCCCGTGGCTCCCCCGAGAAAGGAAGTCTTAGCGGGTCGCTGTGCTAGAATCAGCTATACGTCTAAAATCTACACCATAGCGCCACCAGGCTGCGGCAGCCTGTATCCTGGAGCTTTGAGCGGCTGATGCTGGCATGTCACCTGCACCAGAACCAAATACGCTTGTAACCAGTTTCCAAAAGTTTTAATTTTAGGTTTTTTATAAGCACCACGCTCCATCGTCCGCTCTTTTTCCACCATCACGTGGTCCGCTGATAGCAAGGACCATATATCAATGTAAACACCGTACTTAATTTTCTCAACCGTATCATCAGGCAGACCTGCCCCCAGAGGGGCCACACCACAGAACAGAGAATCCACATATTGCCAACCAACGGTTGGATCACCTTCTGTACCCGCTGTTGAGCCAAATCCAGTATTTACCACAGGCGGGCCTGCACCCCCTGGAGCCACACAGGACACTAAAAGCCCTTTTTTGTATAAATCTTGCTCAACAGCGACCTTAGAACAGACACCAAATCACCATTCTCCGCAACCGTTGCGGGATCTATACCTTTTTTTTTTTTTTTTTTTTTTTTTAACTTTAATACCCGCTGTTGAGCCATATCACTCTTGCTCAACAGCAACCTTAGCACAGACACCAATCTGTAACATTTTTTCAAACATCGTATAATGTGGACTCACCAAATGGACCGACCTTCGGCGTTGCCAAGGGTGATATCCTTGCTGTACCGCTCCCGCGGTTCCGGCTCAATTTCTGCGTGGGCTGCCGACCACTCGTATGCAGAGCCCTCCTCATGCTGTCTGATTGCGATGTGGCAGGCTGGTCTTGCCCTGACCGATCCTGCGGGAGGTCCTGCCACCTGCGTCGTTCCCGGACCTTCCTATAAAGGGATGGCTGTGGGTCCGGCCGCCGTGGTTGTTCCTCCAACTGGTAGGGCTCGGCTTGGTTACCGCTCCCCTCCTCCCCGCTTGACTCGCGCGCCCTGCCGCTGCGCTCTACCCTTGCCTGCTCTAGCTGAGCGTGAACTCTCGGTCCTGCCTCTCCTAACTAGCACGCTCTCTCTGCCTGCGCCTGGCCCCCTGACACTGTCTTTTAGAGCTCCTGCGTTGCGGCTGATTATGTGTGGGGGGGTAGTCTACGGGCTCTACTGGGGGGGTTATGTAGTGTGAATTAACGTAGTAGCGCCTGTACGCGCCGGCTGCGTTGGTGGCGGCTGACATATGGTGGGTGGTGGCCGATGTGCCCGCGGTATGGCCATAATGGAGTGGGCCGTGGTTCTGGGTGTCTCCTGGCTCTAATCCCAAATGTGCCGCACTGCCTGTTGGCAGGTCTATAACTCTCTGCGTGGCACTCTATCCCTGAGCTGAGGGACTCTAGTGGATTGTACCGTAAGCTGCCGCCCCTCCCCCCGCTGCTGCTAGACCCACTAGTACTCCCTGGGCTTTGTGGCCGGGGTTTGTATGGGACCCTGCTTCCTGGCTTCCCCTTCGAGCTCTCCTTCCTCCTCCCCCCCCCCCCCCCCCCCCGATGCGCGGGCTTCCTCTATAGTTCGCCCTTTGTGATCCTTGCGCCCCCCGCGCGCTGCGCCGCCATTTTGAGAGGACGTGCGGCCTTACCGCGCGCTTCCCTGCTCCTCTCGCTGCTTGGTATCCGCTCACCTCTTTCCGGCATTGAAATCCTGCGCCCGGCCGCGCGCTGAAGCTGCGGTCCGGAGCCTGTTAAAGCTGCCGAACCGCTGTTCCCTCCGCTCCGGATCACCTATTAGTGCCGACCGCTGCACTTCCCCAGTCGGACCTCCCGCCGTACTCCTTGGTCCCGGCGCCATTTCGTCTGTCGCCCTTCCGGTACCCCTCCGGACTGCGCTGTCTAGGTACCTCGTCCTCCTCCCCGTTTTGCTGCTGGGCTAGAGCTTAATCCTGCTGGGGGGCTGTTTCTTCAGCGCGGCCTACCTCGCGGCGCCTCGTTCCCGCTGGCGGCGTCCTCCCCGGGCCTCTGGAGCTGTTCCTCCAGCCCGACTGGCTCCGTGGAGTTCGCGGTCATCCTGCAGCTTGTCATCAGCTCCTCTAGCCATCCGGTGCCGTCTTGCTTCACCGCTTCTTGAATCATCGAAGGTAAGCCGTCCATCTTCTCTCTTCTGTCTGCCGCTGTTTGTGTCTTCCACCCGATTCTTCCGTCCTTCTCCACCTTCCGCCGGCTTCTTTCCACTTGAATCTCCTGTCTTCTGCGCTCTTGGTCTTGCTTTAGTTGCTTTGGTTGCTCTCTCACTCTCGTCTGCTCTTCTACGACCTTCTTCTTTACTGTCCAAGCCGTTTGTGCTCTTTCCCGCTCTCTGGCTGTCTCCTTCCTGTCTTAGCTCCACCCCCTTTACCTAAGTTCGCTCTTTAACCTTTTCCTTTCCTGCCCCCAGTCCCACGCCGCATCGTTATTTACTTTGCGGCATACAACGACTGTCTGACTGTAAATAGAGGCGATGGAAGGAAAACGCTCCCTGGCCAGGTCCACCTCCCTTCCGGCAGCACGGTCAGCAATGCTCACTCCTGTGTAACAGCACAGAAGCAAGCATCACTGGGACAAAGGTCAGGCATTGTTTGCATGATGGCTCGTCCCGAGTGAAAGGATTATAACTAGAGATGAGCGAGCATACTCGTCGGAGCTTGATGCTCGTTCGAGTATTAGGGTGCTCGAGATGCTCGTTACTCGAGACGAGCACCACGCGGTACTCGTCTCGATTAAACGAGCACTGACCATTGAATTCAATGGAGCTGGCAAAACAGCCGGCTCCATTGAAAGCAATGGCCTGCCGGCAAGCGTGGGATGAATTGTCGGGAAGGGCTTAAATATATAAGCCCTTCCCTGCAATTCATCCAGAAATGTGTAAAAAATATATATAAATATATACTCACCTTGTCCCGGCAGAACGATGTTAGCCCATTGAATTCAATGGAGCCGGCAATACAGCCGGCTCCATTAAAAGCAATGGGCTGCCGGTGATCGTGGGATGAATTGTCAGGAAGGGGTTAAATATATAAGCCCTTCCCTGCAATTCATCCAGAAATGTGTAAAAAAAAAAATATATATATATATATATATATATACTCACCTGGTCCCGGCAGACGGAGTTCAGCGCGGCCAGCGGCAGTCCTCCTGAACTGCTCTGAACAGCTGTGAGTAGTATTCAGCAGCCGGGGATTTAAAATCCCCGCCTGCTGAATGAGCCGCCTCTAATTGGTAACAGCCTGACCAATCAGAGGCAGATTCCACTCACACACCCATTCATGAATTTATGAATGGGTGTGTGACTGCTGCCTCTGATTGGCTCAGCGGGACCAATCAGATGAGAGGCAGCAGTCACTCACCATTCATAAATTCATGAATGGGTGTGTGAGTGGAATCTGCCTCTGATTGGTCAGGCTGTGACCAATTAGAGGCAGCTCATTCAGCAGGCGGGGATTTTAAATCCCCGGCTGCTGAATACTACTCACAGCTGTTCAGAGCAGTTCAGGAGGACTGCCGCTGGCCACGCTGAACTCCGTCTGCCGGGACCAGGTGAGTATATATATATATATATATATATATATATATATATATATATATATATATATATATATATATATATATATATATATATATATATTTTATTTTTACACATTTATGGATTAATTGCAGGGAAGGGCTTATATATTTAACCCCTTCCCGACAATTCATCCCGCGATCGCCGGCAGCCCATTGCTTTCAATGGAGCCAGCTGTATTGCCGGCTCCATTGAATTCAATGGGCTAACATCGTTCTTCTCTGCCACAGCTGTTACAGCTGTGGCAGAGGAGAACGATCTTTATGCTGACAGTGTGGGGGGGGGGGGGGGGGTCTCACTCTTGCCACTATTGTGGCTTAATAGTGGGACCTGGGAACTTGAGATGCAGCCCAACATGTAGCCCCTCGCCTGCCCTATCCGTTTCTGTGTCGTTCCCATCGCTTTCTTGAATTTCCCAGGTTTTCACAAATGAAAACCTTAGCAAGCATCGTCGATATACAAAAATGCTCGAGTCGCCGATGTACTTCAATGGGGTTCGTTACTCGAAACGAACTCTCGAGCATCACTGCAAGTTCGACTCGAGTGACGAGCACCCGAGCATTTTGGTGCTCGCTCATCTCTAATTATAACTAGAGATGAGCGAGCGTACTCGTCCGAGCTAGATGCTCGCTCGAGTATTAGGGTACTCAAGATGCTCGTTACTCGAGACGAGCACCACGCGGTACTCGAGTCAATTTCATTTCCTTCCATGAAAGTTTTGCACCATTTTCTGACCAATAGACATGCAGGGAAGGCATTAAAACTTCCTCCTGTGACGTTCCAGCCCTATTCCACCCCCCTGCAGTGAGTGGCTGGCGAGATTAAGTGACCGCCGAGTATATAGAGCAGTCCCGCATGCTGCTCGCCTCAGACACACTCTGGCAGAGATTAGGGAAGGTGCTGTTGCTCATTCAGGCATAGTGTTAGCATCTTCAAGAACCCCAACAGTCCTTCTTAGGGCCACATCTGACCGTGTGCATTACTGTTGTGGCTGCTGGTAGCAATTTTGCTAATTTTTTTTTTTATATCGGACGTGCAGGCTATAGCGTTCTCAGGCTGCAGTCTGTACTACATAGTAGAGGGAGAGTGGTGGTGAGGCAGGGACAGTGCTAGTGTGGAATCCTGTCTACAAGAACCCCAACGGTCCTTCTTAGGGCTACCTGTGACCGTGTGCATTTAACTCTGTGGCTGCTGGGAGTTGTAGTACCTCACTATTGCACAGCTGGGCCTGCTTGCAGCCTCCCGTATAATTTTTTTCTGGCTGCAGTTTGCGTAACATAAGCGCTGTCTGCCTCCAACTGCATACCAATAATTCAAAACATTTTTACACCGCTCTGTGTCTGCCGTCAACTGCACGCACAGCGTACGGCGACAGCCCCCGATAGAGGAAAAGTCAGATACACGCTATATGGCCTGCATTGCATTTTAAAAAAACCCCAAAAACTCCTTCTTAGGGCTACCTGTGACCGTGTGCATTTAACTGCGTGGCTGCTGGGAGTTGAGTTGCATCACTATTGCACAGCTAGGCCTGCTTGCAGCCTTCCGTATAATTTATTTCTGGCTGAAGTTTGCGTTACATAACCGCTGGCAGCCACCAAATGCGCGCTAATAATTCACAACATTTTTTACACCGCTCAGTGTCTGCTCTATTCGTAATCCACCATGCTGAGGGGTAGGGTTAGAGGACGTGAACGCGGGCGACCACGCGGAGTTCCAAGTGAGGGTGTGGGCATAGGCCGAGTTCCTGGTCCAGGTGAATCACAGCCGGCTGCTGCAGGATTAGGAGAGAGGAAAATTTCTGGGGTCCCCAGCTTCATATCACAATTTTTGGGTCCACGTGGTAGACCTTTATTACAAAATGAGCAGTGTGAGCAGGTCCTGTCGTGGAGGGCAGAAAGTGCATCCAGCAATCTATTGGGCACCCAGTCTTCAACGCCGTCCACTGCTGCAACTCTGAATCCTCTCGCTGCTGCTCTTCCTTCCTCCCAGCCTCCTCACTCCATGAAAATGACACATTCTGATGAGCAGGCAGACTCCGCTATCCTCGGCCCCATCCAGCAATGTCTCTCAGCGCAGCGTACAGCTGTCGCTAGCGCAAGCATTGGAGCACAAGCGCAAATATGCCGCCACCCACCCGCATGCTCAAGCATTAAAAGTGCACATTGCCAAATTGATCAGCCTGGAGATGCTGCCGTACAGGCTTGTGGAAACGGAGGCTTTCAAAAACATGATGGCGGCGGTGGTCCCACGCTACTCAGTCCCCAGCCCTACACCAGCACGTCTCCTGCAACATCAATTGTGCCCTTACCATTGCAGTTACTGGGAAGGTCTACTTAACCACGGACACATGGACAAGTACTGGCGGGCAGGGCCACTATATTTCCCTGACGGCACATTGGGTGAATTTGGTGGAGGCTGGGACTGAGTCAGAGCCTGGGACCGCACACGCCCTACCCACACCCAGAATTGCGGGTCCTTTCTCGGTTCTGGTATCTGCGGTGGTCTATGCCACCTCCTCTAAATCCTCCCCCTCCTCATCCTCCAACAATGAAAACATTCTTGGCAAATGCTTTTTCTTTGGTCCGTCTTGCGCCGGTCCAAGAATTTCACCTCTACCGGCACAATACGAATGCCCCCGGCCGTCCCTCTTAATCATGGCCCCAGTTCCGAAAACCAACAAAATACAACCGGGGTCCTATTCCATTATTCCTAGCTGAAGCATTCAGCCGACCGGTAGAGCAATAGTGGCTTCCATCTTGTTGGTACTGATGAGGTAGGAATAGAGCCGACTATAGAACACAGCATCCCTGCAGGGCTGAGGACAGAGTAGCAGCAGGCACATATCCTTGGTGGAAGCAGGCCAGCTGAGATCCACATACTCCCGGACTGATTTTGGACTGATTGATGAGGCCTTTAGTTGTGATCATCTTTGGTAATTCCTGACAAAGATGAGTGGTATAGCCAGAAACTTGCATTGCTAACACTTTGAAATGGTCAATGGTCAATGGTCAACAGAAAACATATGAATGAAGCCTTTCCATATTTCTGATTGAGATGAGGACTTTTAGTACCTAGAATATCCTTTTCATTGCTATCAAATGCCCCTCTTGTCTCAGAAAATACTATCTTTTTCACATAGCTGTTGTCGCTTCCACTTTTGTTCTGTGGCTTTACTTTTGTCCATTGGCTCTTATTCGTATCTGAAGGTTTGATTTTGCCCATGGAGGCAAAATTCAAGGTGGAGGCGCGGAACTGAGCCTGACCCTAGGCCCGCTAACTTGCTTCCCACACAGACTATAGCGGGTCCTGGTTATGGTGTCTTGGCCTTGTAATGCCACCTCCTCCTGCTTGGGGTCAGGGGATCAGCAATGCGCATCATGTATTTTCTCTCGTGTTACCACAGTTATCGGAGAACTAAAATGTTACTGGGGTCTGTCTATACTGTTACTACTGAAATGTTACTAATACTGGGCTCTGCCTATACTGCTGCTACTGAAATGTTACTGGGCTCTGCCTATACTGCTGCAACTGAAATGTTACTGGGGTCTGTCTATACTGTTACTACTGAAATGTTAGTAATACTAGGCTCTGTCTATACTGCTGCAACTGAAATGTTACTGGGGTCTGTCTATACTGTTACCACTGAAATGTTACTAATACTGGGCTCTGCCTATACTGCTGCTGCTGCAATGTTACTGGGCTCTGCCTATACTGCTGCAACTGAAATGTTACTGGGGTCTGTCTATACTGTTACAACTGAAATGTTACTAATACTGGGCTATGCCTATACTGCTGCTACAAAAATGTTACTGGGCTCTGCCTATACTTCCGCAACTGAAATGTTACTAATACTGGGCTCTGCCTATACTGCTGCTACTAAAAATGTTACTGGGCTCTGCCTATACTGCTGCTACGGACATGTTACCGGGGTCTGTCTATACTGTAACTACAGAAATGTTACTGGGGTCTACCTAGACTTCTGCAACATAACTGTTAGTGAGGTCAGCTTATACCTTTGCTACTGGAATATTACAGGGGTCTTATACCTTTGCTACTGGAATATTACAGGGGTCTGTGCATAGTATGGGTGCACTAAGTTTTCCCATCGTGGTGTTCTACATATCTGCCCCCCACCAAAAAAAAAAGCCTGACTAGGGCATGCAGTGTGGGCCGAAGCCAACCTGTATTTTATTTCACGTTACCTCAGCTATCCGGGGCACTGCAATGGGATTAATTTATGTACCGTCGGTGGCTTCCTGGGACCCACCCATGCTGTGGGTGCACACAGACTTCACATAGCGCAGTTGTACCTGCTTGGCACTATGAAAAAACCCAGACTGACTAGGGCATGCAGTGTGGGCCGAAGCCAACCTGTATTTTATCTCACGTTACCTCAGCTATCTCGGGCACTGCAATGGGATTTATTTATCTACCGTCGGTGGGTACCAGGGAGCCACCCATGCTGTGGGTGCACACAGACTTCCCTTAGCGGAGTTGTACCTGCCTGTGGCTATGAAAAAAAACCCAGCCTGACTAGGGCATGCAGTGTGGGCTGAAGCCAACCTGTATTTTATCTCACGTTAGCTCAGCTATCCGGGGCACTGCAATGGGATTTCTTTATGTACCGTCGGTGGCTTCCTGGGACCCACCCATGCTGTGGGTGCACACAGACTTCCCACAGCACAGTTGTAACTGCCTGCGACTATGAAAAGAAAACAGCCTGACTAGGGCATGCAGTGTGGCCCGAAGCCAACCTGTATTTTATCTCACGTTACCTCAGCTATCCGGGGCACTGCCCTGGGATTTATTTATGTACCGTCGGTGGCTTCCTGGGACCCACCCATGCTGTGGGTGCACACAGACTTCCCATAGCGCAGTTGTACCTGCCTGGCACTATGAAAAACCCAGACTGACTTGGGCATGGAGTGTGGGCAGAAGCCAACCTGTATTTTATTTCACGTTACCTCAGCTATCCGGGGCACTGCAATGGGATTCATTAATGTACCGTTGGTGGCTTCCTAAGACCCACCCATGCTGTGGGTCCACACAGACTTCCCATAGCGCAGTTGTACCTGCCTGGCACTATGAAAAAACCCAGACTGACTTGGGCATGGAGTGTGGGCAGAAGCCAACCTGTACTTTATCTCACGTTTGCTCAGCTATCCGGGGCACTGCAATGGGATTTATTTATGTGCCGTCGGTGGGTTCCAGGGAGCCACCCATGCTGTGGGTGCACACAGACTTCCCATAGCGGAGTTGTACCTGCCTGTGACTATGAAAAAAAAAACAGCCTGACTAGGGCATGCAGTGTGGGCCGATGCCAACCTGTATTTTATCTCACGTTACCTCAGCTATCCGGGGCACTGCATTGGGACAAACAAGAGGAGCGATACAGCACTAATGAGACGTTCACAGCTACACTGGTATTGGAGTCCGCTCTACGTCTGCGATTGCTGAGGGTTTGTGCAGAGGCCTATGTCCTGGGTGCAGTGAAAGTCCGCTTTCTGCCTACGATTGTCGAAGGTGTTGGCCGAGGCCTATGTCCCAGGGGAACTGCAACTGCGCCAGGTTGGGGCTGTGCAACTTTTTCCTGGCTAATCCAGTCATTGGAGCGGTGAAAGGAAAGGTAACTGATTTAATGAGCCCGTCGCAGATGAACTAGCATCGAAGTCAGCTTCATACCCGCATTTGCTGAGGGTGTGGGCTGAGGCCTATGCCCCGGGGGAAGTGCAACTACGCCAGGTTGGGGCTGTGGAGCTTTTTCCTGCTAATCCAGTCATCGGAGCGGTGAAAGGAAAGCTAACTGATTTAATGAGCCCGTCGCAGATGAACTAGCATCGAAGTCCGCTTCATGCCTACAATTGCTGAAGCTGTGGGTCAAGGCCTATGTCATCGGCGCGGTGCAAGTCTGCCATGTTTGGCCGCTCTGATTTATTTATTGTTCATGTCTTGGGTTGCCTAGGACCCACCTATGCTGTTGGTGCACACTTAGTTCCCATCGCGGTGTTTGACCTGTTTGGCACAAAGACATTGACTGACTTGGGTAGGGGGCAGAGTGCAGATGGCTTTCTCCTTGCGGTATCGATTGAGCTATGCGACACCTATACAGAATGAATACTGTGGGGGCACATAGATTCCCCATAGCTATGTAACTCATGCCCACGTTTGCAGCTCCTGACGGAGGTGGCACAGGATTGGAATGAAGATCGAACATCAATTTCTCATCGATTCTCTACAGCATTGTGGGCTATCGCCCCGCCCCTTTTAAAGAGGGTCGCTACCTGGCCCTGCCAACCCTCTGCAGTGTGTGCCTCCGGTTCCTCCTCATGGCAGACGCACTTATAAATAGACATGAGGGTGGTGTGGCTATGCAGCCAGCGTGTGGCATGGAGGCAGCTGAAGGCTGCGCAGGGACACTTTTGTGTGCGCTGCGAACGCAGGGTCGTGCGGGGGGGTGGGGCAGCATGTAACCCAGGAGAAGTGGCAGCGGTGTGTCCCGCTGGCAGTGCTTGTGCTTAGTTGGAGGTAGTGTGGTGCTTAGCTAAGGTGTGCCTTGCTAATGAGGGTTTGTTCGAAGTAAAAATTGTTAGGGGGGCTCACTCTTGCGGCTATTGTGGCTTAACAGTGGGACCTGGGAGCCTGAGATGCAGCCCAGCATGTTGCCCCTAACCTACCCTATCTGTTTCCATGACTTTCTAAAGGGTTTTCCAGATTTTCACAAATGAAAACCTTAGCGGAGCATGGGTCATATACAAAAATGCTCGAGTCGCCCATTGACTTCAATGGGGTTCGTTACTCGAAACGAACTCTCGAGCATTGCGGAAAGGGCGACACGAGCAACGAGCACCCGAGCATTTTGGTGCTCGCTCATCTCTAGTTATGAATACTCACATCTAATGATACTAATATACCCCCTCTCTGCCCTAGACCAAAAAAAGATAGAGATACCACTAGCCCCTTTTGTGCTCTAGAACACCAGGGATAGACATACTATTAGCCCCTTCTCTGCCCTAAACCAAGTATAAGATACTATTAGCCCATTTTCTGCTGTAGACTACCAGGGACAGAGATACCATTAGTCCCTTCTTTGCCCTAGACTGCCAGGGATAGAGATACTATTAGCCTCTTTTTTGCTCTAGACCAAGATAAAGATACTATTAGACAGTTTTCTGCACTAGATGAACAAGGATAAAAATACAATTAGTCCATTCTCTGCCCTAGATGCCCAAGAATACCATTAGCCCCTTCTCTGTCATAGACCACCAAAAATGAAGACATTAAAGAGAACCTGTCATGTACTTTATTCTTTCCTCACTGAGCATAAACTAGTGACAAACCTGCCGATTCCAGCGATTTTTAATGTATGCGGAACTGTTGCTTATTCTCTCAGCATTTACATAGTCAAGCCTCAACTGCTGGAGATTGAGAGAGGTCTGGCTTATTCATGAGGCTCCGCAGGCCCCACTCAATGTGATTGACACTTTTTTCTCAGTGTGCAGTGCAATAGCGAGAGAACTGGAAAGCTATCAAGATAATTAAAGCTCTTGTTCAAAGCAACTTTCCAGTCCTAGACAAACAAATATAGCGACATCTCTTCTCTGACGATCTGATGGAAACTGAGGAGCTGCAAGAGCCGCCCCAGATAGTGCAGGGATTCGACAAACTGTCTGCAGACACTGAAAAGCAGCTAAACACTGACTTCATGGCTATATTTCATATCTAGAAAGTGTAATACGGATCTTGATACTAACGGCACTCAGATGCAAAGATATGGAATAGCATAGGGGCAGCTGTAGCATGTATATATTTATATGTGCACAATCAGTCAACATTATCCCCCTAGAAGGAATATATATTGTGGCAAGGGTTTTTTTGCCTGCAAATTGCCGACCTCACCATCCAATACAAGAAAACAAAAGTCCAGGATTCATCAATCCACAGGGTCACTGTTGCTAACTCCACCAGGCATCTAGAGGACATCCTCCTCTTTCAGACTACAGATGGCCTAGAAGTGGTCTGCACAGGACCTCACTAATCCAAACTAGATCGTGAGCTATCAGCCCTTCAGTTCCAGAATGCCTGTGTCTAGCCCTTTGCAGGCCATTCTGATACTGCACTACCACATACCCTGCCCCCCATCCTTCCCGATGAAGGCCATAGGTCTCATCACAGCCTTTGCCCCTCCAGGGTCAAAACTCCAGGATCGGGGATCTCTCTGTGTGGGGCTAAAGCTAAATCTTTTTGTTCTAAAACTGTCTCTCTCTCTTTAACTGGCTTCTCTCCAGGTCTTTTTGTGGAGTCTGCTTCTACGGACTCAGTTTTTCTACTTTCTGCAACTTTTTACAGGACTTTTCTGAGCTGCAGCTTTTCTGCAGCTTCTGAGGATCTCTCCCAGTCTTTCCCAGTCTCTGCTTCAGCAGCCTCAGCTGCTGCCTCCTCTTTGGTCTCTTGTACTTCAGAGGATTTCTCAGCCTCCATCTGCTGCTCAGCTCTCACTTTCTCAATGACTTTATTTTCTCAAGACTTTCCCACTCTTCACAGACTGTTCACCTGTAACGTCCAGGTTACGTTCACATAATTAGGCATAATTCACTGCAGTGTCTCATTTTCACAATTTTTCAACAATAATTTTTTTTAACTTGCTGTCTGAACTGGGTCCTAGACCTCTCTAGTCACTGAACCTTTCTTCTAGTAACAAAACTATTTGATTCCCAGAGTTGCACCTTTGAACTTAACTTCTTAGCAAACTTTTGAAACACAGCCTTTTCCTCTGACATCACATTCAGGGTACTAGTCAAGGTAAGTGCTTCGGAGTCTTTCTTAAGATTCTCTAACAGGGTCTCCATTCCTTCTATGGTTATTCAAACAAACTTTTGAGCTTTTCTCATACCAGTTCTCTTTTCAGCATCAGTCTTGGTACTAATCCAATCTTGTATTTCCGTGCGCACCTGCTTGTTAAAACATTCTTTTGCATCTTTAGCAGACATGGTTTTCTCCTCAGTAAGCATATCTTTTGTCTCTTCTCCCAGTTGGACATCATCTGACATTGCTAATCAAGCTCTACATTAATATCTTCTACTTCCAGCTTAAGACTCACTGTAAACTTCTCTGACTCATTATAGACATTGGTATGAGTAAATAAGCAGCTGATTTATAGCTTCCAATTCTTCTAGGATTTCATTGTCTTGATCTTCAGCAGAGACCCAGCATGCAGGGTTCTCATTCATTTTTTTCCATATTTGACACCTGAGCCTGAAGTGTTGAACTCTGCTTTAACAGGTTTCTCGTAGTTTCTGCACCTTCATTTAACTGCTTGATGAACACATCTCTCTTTCAGCTTCCATTTTCTTCAGGTGTGTACTAAGGCCAAGCCTCAGATGCATCTTGTCTTGCACCAGCTTCTGAGACTCTTCAATCTGAGCTTCCAGCTCCACCTGCAGTCTGTTCACCTTCTCATGCAGCTCTGTCTGCACTCTGTCACTTTCAGTGATTTTTACTTGTAGCTCTTGAAGCTGCTCTTCTACTTAATTTCTCTTGCATTTAGACTCACACTTGTCTTCCACTAACACCTTCACCTTATGGGTCAGCTCAGTACACTCACTTTCCAATACCTGCTTGGTCTTTTCCAAGGTTTCTTTCTCCTTTTTAGTTTGTTCCAACTGTTTGGACAGTTCCCCCATAACTAGAACATGCTTCTGTTTAAGCTCCTTGATTTAAGCTTTATATTTTTCAGCTTCCTCATCTTAGCTGATCTATAGCTAGTGGAGTGTCTGAGTGGGGGCACCAATGTGGGGGAGACCACGAGTAAACAAGCTGAATGTCACAGGTGACTCTGCAATCTCTACCTGCAATGGTGGCAAAGGTGGTTATTACAGTCAACAATTATTAACGGTAGTTTGTCATGTGACGCCAGTATCTCTATGTTAACAGACTCTGAAAATGACTGTAGAAATAATTGACATGAGACCTTGTAGTCTTAATGTGCAAACGTAAGATACTCAGTTTACTCAGCTTTGGTAACAATTTCAAGAAACATCAAGTACAATTATTCAGCAATGGCAGTGGTAGTACTTTACAGTAGACACTAAGATTGCTCCACACTTTCATTAAGATGCCAGACAATTGAAACGTCAATGCCCTCTCTCTCTCTGATTGCATTGAAAGGTTACTCAGAGAGATTCCCAAAGTCCTAGTTATCGGTTGGGTTTCTCTGGCAATTGCTATGCAGCTGGTGAAGATATTTTAGTAATGGACCTCTTTACACTTCCCTGGCTTCACTGTTAACAGGGTTCGTGCAACTCACTGTTGTGTTGATAGGTCCCACACTTGATCTTCCAAACTGCAGCTTGTTAGGAAACTTGTAAAATCCTTGCTTTCTCCTACAGGAACACGTTAAATCCACTCCATGCTGCTGCACCTCCTCTCATGTCCTCATCCTCCGCCTGCCTCATCACTACTTCCTCGAACTCCACATTCAATTCCTGTCTTCTCTCCCACACTTTCTTTATTTGCCTCCCTCTAACATCCTGCATCACCCTGCTATTTTCCTGCTCTAGACTCTCACACCATCCCCCTCTACCAATCAGGGTGTGCATCACAAGCAGCCAATCAGCAGCCAGCTGTTGCCAAGCAGTTAGCTTTTACTTGTGAAGAAAGGGGAAAACAGGGTTTTTCCAATGTACAGCATGTGTCTCCTAGGAGCAAATAGCTAGGTGATGGTTGTGTAGCTATCCTGGATGACCTTCCGGGCTACTACACTGCGACAACAGCCTCTCATGCAGTGCTTCCTGGTTTTCCTTATAACCCAGTATGTCTTTCAAGACCTCTGCTTTCTTCTCTTCCTGGCTGCAAGCAGTTTTCTCCATTTCCAGGTTTTCATTGAGCTGACTTATCTGCATTTCCAAATCTGCAATTTGATTCTGCAAACCTGTAGTTTGATTACATGCATCTGTAGAATCTCTTTCTAACTTGCAACACGCCATCTCCAACTCTTGGGTTTTCATTTGCAGTTTTTATACAGTCCTGGCCACACAGACCGGAGGGATAAATATCTTCAAAAGGGATTTATGAAACACCCTATACACCCTCCAAGAACTCGGTAAATCCAACTCATAAGCTAGAAGATTAATGATTCGCTTTATGGCAATGTGACCGATAAAACCGCGGCGCAAGCTTTACCGAGGGGAGCTTCAATTTTAAATTCTTTGTGGACAGATAGACCTTCTGACCGACCTCAAATAGCTCGGACACAGTGGACCTTTTACAACTACGTAGTTGCATACGACCACTTGCTTTCTCCAGATTCTTGTGCACACCACTCCAGACCTCCCGCAACTCACTAATAACAACATCAACAGCGGGACAAGCTGTAGGTACTGGAATGGAAGTCAGTAACTGGGAATGCCGACCGAACACACAGAAGAAAGGTGACACCCCCATCGCAGAACTGATACGATTATTTATGGCAAATTCAGCCAAAGGTAAAAACTCTACCCACCGACTGACCCTCTAGCCCACAAAAAGACGCAAGTACTGTACTAGGTCTTGATTTTTACGTTCCATTTGCCCATTTGCCTGTGAATGAAACACTGATGAGAAAGACAGAGATGTTCCCAAGTTTTTACAGAAGGCCCTCCAAAATTGGGCCACAAATTGCACCCCTGATCCGAAACTATATTGACCGGTATTCCGTGCAATCTTATAATGTCTCTAATAAAAATCTTTGCTAATTCAGTGGCAGATGGTAATTTTTCCAAAGCAACAAAATGGGCCATTTTTGAGAACCTGTCAACAACTACCAAAATGGTGGAACAACCTTGTGACAGAGGCAGGTCAGTGACAAAATCCATGGACATGTGCGACCATGGACTACCAGGTACTGACAGCGGCATTAATGGTCCCTCAGGGCTCTTATGGCGACTCTTACCATGTGCAGAAGCTGAACACTGTTTTATGAACTCCCGGACCCCCCCCCCCCACCCCCCCGTGCCATGTCGGGCCACCAGTAGAATCGGGAACATAGAACCGGAGGTGGGCCTCACCGAAGGGACAAAAGGTTTCAATAATGACTTATGAAAAACCCTATGAACCCTCTATGTAGCTGGCAAATCAAGTTCATAAGCAAGCGGATTTACTACACGCATGATGACAAAGGGACCCGCGTAACGCGTGCCAGTTTCAAAGACGGAACCTTCAATTTAAGATTTCTAGAAGACAAATATGCCTTCTGTCCCATCCTGTAAGGTTCAGATACTGACAGACTCTTCCCACTACGCAACTGCATACAAGCCCCCGTTGCTTCTAGGTTCTTCTGTACTTCTTTCCATACCCCCTGTAGTGCATCTGTGGCGTCATCAGCTGCAGGACAGGCAGATGGAGTAGAAATAGCTGTAAGAAATGGAGATACCCCAGTGGAAAAACAAGTACGGTTGTTTAGCGCAAATTCCACCAATGGGAGGAATTCTGCCCACTGATGAGCCTTTTCGCTAGCAAATAAACCGTAAATATTGCACTAAATCCTGGGTGGAATGCTTACGACAAGGAAAGCGACATTCTCAGGTTTCTACAGAAAGCTTGCCAAAATTGTGCAACAAACTGAACTCCACGATCAGATACAATGTTCTCAGGAAGCCCATGTAGACGAATAATTTCTTTTACAAAAATCTTGGAAAAGATAGTTTCTTTAATGCCATGAAATGTGCCATCTTTGAGAAACGGTCTACAACAACTAGGATAGTGGTGAACTTCTGAGACTCAGGTATATCGGTGATAAAATCTACCGATAAATGCGACCACGGATGAAAAGGCACCGGTAACGGTTACAGAGGTCCCCCCGGACGCTGACTTTTACTGCGTACACAGACAGAGCATCCCTTAACAAAGTCGTGGGTCTCCCGAGACATGCCTAGCCACCAGTAGTGTCTAGTACAAAGATCCATCTTGGATGGCCTGCGATAACAGATGAGTGAGACTCTTCAATGACTATGAGACGCAAGGTCTCTGGCACAAACCATCTGCCCTCTGGCACCCCCGAGGGAGAGTCCTGCTGACAATTTTGTAGATGAGGAATGAGATCAGATTCTACAGCTGCCACCACCACCCCCGGTGCCCAGATATTCTCGGGAGCCACTGTCTCACTTTCCGGCGAACCGAAACTCCGGGACAGGGTGTCTGTCTTCACGTTCTTCTCCCCTGGAATATATGTAACGATGAGGTTAAACCTGGCGAAAAACAACGCCCACCTGGCCTGACGAGCTGTGAGTCTTGGCATTGGCGAAATAAACTAAGTGTTTATGATCAGTATACACGGTAATGGGATGCCTTGCCCCTTCAAGATGGTGACGCCGCTCCTCTAGGGACCACTTAATCACCATTAACTACCGATTACCCACGTTGTAGTTATGTTCCGCCGAACTGAACGTCTGCGAGAAGAACACACATGGACTATACCCAGGTCTCCCGCTGACTTCCTGAGACAATACAGCTCCCGCCCCCACCTCAGACGCATCGACCTCAATGAAGAATGGTCGCCGCGCGTCAGGCTGTACTAGTACCGGGGCAGCAGTAAACGCCCCTTTGAGATGACTAAAAGCCTCTAGGGCCTCTGGCGACCATCTCATCAAGTCGGCACCCTTCTTGGTAAGATCGGTCAGGGGTTGAGCAATAACAGAATAATTCTTAATGAATCTACGGAAGAAATTTGCGAAACCTAAAAACCGCTGGAGAGCTTTCTGGTTATCTGGTCTGACCCATTGGGAGATTGCTGCCACTTTATCAGACTCCATTTGAATCTCCGTGGGTGAAATCACATAACCAAGGAAATACACTTGTTTAGTACCAAAAATGCATTTCTCCAACTTGACAAAAAGTTGGTACTCACGGAAACAGGTCAGAACTAGCCTCGGGTGCCACACATGTGAGTCCCAGTCTGGGGAGTACACCAAAATGTCATCAAGATATATGACCATAAATACACCCAGGAAGTCGTGGAAGACCGTGTTCATAAATCCCTGGAACACAGCGGGGGCATTACAAAGTCCAAAGGGCATGACTAGACATTCAAAATGTCCGAACGAGGTGTTGAATGCGGTCTTCCACTCATCTCCCTTTTGGATGCGAATTAAATTGTAAGCCCCCCTTAAGTCCAATTTGGAAAACCAGTGGGCCCCTATCACCTGATTCAACAAATCAGGAATCAGGGGCAAGGAGCACTGTTTTTTCACTGTAATTTTATTCAGAGCTCAATAATCCATACAAGGCATCAATGTCCCATCCTTCTTCTCTACAAAGAAGAGATCTGTCCCGGCAGGTGAACAGGATGGCCTGATATGTTGTTTGGCCAGAGACTCCGAAATATAGGACTTAAAGGCTTCGTGCTCATGCCCAAACAAATTGAAAATAGATCCCTTAGGGATGGGACTGTTGGGGATCAAATCAATACCACAGTCCCACTCCCTATGAGGAGGCAAAGTCTCAGACAGTTTCTTGGAAAATACCTCATGAAAATCAGACAAATACTCAGGAATAAGTATGGTATCTGCTGAACACATGGATATAGTAGCTAAGTAACTATGACAGGACAACCCCCAATGTGTCAATTCCCGAGTGGACCAATCAAATCGGGGATTGTGCAGTGCCAACCAGGGCATACCAAGCACTACATCAACAGACATCCTTTCCATAACCAAGAACGACAGATTCTCAGAATGGAGAACACCCACAGAGAACTGTAACATGGGAGTCCTCCATTGTACAACCCCTGCAGACAGAGGGGTAGAATCAATACTAGTGAAGCCTATAGGAATCTTTAACTCCAAGAATTCAGTCATCAGAGGTCTAACAAAACTTAAACTAATCAAATTGGCAGCAGCCCCCGAATCAATAAAAGCCTGACCAGACCGAGTGAAATTCCGGAAGCCAATCTGACAAGGCACCAACAACTTAGGGAGTACCTGTGATCCTAGGCGATCCTCCCAAAAATCGCCTAGGATCTGAAGTTTTCCCACCGGTTCAGACTGATGTTGTAGATGCTTCTGAGGACAGGTCGCTACACGATGTCTGGCTTTCCCACAATAGAGGCAGAGGCGATGAGTCATTCAGAACTGTCGCCGTTCCTCCGGACTTAGGTGATCCACTTCCATAGGCACCAGACGTTGCCATGGGAGAAGTGGGAGCGGGTCTGCCACATTCCCTAGCCCTATGGGCCTGACCGGCCTCATTTCTAGATCTCAATCTCCTGTCAGCTTTAACCACCAATTCCATCGCATCATTGAGTGTCACGGGAAGAAAAATGAGTAGATCCTTCACCGCCTCAGAAAGACCCACCAAAAACCACATCTTTCATGAAGCTATCATTCCAAGAGGTTTCACCTGCATACAGTCTAAATTTAGAGCAATAGTCCTCAACCCATGATGTAAAGACATGAGATGGGATACCGCCAACCCCGCATGGTCCAGCTCATCAAAAATACCTCCAAGTTCCCGAAAAAACAAATCAACTGACTGCAGGCAAGCCGAACTCTCGGGTAAGGAGTAGGCCCATGTCTGGGGGGAACCCCAAAGTAAGGATATAATCAATCTAACTTTCTGGGATTCTGAGCCAGAGGAGCGGGGCCGCATCCCAAAATACAATTACATGCCTGCTGAAAAACAAAAAACTTGCTCCTCTCCCCTGCAAATACCTCAGGGAGCGGACACTTGGGCTCAGGAATAGAAGGGGCGGTACAAACATGCACTAACTCCAGCTGCTCCTGGGCCACCATACGACGAGACAGGTCTTGGATCACGACCACTAAATCCTGCAACTGACTTGCGAGAGCAATTTTGAGGGCAAGTTATTATGTTACGGAATACTACCCTTGATACGCCAGCCCAGGTGCCCTAGATCTCACCCACAAACCCTGTCCCTGCCTACTTGCCTCCACTCCTGGCTAACCCCAGGCAGCGATCCCTACTCTCACTAGGGAGCGAAAAAGGGACGCTGGCGTACCTGGATGGAAAGGGTAGAGTACTGACAGATGTAAATAACCAGCACGAGCAATACTAAACAGAACTGAGGCAGATGGAAGAACCTGGCGGATAATAGCAAAGTCAGGCAGACAAGATGACAAAAGCAGGAGACCAACCGAGGGAGACTAGCTAGCACACTGAGGGAAACCAATAATTGACAGTGATTGTCAGTCTCTGCTTGACCTTTAAACAAAAGCCTCTGCCCAAGGGTGGAGAGAGGGAGATAGCCAACTCCCAACAGAACATAATAAAAGGGAGCTCATGCACTGCAGCTGCACTCACAGGTGTGCGCGCGGGGTGCCACCAGCACCGCGCTGCACCCCCAGCAGCCAGACAATAAGCTGGGGGGACGCGCCCTGACTGCGGGACCCCGCACACTGCTGCCCCGGGAGGACCAGCAACCGCCGCACCTGGCTTGCCGCGCATTAAGACGCTTAGCATTCTCAACATACACTAAGTTCTTGTGTTCGGTGAAGACTGTCACCTGGTGTCGAGCCCCCTCCAGAAGATGACACCATTCCTCAAATGCCCATTTTATTGCCAACAGTTCCCTGTTACCAACATCATAGTTGCGCTAAATTTACAGGAAAAAAAGGCACACGGACTATACCCTGAACGGCCCCCCAATTCCTGGAAGAGGACTGCCCCCACCTCAACCTCCGAAGTGTCTACCTCCACGAAAAAGGGCTTCTAAGGGGCAGGCTGAGCAAGCACCGGCGCAGTGTAAAAAGCCCTCTTAAGTTGCTCAAACACCTCTGAAGCTTCCGGAGACCACTACGTCACGTACGCTCCTTTTTTCGTGAGATCAGTCAGCGGTTGTGCAATCACTGAAAAATTTCTGATACATTTTCTGTAAAAGTTGGCAAATTCAAGAAAGTGCTGAAGAGCCTTCAAATTATCTGGTTTAGCCCATTGAGCGATTGCCTCAACCTTGTCTGACTCCATACACACATCAGTTGGAGTAACTATATACCCAAAGGAATGACACGCGTTTGACCCCAAATGAGCACTTCTCCAATTTAACATACAATTGGTACTCCCATGGCCACTCTAACTCTAAATGGAGACGTCTGACATGCGTGTCCCAATCCGACGAGTACACCGAAATGTCATCCAAATAGACAACCATAAAAACCCCAAGATAATCATGGAAGACCGGGTTCATAAACCCCTTAAAAACTGCACGGGCAATGCATAACCCGAAGGGCATAACTAGACACTTGAAGTGCCCCAGCAGGGTGTTAAACATGGTCTTCCACTCATCAGCAGACTTAATATGTATAAGATTATAAGCCCCCCGAAGGTCAAGCTTAGAGAACCAGCGTGCTCCCACCACCTGATTCAACAGATCGGGGATCAGAGGGAGCAAGCACTGATTTTTTATGGTGATCTTGTTTGAAGCCCGATAGTCAACACAAGGCCGCAAGGACCCATCTTTTTTTTCAACAAAAATTAGGCCTGCTCCAGCTGGTGACTTTGATGGTCTGATATGTTCCTTGGCTAAAGCCTCTGAAATATAGGATTTATGAGCCTCATGCTCCCAACCCGACAGATTAAATATGGCCCCCTTAGGGATGGGACTATCCGGGACCAGATCAATCCTACTATCCATTCGCGGTGTGGGGGTAATTCCCCGAGAAAGCTTCTTAGAGAACACATCTAGAAAATCCTGTAAATAGTCCAGAATAACAATAGTATAATAGCACTAGATGATCCTGACAGGACCCTCCCCACCGAACCAGCTCCAGAGTAGTCCAATTGAACTGAGGATTGTGCGTCCTTGGCCACGGCAATCCTAGAACGATATCCACGGACATCTTTTCCATGACCAGAAATGAAATAACCTCTGAATGTAATGCACCCACCAGGAACCGAAGTTCTGGTGTCCTCCAACGCACTACCCCTGAGGACAGAGGGGTTGCATCGATACTGGTAAAGTGGATCGGCACACCTAACGCGGTAAAATTTGATAACAGTGGTCTTACGAACTGCAAATGGATAAGGTTCACAGCCGACCCAGAATCAATAAATGCCTGTCCCACCCTGTTAAAAGCCTTGTAAGACACACTACAAGGCACCAGTAATTTAGGGACTACCTGACCTTCTAAATGACCCTCCCGACAGTCACCTAGGAGCTGAAGTTATCCTGCTGCTTCCGTATCCGCCTTTCCAGGCAGGACATGATGCGATGGCCAGCCTTGCCGCAGTAGAAACAGAGTTGGTTTGAAACCTGGAACCGCCTCCGTTCTTCAGGACTCAACCAGTCCACTTCCATACCATCAGCTCCGGGGGTTGACAATGGGGTACAGACTGTAGAAGTCGCCAGAGACTTAGCACCACGTTCTTGATGGTACTCTAGCTTAGCTTCCCTTCTAGACCTGAGCTCTGACTGCCAATTCCATAGCCTGATTCAAAGTAGAGGGTGACGGATGGGATAGCGATAGATCTTTTACTGCATCAGACAGGCCTACAAAAAACAAATCTTTGAGCGCCCAGTCATTCCATGCAGATTCACCTGAATACTGCCTGAAACTAGAACAATATTCTTCTGCCGACTGGCGCCCCTGGTGTAGGGCCTACAACTTACTGACTGCATAACCTGCACATTCGGGTTCATCAAAAATATTCCTGAGCTCAATGAAAAAAGAGTCTACCGACTGCAGACAAGCAGAATCAGCCAGTAAAGAATAGGCCCATGACTGAGGCCCTTCTCTGAGCAGAGACATAATAATCCCCAACCAACTGCTGCTCATGATGGCTGAGACGCCCTGACAGGTCCTGAACCATCTCGGCCAGGTCACGAATCTGACCGGTAATCCTATTGTAGGACTCCATTCACACTGTGAATCCTACCTCAAAAAAACGCAGGAAAATATTTTCTGGCCAGTTATTATGTTACAGTACTAGTAGGGTGCACAGGTACGCATGGTGCGGGACTCCCTGACCCTCACTCACGCCAATGTCCCTTCCTGGAGGTAGCCCCAAAGGTGGACAGGTCCAGGCCACCAACACTGACCCTACGCTGCCTAGTGGCAGGACAGGAAGGAACTGCCATACCTATGCAGATGAAAACTTACTAGTACCGACAGGCTAGGCCGATGGAATAAACTAACACGACAGGAAAACCACAGAACACAGACAGAGCTGGATCGAGACAAGATAACAGTCACTGGAGCAGGAGCGAAGTCAGACGCACAGGGAACGGAACCAATAACTGGCATCTGCTATCAGCAGCTGCCAAACTATATTTAGGAGACCAATCAAGCCGGCTGACTGAAGTTCCAAGCCAGCCACTTTAACTCACAGAGGTAGAGCGCGCACGCCTCTCCTAGCTGGCACGCGGCCATGGCCGCGCGCCACACGTCGTGCCCGCACACCGGAGCATGGCACCGCCGCTTGCTGACCCGAACGTGGGCGCAACACCATCCCAGAACACCGTGGCAAAACGCGCCACTGCCACCCGTGGTCCCTGACCAGCCTCATGGTAACACTCAGGGTCTGCACAGACTGCAATTTCTGTTTTTTTCTAGAAGCAGTCTTCCTTTCCCTCTCTTTCTCTAGAGGTATATTTGGACTAACTCTTCCATGGGCATAGCCACCTATTCACACCCTATCTTCCTTTGGAGAACATTTCTACACACATGATACACAGAAAATCTCCCATCATCCCTCACACATGATATTTCAGGATAAATGGAAAACTTTTTTTGAAAAACTTTATCAGCAGTACAGTCCTTATCAAATGTCCATGCACATTGTGCAGTTCTTACTACGCCATCCTGCACAGAAACCCAGCAAAGGTTTTTTTAGGTGGACTCTGCAACTACTGCCATTTTTACAGCGCAGTGGAATATCAATAGACAATCCACCCAACATCTCTGTGTATATACTGAGGAGAATCCACCTCATCTCTATGTGTATATACTGAGGAGAATCTACCTCAGCTCTATGTGTGTTGGTACTGAGGAGAATCTACCCCATCTCTCTCTGTATATACTGAGCAGAATCTACCTCACCTCTCTCTGCATATACTGAGGAGAATCTACCTCACCTCTATGTGTATATAATGAGGAGAATCTACCTCCCCTCTATGTGTGTATATACTGAGGAGAATCTGCCTCACCTCTCTGTGTATATACTGAAAAGAACATACCTCACCTCTATGTGTGTATACTGAGGAGAACATACCTCACCTCTATGTGTGTATACTGAGGAGAACATACCTCACCTCTCTGTGTGCATATACTGAGGAGAATCTGCCTCACCTGTATGTGTATATACTGAGGAGAATCTACCTCACCTTTATGTGTGTATACATATGAAAATCTAGCTGACCTCTCTGTGTTTATACTGAAGAAAATCTAGCTAACCTCTCTGTGGATATACTAAAAAGAATCTACCTCACTTCTATGTGTATATGTTGAGGAGAATCTATCTGACCTCTATGTGTATATACTGAGAACAATCTACCTTAACTCTATGTGTATACATACATTGAGGATAATCTACCTCAACTCTATGTGTATATACTGAGGAGAACCTACCTCACCTCCTTGTATATACTGAGGAGAATCTACTTTAACTTTACGGTATATATTAAGGAGAACCTACTTCCCTTTTATGTGTATTCACTGAGGAGAATCTACCTAATTCCTATGTGTATTTACTGAGAAGAATCTACCTCACCTCCATGTGTATATATTGTGGAGAATCTAACTGGCCTCTCTGTGTATATACTGAGAACAATCTACCTCACCTCAGTGTGTATATACTGAGGAGAATCTACCTCAACTCTACGTATATATATTGAGGAAAATCTAGCTGACCTCTCTCTTTATATAATGAGAACAATCTACCCCACCTCCATGAGTATATACTAAAGAGAATCTACCTCCCCTCTCTGTGTATATACTAAGGAGAATTTACGTCACTTCTATGTGTATATGCTGATGAGAATCTGCCTCACCTCTATGAGTATATACTGAAAAAAGACATACCTCAACTCTATGTGTATATACTGAGGACACTCTACCTGACCCGTATGTGCATATGCTAAAGAGGATCACCCTCTTTAGGAGGAGAATCTATCTCACATCTTAAGGTATATATTGAGGAGAATCTACCTCACCTCTCTGTGCATATACTGAGGAAAATATACCTCACCTCTTTGTGTACATACTGAGGAGAATCTACCTCACATTTTTGTGTATGTACTGAGGAGAATCTACCTCACCTGTCTGTGCATATGTTGAGAAGAATCTACCTCACCTCTACGTGTATATACTAAGTAGAATCTACCTCACATCTCTGTGTATATAAAGGGGAGAATCTACCTCACTTCTATGTGTATATACTGAGGAGAATCTAGCTCACCTCTCTCTGTATATACTGAGGAGAATCTACCTCACCTCTGTGTGTATATACTGAGAAGAATCTACTTTTCCTCTCTGTATATACTGAGGAGAATCTAGCTGACCTCTACGTGTATAACATTTCACCTCGAAGGAATAGGTAGGTAGATAGATAGATAGATAGATAGATAGATAGATAGATGTGGTCAGTAACATCCCTCCTCTAGAAGGAGAGTATATATATATATATACTGTATGTATATATATATATATATATATATATATATATATATATACACACGCTTGTGCGGTGCATTTAAGCACTGCACCTCGGCATGGATGCAAGATGGTGTTTTAGTAAAATTGCAGAGACACTCACATAGTATTTGCAAAGACATATTACACCACTCCACGTAAAGACAGAGGATACCTGTCACGTAACTGTTCAGACCTATACACAGAACAGGATGGTTCATACACCACATGTCTGGCCACCTACACGGACCCAATGAACACATCGCTGTTCACATCAACACACGAGGTAATGCAAACCACACAGAACAGTAACCCCACTCAGAACTCGCATATATTCAGCTAGTAAACAATAGCTAGTCCAAATGTCCTCACACCTAGGGGAAAGAGAGTCAGCCACCGTGCTGACATAAAGGGAACTGTATCAGGAATCCCCATCTGACCACATGTGACACCAGTGTTACATTGTGCTGGCTGGGACCTGTAGTACTCAGGTTTCTAGCAGCACAGCTTCACAGGTGGTGAATGATTGAGTTGGCTGGGTGTAGTGATCTCTTGCTAGCCAATCCCCCGGGAGTTTGCTCACATATAAATCCAGCTCCTGTCGGTGTCTGTTTGGTGTCCAGAGTGAGCAGTCTTGTATCCTGCTCCATTGCAGCCTGCTGTGAGTTTGTTTGTTCATGTTCATTTGTACGTTTATTTTCTGTCAGTTTTGTGTCAGTTTGTTCTGCGGAGTTTGTTTGCCATTTCTATGCTAGGGTGGCCCTTAGGGTCCTCTAGTAGATGTGTCTTGCTAGTGTAGGGACCGCAAGACACGAGGAGCCTTGACATTGCGTTGTAACTCAAGTTCATTGGCCAATGTACGAGTCGATACCTCGTACTTTTATATCTATCTCACCTTCTTATGTGTACAGGTATGCAAGGTGAATGTTTTGGTCATTTGTCAGTCCCTATGTTATGTCTGTCCCTCAGTCCAGTCTGCAGTGTGCAGTTCTGGTGTTTCCGTCAGTATATCCAGTCTGAAATCCGTCTTAGGTTCCCTTGTTTGTGATATCCCAGCCTGATTTGGGCACATTCGTGTGGGCCTTGTGCTTATTTGCCCACACGAATGTAACAATCAGATGTCTGGAGGCCACACCTGTAAAACTGGAAGGGAGAAGGGGTCTGCATACAATGCAGATGGGGACTACAGGTATCCAGCCCGTCCTGAGGGAAGGCTAGAGAAACGCTTCAGACTAACAAGCATAACACCAGCTCTGAGTTGGAATAACAAACACAGTGAGTAAAATGACCAACATCCTCTAATAAGAGAAGCGGGTATTTATGTGCAACAGACCAGTGGGAATTGGCTGGCTGGAGAAACTCCACAACCAGTCAGCTCAATTATTCCATCTGTGGAGCTGTGCTGCTGGAAAACCACATAGAACAACAGATCCCAGCAGCACAACCCTGAGCTATATACACACTCTTTATCGATAACAACCCCCCTTTCCTGGAAGGATTGTATAAAATTGCCTGTACTTCGTGTCAAACAAATAAATGACAGTTGCACTTTCAGGTAAAAGGGAGATTAAACTGAACCTACAAATGAAGAAGGTGCCACCTCTGCTTGTGGCACAGTATGTACCTACTATATGTACTATATGTACTATATGTACTGGACGCGACTGATGCTGCCAACTACAGACCCATCTCAAACCTCCCCTTCATCTCCAAACTACTAGAACGCCTAGTTTACTCCCGCCTTGTAAGCTACTTATCAGAGAACTCTCTCCTAGACCCCCTACAGTCTGGCTTCCGACCTCAACACTCGACAGAAACTGCCCTTACTAGGGTATCCAATGACCTACTGACAGCCAAATCGAGGGGCGATTACTCCCTACTGATCCTCCTCGACCTTTCTGCAGCGTTTGACACTGTTGACCACAAACTCCTCCTCAGTATGCTACGCTCCATTGGCCTAAAGGACACTGCACTCTCCTGGTTCTCCTCTTACCTATCTGACCGCTCTTTCAGTGTCTCCTTTGCTGGCTCTACCTCCCCTCCTCTTCCCCTTGCTGTTGGGGTCCCCCAGGGCTCGGTCCTTGGCCCCCTTCTCTTCTCTATCTACACAGCCCCTATTGGACAAACCATCAGGAGTTTTGGCCTCAAATACCACCTGTACGCTGATGACACCCAGCTATACACCTCTGCCCGTGACATCTCTGCACCCTTCCTCCAAAACATCACTAACTGTCTGTCTGCTGTCTCTAACACCATGTCCTCTCTCTACCTAAAACTAAACCTCTCTAAAACTGACTTACTGGTATTTCCACCCTCCACTAACCGACCTCATCCTGACATCTCCATCTCAGTGTGTGGCGCCACCATAACTCCTAGACAACACGCCCGCTGCCTTGGGGTCATATTTGACTCTGATCTCTCTTTTGCCCCCTACATCCAATCTCTGGCCCGAACATGTCAGCTGCACCTCAAGAACATCGCAAGAATCCGCTCTTTTCTCACTGTGGAGACGTTAAAAACGCTTACTGTCGCCCTCATCCACTCCCGGCTCGATTACTGCAACTCGTTGCTGATCGGCCTCCCCTGCACCAGACTCTACCCTCTCCAGTCCATCCTGAATGCGGCAGCCAGGCTCATCTTCCTGTCCAGCCGCTACTCGGACGCCTCTGTCCTGTGCCGGTCACTGCACTGGCTGCCCGTTAAATACAGAATTCAATTCAAACTCGCTACCTTCATCCACAAAGCCCTCCACAGTACAGCGCCACCCTATATCGCCTCCCTCATCTCAATCCATCAACCAGCCCGGGCTCTCCGCTCTGCTAATGAAACCAGACTGAGCGCCCCTTTAATTCGAACTTCTCATTCCCGCCTCCAAGACTTCTCCAGAGCAGCACCGGTCCTCTGGAACGCACTACCAAAGGCTACCCGAGCAATCCAGGACTCGCAGAACTTCAGGCATGCTCTAAAAACGCACCTCTTCAGGGAGGCATACCGCATTCCCTAAACAAACCTCTCTGTACTCCGCCTGATAACATGCTCCCTGACCTACTGACTGCAATCCCTGCTAGCCATCATAAACCGCTCCTGCAGTCACACCGTTTCTGCCGTCACACGGCTAAATGTCTGACCATTGTCTATGCGTATAGCATCGCTCACTCTCCACCTCGCCATACTGTGCACATCTCCAGCCCCTTTACCCTCTGTATCACCCCATTACTTGTAGTATGTAAGCTCGTTGGAGCAGGACCCTCACCCCTATTGTTTCCATCAACTGATTACTATGTAACCGTGGTTCTGTAATGTTTGTATTTTGTCTTTCTGTATTCCCCCTGTCTATGTAAGCGCTGCAGAATATGTTGGCGCTATACAAATAAAGATTATTATTATTATTATTACTACCACAATCTGTATGATATGCACATAGTGCGGCTATTGCCATTCACTTTCAAGGCATAAAATGCTATTGCATCACAAAACAATACAAATGCGATTGTTATATCTGTAACTCCAAGAAAATTAATATAGTTGGGTGAAACCTATATATAGATAAGATAGAATCCACCATACACAATAAGCTATGTCACAGCTCACCTCCTCTTCCCTGCACATTACTCCTTTAGAGGTCAATGGATTTTCTCCTGTGTATCAAATGAATTGGCCATGGGTTCTGCTGTAAAGCACATCTCTAAATGCTGGTGACTGTAGCTTAGGCAAGATGGCCACCCTAATAACCATATTACAGACCAGGCGACCACCCCCATAGTCGCGTACAGACCAGACGGCTGCCCCCATGGTCGCATACAGACCAGACGGCTGCCCCTATAGTCGCGCACAGACCAGACGGCCACCCCCATAGTCGCGTACAGACCAGACGGCTTCCCCATAGTCGCTTACAGACCAGGCGGCCACCCCCATGGTCGCATACAGACCAGACGGCTGCCCCCATGGTCGCATACAGACCAGACGGCTGCCCCTATAGTCGCGCACAGACCAGACGGCCGCCTCCATAGTCGCGTACAGACCAGGTGGCCGCCCCCATAGTCGCGTACAGACCACACGGCCGCCCCCATAGTCGCATACAGACCAGACGGTCGCCTCCATAGTCGCGTACAGACCAGACGGCAGCCCCCATACTCGCGTACAGTCCAGGCGGCCGCCCCCATAATCACGTTCGGTTTCCACTCTACTCTGCTACTTTACCAGAAGGTTTGATGGTATATATTATTTTTATATTCAGCTTTAGGCATCTGGACTTGTGGTACATCAGATAAACACTGTTGTCATGTAGTGCTGGGGTTCCTGGTTTGGGTCCCGCTAGAGATGTCATATATACGTATACACACACACGTTATTTTTAACTATGATAATGCATTTTGCACAGGGTTTATGTGTGGTAATAGACTTTTGGTCTTGTTACTCCCAATTATACCCCCGCACGTTAAATGTCTACTTCACTCATGATGTAGACAGAGAAGAACTGATCTCACAATGATATGCAGCTCTATAGGAACATAAATGTCTGAGTAGAAACCCTTGTTCATGAATTTGTTTTCTGTAGGAAAATGCTTGGAGGGGACACAATTGAATCCCCATTTCCATCTTACAATTTAGTAATATCTGCCCCATTTGCTGTGAGGGCGAGACGCACAACTGATCAGTCCTCATGTGTGAGGGGCTGCAGAGGTAAAACAGCTGCTAATGAGCATTACATTCCTAACACCCTTCACAAGGACAGCCTGGTAACCCTGCCACTACCCCCCAGAGGAAGCCATCTTCTGGGCGGCACACTGTGTCGGGTACATCTAGGTCGGTGCTTTATATGGTGTTAGTATGTTTATCTATTCTGCGTGGTATCATGTGACTGCTAGTAATGTATGTGATATGATGCCGGTTATACATTGTAACACATGGGACATCAACCATTATATTAACGCAGATCTGACCGATGATGGACTGTTTGTGTGAGGGCTGCGCTCTCTTGTGAAATTTATACATTTTAAATAGTAATATTTTATTATGATTGGTAAATGAAGAATGTTTTTATATATTCCTTATCTGTGTATTGAGCCTATCGTTTTGGGGTTGATCTAACTATATACACAGGTGTGTAATATATATATATATATATATATGTTCACTGTTATTTTGGAGTACATGCTGTGTAATGTAAATGTTACTTTCACGTTTTGTGTCACCTGGAATGGATGGCGCAGGAGGGAGTTCTACATGAAACATCATTCTTCCAGCTCTTAACAAAACAATAGAAAGGAATCATTTACGTCTTCAACAACAATAAACAAATATGGACATTAAAGGGGAGCTGTCATTAAAAAAAAAAAAAATCTATACTCCCCTATTCCTCCCCTGTCAGTCTACTTACATCATGATCTTCTCCCCGATCCTCTCCTGCTTCTTGCAGTCCTGGGGTCACCTCACCTCCAGCCGGCTGATTCTTCTGCTTCCTGTGAGGTTACATAGAGGTTCACACAGTCTCCTTCCTGCCCAGCAATGTATGCTACGTCACTAGTTCACAGTTTGGCAGGGAGTGCTGAGCTATTGAAGAGACTGCTCATGCCCACTGTCTCCGCAGTAGACCAGCATTCCTTCCTAGCCAGTGAACACTACGTCACAGGGACGGGACCTTCACTGACCTGCAGGAAGAAGAACACGAGGAATGCACATTTCATAACAAGGAGAAGAGGATCCAAACGGCTTGCAGTGACCCCAGCTGGGGGACTGGAGAAGATCAGTGAGGAAAAGATGCGTTAAGGAGTCTGCCTAGGTGAGCAAATGTTTTTTTTTAACTTTATGACAAAACCCCTTTAAAATCCTTAAAGGGGTGGTCTCGCGAAACCAAGTGGGGTTATACACTTCCGTATGGCCATATTAATGCACTTTGTAATGTACATTGTGCATTAAATATGAGCCATACAGAAGTTATTCCACTTACCTGCTCCGTTGCTAGCGTCCTCGTCTCCATGGTTCCGTCTAAATTCGCTGGCAGCTTGCTTTTTTAGACGCGCTTGCGCAGTCCGGTCTTCTCCATTCAGCACGAGCCGCTTCAGTGTGCTCCCCGCTACAGCTCTTCTGCGCATGCGCAGACGAGCTGTCACTGCTCGGGAGCGCGCTGAAGCGGCCATTCTGCACCATCCTCTGTTAGAGGAAGGTGCAGAAACTGGAGCTGCCCAGCGGAGAAGACCAGCCCAGCCCAGCAGCCCCGAGAAGCCTCCCAGGTAAGTGATGGGTCGGGGGGGGGGGGGGGGTGCCGCTGCGCCGGGCTGCGCCGGGGGGGGCTGCCGCTGCGCCGGGCTGCGCCGGGGGAGCTAGCGCTAGGCCGGGGGGGCTGTCGCTGCGATGGGGGGGGCTGTCGCTAGGCCGGGGGGGCTGTCGCTAGGCCGGGGGAGCTAGCGCTAGGCCGGGGGGGCTGTCGCTAGGCCGGGGGGGCTGTCGCTAGGCCGGGGGAGCTAGCGTAGGCCGGGGGGGCTGTCGCTGCGCCGGGGGAGCTAGCGCTAGGCCGGGGGGGCTGTCGCTGCGATGGGGGGGGCTGTCGCTAGGCCGGGGGGGCTGTCGCTAGGCCGGGGGAGCTAGCGCTAGGCCGGGGGGGCTGTCGCTGCGCCGGGGGAGCTAGCGCTAGGCCGGGGGGGCTGTCGCTGCGATGGGGGGGGCTGTCGCTAGGCCGGGGGGGCTGTCGCTGCGATGGGGGGGGGGCTGTCGCTAGGCCGGGGGGGCTGTCGCTGCGCCGGGGGAACTAGCGCTGGGGAGCCGGGGGCTAGCGCCGGTTACCTGCTGTCTGGTCGGCGGCTGCGGGGCGTCTGGTCGGCGGCTGCGATGCGTCCGGTTGCCATGGAGACACAGCTGGCGGCGTCTCGGGAGCGCGCACGTCGGGCTGCAGCGAGCGACTGGGAAAGAGCCGGCGGCCATCTTGAGGAAACTTTTATAACTTGCTGAAACGCTGGAACGGTAAGTACGAACCAGCTAGAAATGTCATTTACAGGGGGGCTTAGTAATGTGTGTTTAATGGGGGGGACTGGGCAAAAAAAAAAATTAACTGCTTCCTCGAGACATCTCCTTTAAGACAGAGACGAGTGCAAGAGACCCGAGTGCACCTACTAGGTAAGTATTATAAGACACTCTGTCTCTTTTGGGGCAAAAGTTAATATAAGACAGTGTCTTATTTTCTGGAAACACGGTATGAAACTGAAGACTGCAATAATCTATAACAAGCAGTTCTTTACGATGTGTGTACTGCGGTGTTTATCTTATACTCCTGGGTTAACCCTTTGTGTCATGCTGTTCCTCAGAGGTAAACTTGAAGCTTCTGGGCCCCAATGCAAAACCTGTAACAGGGCCAACTATAATGTTTTATTCACAGTACTGGGCCCACTATATGGAGGAAGAGAGGCCTTATGGGCCCTCTAAGGTTCCTGGGCCCAGGTGAAACCGCATTCCCTATAGTTATGCCAGTGCTGTTCCTATGTTATTCCTCCTGGAAATATATGAATAAATTGAAAACTTATCACTCCCCTTGTTATTGGGCTCTGACACAGTCATTTCAGTCAGAGGAAGCCAGAGGTCAATGCATGGTTGTAGCAGTTTGAGCAGTTTGAGCATAGCATTCGAAGGGCCTGGCTTTTATAGCATGTCCAATCAAGAGGAGGGCAGAGTCAAGACAGGGGATCGAATCAGGAGTCCAGAAACAAGGCTAAGGTCTAGCAGGGGAGCTGTCCAGACAGCGGATAGCTCAACAGGGAAAGCTGCTGTAATGTTCATATGGGCAAGTGAGCACCAGGCCCACACGAACATGACCCAGATTGATTGGGAAAACCAGGTGAACTTCCACACATTAACACCTCTTCCTATCTTCTACTAAGGAAGACGACCGAAGTCCTACCTGAGTGGGGACATCACCCCCAGCGGTCTTCAGATCTGGGCCTTTGCTGCTCCTAGGACCCCACAAACCCAGCATAGGACACGAAGACACAGAGAGCCAGGATCACACCATACAGCAGCCAAAATGCAATCACTAGTAGCAGATGTTAACGCTATAAATGCCAGGTATTAGTTGACATTTTGACTATCCAGGAGTCCAGCAACACAACCAAACAGACACAAAACAAACCTTTCTTGCAGCCCCCACACATAGAACCTGTTCAAACCATAGACAGAATGAGCACAGAGAATGCTAACCACACCCACACCTGGGAAGACATCTCATATATGTACTGGCACTGAATGATTGGCTGGCTGACACATGCACGCCCAGCCAGCATAATCTCCCACACCTGAACAGGAAAACTCCAGAGCACCTGTAGCACCACGTGTCTCAGGAGACAGACAGTGAATATAGTAATATGAACAGCAGCAACTGGAGACTACCAAAGTCCCCTGGTGTTATACAAGCCTGATTCCCAAGGCAAGGAGAACAATGCAAAGCCTAGTTTTAGGTCTGGATCAAGACCAAAAATCAGCATCCAAGTAGAATATATGAAGTCAGGGCAGCATGAGATGAAATAAAAATTGTATTCTTTATTCCTCCATATTAAAAAACACCAGCGACGTTTCGACCTGTCAATGGGTCTAAATCATGCTTAATCATGATTAAGACCCATTGACAGGTTGAAAGGTCAGTGGTAGAGATGAGCGAACACCAAGATGCTGGGGTCCTCGTTATTCGAGTCAAGCTTTTCATAAAATTCGAGAGCTCTATTCGAGTAACGAACCCCATTGACTTCAATGGGAGACTTGAGCATTTTTGTATGGGACCCGCCGGTTGCCGGGCTTTTTTTTTTTTTTCCCCGAGTTCTCGCTCTCACTCTCTCTCTCTCGCTTGAGTCCTGACAGTAGCCCCTTCTAAAATGGCCTCTGGACATCCCAGGGGCCAGTTTTCCTGGATACCTCCTGTGGAACTCCCTCGTAAGCTTCGGAGCATGCACATTCTGGCCTGGCTCCCAGGAATTTTTTTCTGGCCTGTACCCCTTCCACTGCACAAGATATTTTAGTTTGCCTCTGTGTACTCTAGAATCCAGAATTTTATCTACTAAAACTTTTTCTTCCCTTTGAACCCTCACCGGTGAAGGAGGTGGCTGGTTTCTTCCTGGAAAAGCGTTATTAACAAATGGTTTCCACAGCGCCACATGAAACACATGATGGATCTTCAGCCTGCTAGGGAGTTTCAAGTGGAAGCCAACCTGACCAACCTTTGTAGCAATCTGAAAAGGCTGGATAAATTTCTGACCCAACTTGGGAGAGAGCAAATTTGGATAGCCAAACTTGATCACCGACCTGGAAGGTAGGAGGCGCTTTGTGGTGCCCCCTTATAATGTGCCTGAGCTTCATGTAGCATCTCTTTTCCCTCTGCTGGGTTTCCTGCAACATACCGGAAGATCGGGAATAAACACTAGATGCAGCCCAAAATTGGCAAAAAAGGAACTATGCTTAGAGTTATTATAGGCAAATTCTGATGTTGACCAGTAGGCCACACAATCATCCTGGAGGTAGGAAATGAAATAGGGGAGGTATTGTTCCAGAGTCTGGTTGGTCCTTTCAGTCTTGCTATTGGACTGGGGATAAAAGGTGGAAGACAAATTGATACTAAACCCTAAGGCAATACAGAAGCTTTCCCAAAATCTTGAGGTAAACTGCACCCCTCTATCCAAAAGTATATTATCAGGAATCCCAGACAGTCTAAAAATCTCCTTGATCATCAATTCCGCAGTTTTTTTAGCAGTGGGAATCTCTAAGGGCTCCCACCTACTGGCGTTTTTTTCTCCACTGCGATGCGATTCTAAAGTTAAAGTCTTGCATCGCAGTGCGAGAAAAACGCAGGCAGATATCCCAAAATCGCTGGGATATCGCTGCGACATCGCCAGTCTTTTCAATGGGGCCAGCGGCAGCAGCGCTAGCCCCGTTGAAAAGATATGGAGAATGCCGCTGACTTCTGCCACAGCTGTGACGGCTGTCACAGCTGTGGCAGGCGTTTCCTTCATCCCCGCGGATAAATGAATAGCTAAGAGCCATCTGCCATTGGCTGAGCGCTCAGCCAATAGCTAAGCAGTAGCTGCTATTGGCTGAGCCCTCAGCCAATCTGCACAGCCCTTTCAATCCCCGTCTGCTGAAAGAGCTCAGTAACAGTTGCGGGGAGCCAGCCGGAGGACGCGGCTGACAGCAGGAGAGGTGAGTAACTTTTTTATTATTTTTTTAACCACTTTTTTATGATTATCGGGGAAGGGCTTATATTTCAAGCCCTTCTCCGATAATCATTCTGCAGGGCTTGTCAGAAACCACTGCTTTCAATGGGATCGGCAGCAGTGCAGATCCCATTGAAAGCAATGGGATAGCATGCTGTTGACTTCTGCCACAGCTGTGACAGCTGTGACAGCTGTGACAGAGGGTTCCTTCATCCCCGCGGTCCCCGCGGGGATGAAGTTAACTCCTGTGACAGCTGTGGCAGAAGTCCGCGGCATTCTCCATGTCTTTTCAATGGGGCTAGCGCTGCTGCCGCTGGCCCCATTGTGAAGACTGTCGCAGCGATATCGCTGCGATTTCTCGCACTGCTCTGAGAGAGTTTTCACTTACTCCCGCAGCACAGTGGAGAAAAAAACGCTAGTGGTGCCCCCTTATAATGGAAATAAAATGGGCCATTTTTGTGAGTTGGTCTACCCCAACAAGGATGATAGTCATTTCTTTCGAAAGGAGAATACCCACAATAAAATATATTGGTATATATCCCAAAGGCCTGGAAGTAGTTAAAGAAGTCCTAATGGAAGAGATTGTGGTGTCTTGTTTTGTGCACAGAAGGCAATATATTTTTTCACATTGTTCTTACAATTAGGCCACCAGAAAGTAAGGAAGCAATACTTCAAGAGTCTTCGTGACTCCAAGATGACCTGCTAGTTTAGAATTGTGGACAAGTTTAAGAACTGCAAGTCAAATAGAAACAGGGACATACAGTCTATTTCCCAGCAAACAAAATCTTTCCTTAAGCGATTCACGTCCTCAGAAGGATGATTGAGAAAAGCATCATTTTGGTATCCATCTTTGAATTATGTAAAGAACTCATTTGAGTCAAGTATTCCCAGGAAATTTTGGGGGGACAAAATTGTATAGTCTGTATTAGCCCCCTCCTCCTGTTCAGCCACAAAGCTGGATAAGACATCAGCTTTGCCATTAGAAAATAAGAAAAGGTAAAATTAAATCAGTAGAAGAATAATGCCCAACATGCTTCTCTTGCTGACAGTCTTTTAGCTGTGATGATAAATTCTAGATTTTTGTGGTCAGTAAGGACAATTAAAGGATGATTGGCACCTTCCAAAAGATGTCTCCATACAGAGAAGGTAACTTTAATGGCTAACATTTTTTTTATACTCAATATCATTGTTTCTTTCTGCAGGTGACATGATATGTGATAAAAATACACATGGGTGTAGTATCATCCTGACTCTAACTCATTAAGATAAAACGGCTTCCACAGCAGAATCGACGGCAGCCACTTCAACAACAAAGGGTAATTTCAGATTTGGATAAACCAGTACTGGTGCAGAAGTAAACAGAACTTTTAGTTTTTCAAGGCACCCTGTGCCTATTTAGACCATGAATATCTTTTGGATTTCTTTGTAAGTGAAGTGATTAAAGGGGTTGTCCCGCGCCGAAACGGGTTTTTTTTTTTTTCAACCCCCCCCCCGTTCGGCGCGAGACAACCCCGATGCAGGGAGGTAAAGAAAGCTCACCGGAGCGCTTACCTGAATCCCCGCGCTCCGGTGACTTCTCTACTCACCGCTGAAGATGGCCTCTTCCTCCGTGGACCGCAGCTCTTCTGTGCGGTCCACTGCCGATTCCAGCCTCCTGATTGGCTGGAATCGGCACGTGACGGGGCGGAGCTACACGGAGCTACACGGAGCCCCATAGAAGACTGCAGAAGACCCGGACTGCGCAAGCGCGGCTAATTTGGCCATCGGAGGGCGAAAATTAGTCGGCACCATGGAGACGAGGACGCCAGCAACGGAACAGGTAAGTATAAAACTTTTTATAACTTCTGCATGGCTCATAATTAATGCACAATGTACATTACAAAGTGCATTATTATGGCCATGCAGAAGTGTACAGACCCACTTGCTGCCTCGGGACAACCCCTTTAATAAGATGACTTAAAGGGGTTGTCCCGCGGCAGCAAGTGGGTCTATACACTTCTGTATGGCCATATTAATGCACTTTGTAATGTACATTGTGCATTAATTATGAGCCATACAGAAGTTATAAAAAGTTATTCACTTACCTGTTCCGTTGCTGGCGTCCTCGTCTCCATGGTTGCCGTCTAATTTTCGCCGTCTAATAGCCAAATTAGACGCGCTTGCGCAGTCCGGGTCTTCTTCGTTTCTCAATGGGGCTCCGTGTAGCTCCGTGTAGCTCCGCCACGTCACGTGCCAATTCCAGCCAATCAAGAGGCTGGAATCGGCAATGGACCGCACAGAAGCCCTGCGGTCCACCGAGGGAGAAGATGCCGGTGGCCATCTTCAGCAGGTAAGTAAGAAGTCACCGGAGCGCGGGGATTCAGGTAAGCGCTGTGCGGGTTGTTTTTTTAACCCCTGCATCAGGGTTGTCTCGCGCCGAACGGGGAAGGGGGGGGGGGGGGGTGTTGAAAAAAAAAAAAAACGTTTCGGCGCGGGACAACCCCTTTAAGGCAGCTTGTAGAAATCTCTACTCAAGAAGAACATGAGTTGTTTTGCAGGAATAAGTTGGCATCTTTGACCCAATACAGAAAAGATCTGGAAAAAAACAAAAGATCTAAATGGTTTAGAGACATGGAGGATTATGGCAATAATCATGTCTTTAACTGGCAGAATGTTGGAGTGGAGCCTAAGAGGGGGTTTAATACCGGTTCACACAAACACCAGCAAAGAAGGAGAACACCAAGGCAACGGATGAGGTTTGGTTTTGCATAATCTAGGTCCAACTCTACTGATGATTCCATGGCTATGGGAGAATCCAATGCCTCTTTTTTGGGACAGAGATCCACGTCAAGAGGTAGGAGTTACCGGGTATCAGCAGAGAAGAGGTGGCAGGAAGCATAGGCAATCCACGAAGAAGCCACTCTTAAATGACGATGAGATGCACAAGAAGTTGCAGAAGTCGATCTGGTGGTAAATATTTCGTCAAGAACTCTGTCTGATGTAGAAGTTAAAGTACTTGAAAAAGGACTTTCCTTCTGCCCTCTAAAATATCTGAATTGGTTTGAACTAGACCTTGATCTTAAGCAACTGTTTAGGAATTTGAGATTGAAGAGTTTTTTCTCGGGATGTTCTGAGGAGCGGGTTGTTCCTGGTGCGCAGTCCGACACCCGTGAGGGTTTTTCCCTTGGCGGTGTCGGACTGCGCAACAGGAGCCAGTTTGTGCCCCCCGTTTCTAACCCTGCTGTCGAAACATATATAGATTTAGTGCAGAGAGATATGCGTAAACTTAGATATGATATATGTAGGAGGAAACCGCGGTTAGAGTACAATCTTACCGTTGTAGAGAATAAAGCTGTTAAACAACTTGCTAAGGATGACACGATTGTTATAAGACCCACGGATAAAGAGGAAGCAGTAATTGTTTTGAATAATACATACTATCACGAAAAAAATCATGGGCCAATTGAATGAGGAAGAGGTGTACGAACTATTGGATAATAACCCTACAGTGAGATACCAGGTGGAGCTTAGAATGTTGCTGAATGAGGCTCTGAATTGAGTTATCGATAATGGTCTGTATAAATCGTTGGACGTGGAATGTCCGGTTTTACCGGTGTTCTACACGTTGCCCAAGATACATAAAGATCTTAATAGACCGCCGGGCAGACCCATGGTGTCTAGCTGTGGTTCTCTCTTCAGAAATTGTGCATGTTTCCTTGATAAGTTTCTAAGGATATTCTCAGAGAGAGCAGAGTCCTATATTAAGGACACCGGAGATTTTCTTTGGAAAATTAAAGACCTTGAGATTTCTGAGACATTCCTTCTTGTATTTCTCGATGTTACAGCACTCTAAACAGTAGAGCCACTCTATCTGGTAAAGTCACTGTGACAAAAAGTTTATATTTCCCCATTTACATAGCCAAGCTCTTCAGTGTGGGCCTCGTGTCTTAGTCGCCGTGGGGGGCACCACACTAGTAAACTGAGTAGGTTGCATCTGTATGTAGATGTGCCACTGGTGAAGGAACCCTCAGTACTGGTGATGATCCCCAATGAATTTTACTGGCAGTGGCATTGTAGTGGCCCAGGGAACCTATTCTTGGCCCCTCCATAAATGTCATGCATGTCATGTCTTTTGGGTGGATGCACTATGCAAAATGTCTTGTCTCCTGTTATGTGTATTGCACAGCTGCAGCAAATGAGAGGTTACTGTCTGCATGAGACTGGGAGATGTCTGCAAATGAATCAATTTATGTCCTGTCATGTGTTATGTGAGAGAAACCAGGATGGATGAATGCAGAACTTGCACACATGTTAAAAACAAAAAAATATATGTTTATCAAATGGAAAGAGGGTGAAATATCTAAGGAAGAATATAATGCGGTCTGCATAAACTGTAGGGTTAGTGTCAGAAAAGCTACAGCTAATAATGAATTGAGGCTTGCAACAGAGGCAAAAAGCAATGAAAAAAGGATTTTGGGGGTATGTCAAAAGCAAAAGAAAAGTCAAAGATGCTATAGGATGCTTACAAGATGAAAATGGTGAATTGGTTAAGAATGATGTTGAGAAGGCCGAACCTTTAAATTCCTATTTTGGTTCTATTTTCTCTCAGAAAGTAGATGGAACATCAACTGACCTTCCCTGTGCTATTGGGGGAATAAAAGAATGCAGGCTCTCTGTAAGCAGAGAGATGGTGAGAGAACACTCAGCTAACTTAAATGAATTCACGTCTCAAGGTCCAGATGAATTACATCCTAGGATATTAAAGGAAGCAGCGGAGTTAATTGCTGAACTACTCGCCATAATCTTTGAAAATTCCTGGAGAACAGGAGAAGTCCCAGAAGATTGGAAAAGGGCAAATGCTGTCCCTATCTTCAAAAAAGGGAAGAAGGTGGATGCAGGAAACTACAGGACAGTAAGCCTGACTTCTATACCGGGAAAGATCTTTGAGCAAATTGTTAAACAGCATGTATGCAAGTACTTGGATGAAAATGGAGTAATTAACCAGAGCCAGCATGGGTTTGTAACAAACAAGTCATGTCAGACTAATCTAATTTCCTTCTATGATAGTATCACTGAGTGGGTTGATCAGGAAAATGTGGTGGATATAGTTTTTATTGACCTTAGTAAAACAAAGTATCTCATACTATACTTATTGAAAAACTGACCAAATATGGGATTGACAAGGCAACTGTTAGGTGGATACAGAACTGGCTGAGTGATCGTACTCAAAAAGTGGTCATAAATGGCTGCACATCCAAGTGGAAGAATGTATCAAGTGGGGTACCACAGGGCTCTGTCCTAGGCTCAGTGTTGTTCAACATTTTTATAAAAGATCTGGAGGAGGAAATTGATGGGAAACTGATCAAATTTGCCGACTACACAAAGCTAGGGGGAATAGCTTCCACTAGGGAAGAGCGGGAGAGTATTGAAAAAGATCTAGAAAAGCTTGCACAGTGGGCAGCAACTAACAGAATGGTATTTAACAAGGAGAAATCCAAAGTCCTACATCTGGGCAAGAAAAATGAAAAAAACACATACAGAATGGGAGGAATTGAGCTAAGCAGCACATGTGAAGAAGACTTGGGTGTACTAATAGATCATAGACTGAACATGAGTCAACAATGTGATGCAGCAGCCAAAAAGGCAAACACAATTCTGGGATATATTAAGAGAAGCATAGAGCCTAGATCACGTGAGGTCATTATCCCCCTCTACTCATCCTTAGTCAGACCTCATCTGGAATACTGTGTCCAGTTCTGGGCACCCCACTTTAAAAAAGACATAGACAAACTGGAGCAAGTTCAGAGCAGAGTTACGAAGATGGGAAGTGGTCTGCAAATCATGTCCTATGAAGAATGGTTAAAGGATCTGGGAATGTTTAGCTTGCAAAAAAGAAGGCTGAGAGGAGACTTAATAGCGGTCTACAAATATCTAAAGGGTTGTCACACTGCAGAGGGATCAGCCCTATACTCATCCGCACAAGGAAAGACTAGAAGCAATGGGATGAAACTGAAAGGGAGGAGACACAAATTAGATATTAGAAAAAACTTTCTGACAGTGAGGGTGATCAATGAGTGGAACAGGTTACCACAGGAGGTGGTGAGTTCCCCTTCAATGGAAGTGTTCAAACAAAGGCTGGACAAATATCTTTTTGGGGTGATTTAGTAAATCCTGCACTGAGCAGGGGGTTGGACCCGATGACCCTGGAGGTCCCTTCCAACTCTACCATTCTATGATTTTATAAATATAAGTGTCTGAGAGCAGAAAATGGTCTTCTGTTCTTCTGGGTTCCTGAGAGAGAGTGCCAGGCACATGGGGGTACCTTCAACTCACGTGTGGTGAAGAATGGAAGAGAAGGAAAGGTTTCCTGAAGTTCCCAATGCCACGTGCCATTAGAGAGTAAGGAGAAAGAGAGAGAGGAGGTCTGTGGAGAGTTTGCCCTTCCTCTTCCAGGAGCAGTACCATACAGATAACAAGGTCTGTAGGGCCGATATCATCCTGAGTATACTCTTAGCGAAAGTCTCCCCTTCCAGGAGTGGCACTATACCAGTAACGAGGTCTGTAGGACCGGCATCATCCTGAGTTTCTCCCTGACCTCCCTTTTACTGTCTTGCCTGCATTGGTGTGTTTTTAAGCTGTAAAGTATTAAAGTTTTACAAGTAAAGTTTTGCCAGGCCCTGGCTATTCCCAAGGACTAAGTTACTTATCCATTGTATCATGTGTGGACTCTCTGTATTATGGCCGAGGTATATTCCGGTGAGGAATAGTGGTGTCACGTGACAATCTAAAGTTTTATGGCATGCATATTGGCCATACCTCTCCTTGGGGGTGTCCGGAAGAGGCCCAGCGATATTCTGGCTGAGGCTGCATGTGTCCCTCTGGAGAGGAGTCTGGTAAGTGCCACCATGACAAGTGACAGCTTTACCCTCCTAGCTCCTCGGCATGTGCCCTGTGTCCTAAGTTACCCTTTGGGATACTGCAGCACTCAAATATCAGAGAAGGAATTATGCAACTCCAGAAGTTGTTTCTGTAAACCAGATATTTCTCCCTGCAGGTCAGCAACCTTTTCCTGGTAGGTGGTACAAAACTCCTGGAACTCAGAAACCTGTTTCTGCAAGGTGGCCACAATGCACTTCATATTTGAATGTGATTTATTTCTGTCACAATCTGGTTCTGGTTTGGAGTCTCAGTATTGTAATCTGAGCAGACAGACAGCATTGTCAGAGGAAACTAGAAGTCGATAACGGGAAGTATTGGTTTGCAGTACAAAGGAGCAAGAACATAGCATAGTCAGAAGATGTCAGAGGTTGGTGCATAGTTGTAGCAGTTTGTCTCAGAGGAGCAGGCAGGTGGAGTTTGACTATGGGCTGGGAGGCACAATAATCACTCAATGATGCAGTGGAAGGGCCAGGCTTTTATAACATGTCCAATTAAGAGCAGGGTGGAGCCAAGACAGGGAAATAGATCAGGGATCTAGAAACGAGCTAAGGTCCAGTAATGCAGCTCCTGAGTTTGAGCTCTGACATGATAAGAGTAAAAAAAGCCAGGGGTTGGTACAAGGAAGTCAGAAAGAATGAAAAAGCCAAAGGATATTAGAAAACGATCTGCAAAGTCGCACTAGAGTTGTACTAAGAGGAGACAACAATGAGAAAGGAATCCTGGGAAGCTGGGTTATATAGCCAGGCTACATTAGCTAGTTCGATTAGCTAGTTAGCCTGACTTCTGAGCCCAACACCAGACAGGAGTATTAAAGGAGATGGCACTCTACGGTGAAATCAATAGAAAGTATTTTTAACATACTGTGTGACACTAATATACTTGTAGTGCAACTTCTGTATAACAAGGCGTTGCCCCAAGCTGTCCCTGCCTCCTCCTCCTATACATAAGTATTCTTAAGGACCTTCTATATGAAACTATTATACATAATTAAAAAAAATTGTTCAGTGTACACACCGCCAACAATTGAATGATGAACGATAAATCGTTCACTTATCGTTCATTTCATGCAAGCATAAAAATCATTGTCAGCTTGTTTGCTAATCTTTGGTTTTAACAGCACTCATTCAGTCGTTCTCATTCACTGGTACAGCAACTGAATGATCCTGCTAAAAAAAGATTTATCTAAACAGACTGCCTGAGTGAATGAGCAAAGTGTAGCATTGCTTTGCTCATTCAATTGGGAGAATATAATCGTTCTGTGTAAAAGCACCCTTACACCATAGTTTCTGCATCCTATTGCTTCACTGCTAGACTGGTGCTATTAGGTAGATTGACTGCAATGATGAGAATGACCTCAGTGATTCTTATTACAACTTGCAAATTTGTGATTCAACACAAAACAAAGAAAGCCGAACATCTTGGCTGCCAACATAATCGTATTTAGTTTTAAACCATAACCACTGATATTGGATACTACATTAATAGTCAATCGGGACCAATACCGCTGTCTGCTAGGTAAAGTCTACTTCCACCTCAGCATCTACTGTTATCTATTCCTATGATTTCTTAAAAACTGTCATGAAAGATGGTGTCAAGTGCATGCACACTCTAGAGGAATATCATTCGGGTATGGGCCCTTGCTTGCAGAGAGGGAGCTCACTAATGGTGAATCCCATTCTTTATTTGGTGGTGCAGGAATCCTGACCTCAAATGGTCTACATTTTTAGCAGGTAACTGGTAGAGAATTGGTCCTAAACTCATGAAAAAGGGTTTGGGTGGGATATAACTGGGCATTGTGTCTTAGGTGGCAAAAGCCAACCAATTAATAGGGTGTCATTTTGATCTTTGCTGTAGGACTGCTCTCTTCTATGTATGTCTGTAAACAGTAGAGGGCACACTGTACTTTAACATAGAAACATAGTATGCAAGGCTGAAAAAGACAAATGTCCATCCAGTTCAGCCTTTTACCACAACTTGTTGATCCAGAGGAAGGTTAAAAAAAAACCCCAAATGAAGCAGAAGCCAATTTACGCCATTTTAGGGGGAGAAATTTCTTCTCGACTCCATAATGGTTGTCAGAATAATTCCTGGATTTAGGCCGCCTGCAGACGAGCGGAAATCCCGCCGCGGGATTTCCCGCGGGATTTCCGCCGCTGAAAGTCTGCATAGGAGTGCATTACAATACGCACTCCTATGCAGACGGCCGCGGTTTGGCCGCGCGAAATCTCGCGCGGCAAACAAACCGCGGCATGTTCTAATTTTGTGCGGAGCACGCACTCACCTGGCCGCCGGCTCCGGTCTGCGCATGCGCCGGCTGCGCGGCAGCCGGCACATCAAAGAGCCGGGGCCGCCAGGCGCGGGTGAGTACGCGCTCGCCCCTGCAGGCTCTGGGGTCGGATCGCGCGGCGAGATTTCTCGCTGCCGGATCCGACCCGCTCGTCTGCAGGCGGCCTAACACTTGAAAGTTCCCACCTGACTTCATGACCCGGATCAACAACCCCGCTGATCACCTAAGGTCTATAACCTGTAATATAATAGCGCTGTAGAAAGGCATCTAGTCTCCTTTTAAACTCCTCTACAAATTTTGCTATCACCATGTCCTCAGGCAGAGAGTTCCACAGTCTCACTGCTCTTACAGTAAAGAACCCCTTTCTGTGTTGGTGATGAAACCTGCTTTCTTCTCGATGTAGCGGATGCTCTCTTGTTACTGTTGCCGTCCTGGGTATAAACAGATCATGGGAGAGATCCTTGTATTACCCCCTCATGTATTTATACATAGTTATGTGGTCGGCCCTTAACTGTCTTTTTTCCAGGGTGAATATCTGCAAGTTTGGGTATCCCAGCCCTCCCATTCCATTTATTAATGTAGTTGCCTGTCTTTGAACGATTTCAAGCACTTCAATGTCTTTCCTGAGTACCGGTGTCCAGAACTGTACACAGTATTCCATGTGAGGCCTGACAAGTGCCTTATATAGAGGAAGAATAATGTTGTCCCTTGCCCCTATACCTCTTTTAATGCACCTCAAGACTTTATTTGCCTTTACAGCAGCTGACTGACATTGATTACTCCAGGTAAGCTTATGGTCAATTAGTAACCCCAGGTCTTTTTCTATATCACTTTTCCCTAGCAGTACCCCATTTAGTGTATAGTGGCTACATCCGTTTCTCCTGCCCATCTGCAGAACCACACATTTATCAACACTGAACGCCATTTGCCATTTTTCTTCCCAAGCCCCCAGCTTATCTAGGTCCATTTGCAGTCATTCATTGTCCTTTGTTCTATAAATTATCTTATAGCATTTTGTTTTATCTGCAAATATCGGTATTTTACTGTGTGGTCCCTCTATTAGGTAATTGATAAATATATTGAACAGAATGAGGCCTGATGCTGAACCTTGTGTCACCTCACTAGCGATGATGGTCCAATCAGAGTGGGAACCCTTAATTACCACCCTCTGCTTTCTATCTCTGATCCAGTTCTTTACCCAGATACACACATTTTCACCCAGTACGAGCTGTCTCATTTTATATATCAGCCTATTATGTGGCACAGTGTCAAATGCTTTAGAGAAATCCAGATATGCAAGATCAATAGATTCTCCCAAGTCCAGCCTGGAACTTACTTCATTGAAGAAGATGATCAAGTTGGTCTGATATGATCGACCCATTATGAACCCGTGCTGATGAGGAGTTATACCGTTGTTTTCTTTAAGGTATTCGTGGATGGCATCTCTCAAAACCCCCTCAAATATTTTTCCAATTATTGAAGTGAGACTTACTGGCCTGTAGTTACCAGGCTCTCTTCTTGACCCCTTTTTGTATATTAGGACTGCATTGGCAATAAGCCAATCCAGTGGTACAACCCTGTTTCAATAGAGTCCCTTTATATAAGAAATAGTGGTCTATCGCGTCACTTAGTTCCCTTAAGACCCTTGGGTGTATTCCATCTGGGCCCAGTGATTCGTTGATTTTAATCCTTTTTAACTGTCTCTGCACTTCCTCTCGTGAATACTCTTGAGAAAAAACTGTTTAGTAGATTTGCCTTCCACCATCATCTTCTATGGTTTCTCCTGCCTTATTTGTTAAATGGACGGTGCTTTAAGTGCAAATCCTTTTACCTTTTATATAATTGAGAATAGTTTTATTTTATAGGGTTATTTTTGCTCTCTTTGGCAACCAGTCTCTCTGCCTCCTCCTTTGCAGTTTGTCTTTTCCTTACATCATTTGTTTTTTTTCCCTGTATGTTCTTAGCACTTCTTTACTGCCTTCTTGTTTTAGTAATTTAAACACTTTCTTTTTTTCACTTATTGCCTTCCCCCACACCCTTACAGTCTTGTTGAGCCACATTGGCTTCCTTCTTTTTGCAGTTCTTTTATTTTGAAGGGTATGAACTGCTCACATGAGGTATTTAGGATGTTTTTACTCTTCTCTCATTTTTGGTCTGTACTGTTATTTATGAGGATGTTGTCCCATTTATTGTTGCCAAGAGTAGTTCTGAGCAGATCAAATCTTGCTTTTCTAAAGTTTAGTTGTGTTATCGCTCCTTGATAGAGCTTCCTATTGAATTATAACTGGAAATAATTATATTGTGGTTACTATTTTCCCAAGTGTCCTTTAACCTGCACCCCTGTGATTCTGTCCAGTCTGTTATATAAAAGGTAAAAGGATTTGCACTGAAAGCACCGGCCATTTAACAAATAAGGCAGGGGAAACCATAGAAGATGATGGGGGAAGGCACATCTATTAAACAGTTTTTTCTCAAGAGTATTCACGAGAGGAAGTGCAGAGCCAGTTAAAAAGGATTAAAATCAACGAATCACCGGGCCCAGATGGAATACACCCAAGGTAGTTATCTTTAACTGTTCTCAAGAACTTATCAACCTTGTGAGATTTGCAGGTTTCGTCTTCCCATATTCTATCCAAATAATTACAGTACCCCATAATAATTACTTTATTGCGCTTTGACACCTCTTCTATTTGTCTTCGTAATAAGTTTTCAGTTTCTTCTATTATTTTTGTTGGCCTTTAAAAATATCCTATCAGGATTTTATAAGTCTTTCTTCCTTTTTTTTCTACCTGTACAGATTTCACGTGTTAATCTCCTACACCTATATCTTCTCGTAGCCTCAGCATTAAGTAGAATTTAACATACAGACATACCCCTTTCCCTTTCTGGGTTCCGCTGTCTCTTCTGAAGAGATTGTAACCCAGTAAGTGCACCACCCAGTGAACTATACCTGATTTCTTCTTAAAGAGGACTTCTCATTGGCTGAAGTTGGTGGAACAGCTCCATGGCTCTGCTGCTGAAGCCCACTGACTGTATCACCATATTTTATTACTACACTACTTATTCTGAATAAGTGACTAGAGATGAGCGAACATACTCGCTAAGGCACATTACTCGATCAAGTAGTGCCTTAGCCGAGTATCTCCCCGCTCGTCTCTAAAGATTCGGGGGCCGGCAGGGGAGAGTGGGGAGGAACGGAGGAGAGACCTCCGTCTCCCTCTCTCCCGCCCGCTCCCCCCTGCTCCCCGCCGCAACTCACCTGTCACCCACACCGGCCCCCGATTCTTTAGGAACAAGCGGGGAGATACTCGGCTAAGGCACTACTCACTCGAGTAATGTGCCTTAGCGAGTATACTCGCTCATCTCTATAAGTGACATCAGACTTGATAGAGAACCTGACGTCACCCATTAAGAGTAAACGATGCAGACCGCCCACTTGACATACTGAGAGTTCTTGGAGCCAGACCTAAGAAGAGCCTGTCTGAGTGAAGGTAGGAGAGTGTTGGGGATATAGAGTCAGTGGGCCATGACTGCAGATTCTATCTGGTGACAGGTCTTCTCTCAAATGTCTTTTTCAGCCTTTGATATTGATAACGTTTTGTGTGTTTTGTTCAGTCCTGTTAAGTATACTATTTTCAGCAACAAAGAGACAGAATATGTCAACACCACGACTAACAGAATCAGACTGCTTACTGCTCTGGTGCCAATGCAACAAGAACAATGTTTGGTAAGTTGTGCCGAAAGCTCATAATTATAGGCTTATTATAGCAATCAGAACGAATCTAGTAATTATACGAACAATATACGTGAGACCTCCCAGTAATTTTCCAGACACTTATAGTTTTTGAAAGACTACACTACACTTTAAAGATGATTTTAAGTTGCACTGTTATAGTGCGATAATTACACAATCGCTCAGTTACATTTCCTATGAAAATAAGCCTTAGTAAATACCATAGACATCAGTCTGAGATGAGATACAGCAAGCACCTTTTCCATCAGTGTACTTGTGTCCTGGATATGGAGGTTATACCCAGGTGATCTAGAAGTATTACATACATAAGGACTTCAAACTTGGGTTGCAAAGCAAGACTATCGAGTTAAACACTTAAATGTATTATAGCACGACAGAATATTTATATGAAAACACTAGCAGACAAGCCCGGTGTCCCCCGAGTTAATGTATAGAAGTTAGTGATTTCAATTGTTTTTGTTTTTATAAGCAGTATTGTCGCCTGTTAATAGTACAGCCGAGAAATTATAGGACTTTCCCCTATATATGGTAACAGCTGATATACCAGGCCCCGCCCAGGTTAATTTGATGCAGGTGTTTACGTGTTGTTTGCGCAGAAAAGTTTATGAATTCAAGGTTACTTTAGAGTAACCGAGGAATAAAATTTGTATATACATAGAGGAGCATTGAATTTTCTCCTTAGGCTGCATGTACCGATGTCCCTCTGCCACCCCTCCCGCTCTCCTCATTTAGGACCTAAAGAATGTTTGCCCCAAATTATATGCTTGTACGACACCGAGAAGCTACATTACATAGGGGTGCACTTACTTCTGCACTTAGCATTAAATAATCGAGTTGTGACCCCTTTACTTTTCCTACTTAGAAGCTCAAGAACCGTTGTGCAAAATTTAATGTTTGCAAGACACCAGGAAGTTAGAGAATTAGATGAGGTACATTACACACGGAGGCCAATTCTTTTGCACTTAGCATTGAATTTTCAAGTTGTGACCTCTTTACTTTTCCTACTTAAGACCTAAAGAATGGTTGCGCCAAATTTCTTGTTTGTATGACACCGGTGTTATTGGACCACACCGGTACCGATCTGATGACCTCGTTGCCAGGTGCCAAATTGGTAGATATGGAAGCCTGTGATGAGAAGATTTGCTAGCAATTATCTATTCATAGCATGAAATCACTCCATGTTATGTGAATACACTTCTCCATGAGAGCTCAATGAATTCTCCTTTATTATCAACATTACCAACTCTTATACAGAAAGAAGAGGGCGTATTCAAAAGTTACTTGGTACAAAGATTAGTGTTACATAGATGACAAAGCTTATTGATCATAAGGCTTATTGACATCTACCAAATAGTCTCAAAGCTCTTAAGTCCCGTCTTAGACATGGAAATCAGTGCAGTCAGAATATTGTTATCGCATTAGACACTATTTCTTCTATAGTTGTGTGTCTTCTCTGTTAACACGGCTTAGTCTTATTAAACTTTTCTGTTGACCGACTATCTTAAAATCCTAGTTACTGGCAATACAAAGCATAGGTTTAAGTTTTCTATTTAAGAGTCAATAGTCCTATACAAGGTAAGAAACATACACTTATTACATTCTGAAACTTAATATTTAATATTCCATGACACCGGGAAGTCACATTACATAGGGGTGCCAATACTTTTGCACTTTTCCTTTATTTATCTTGCCCACATATAGGACTTTGTATATCTCCTTGTTAAATACTATTCTGTTAGTCGCTGCCCACTGTGCAAGCTTTTCTAGATCTTTTTGAATACTCTCCCGCTCTTCCCTAGTGTTAGCTATCCCTCCTAGCTTTGTGTAGTCAGCAAATTTGATCAGTTTCCCATCAATTCCCTCCTCCAGATCATTTATAAGAATGTTGACCAACACTGGGCCTAGGACAGAGCCTTGTGGTACCCCACTTGATGCATTCTTCCACGTGGATGTGCAGCCATTTATGACCACTCTTTGAGTACGATCACTCAGTCAGTTGTGAATCCACCTAACAGTTGCCTTATCAATCCCATATTTGGTCATTTTTTCAATAAGACTGGTATGAGATACTTTGTCAAATGCTTTACTGAAGTTAAGATATACTCTATCCACCGCATTTCTTTGATCAACCCAGTCAGTGATTCTGTTATAGAAGGAAATTAGATTTGTCTGGCATGACTTGTTTGTTACAAACCCATGCTGGTTCTGGTTAATTACTCCATTTTTATCCAAGTACTTGAATACATGCTGTTTAATAATTTGTTCAAAGATCTTTCCCGGTATAGAAGTCAGGCTCACAGGCCTGTAGTTTCCTGGATCCACCTTCTTCCCTTTTTTGAAGATGGGGACAACATTTGCCCTTTTCCAAACTTCTGGGACTTCTGTTCTCTAGGAATTTTCAAAAATTATGGCGAGTGGTTCAGTAATTACCTCCACAGTTTCCTTTAGTATGCTAGGATGTAATTCATTTGAACCTTGAGACTTGAATACACTTAAGTTAGCTAAGTGTTCCCTTACCATCCTTCTGCTTACAGATAGCCTGCATTCTTTTATTCCCCCAATAGCACAGGGAAGATCAGCTGATGTTCCATCTACTTTCTGAGAGAAAACAAATACAAAATTTGAATTTAAAAGTTCAGCCTTCACATCATTTCTAACCAATTCACCATTTTCATCTTGCAAGCATCCAATAGCATGTGTGACTTTTCTTTAGCTTTTGACATACCCCCAAATCCTTTTTTATTGCTTTTGGCCTCTTTTGCAAGTGTCAATGGATTTGGTTGCTGCAGGGCCGGAGGATTGGCTAGGATTGTAAGTTAGTAGTTTTGTAGTTCTATTCTTAGTCACTAGATTGATTTCATACTGGCCTGTAGTATGGACACTGAGTGTCATTATATGGAGTCTGCATTGAAGTATAGCTCTTCCAAGGATAGGCAGCTCAGACAACTGAATACAAAACTGTGGAAAGAGTATAATGTAGAGGCAGCACTCAGATGCAGTAAAATGTATAACAAATTTATTCTTCCATCATAAAAATTGTCTGCAACGTTCCGACCAGTCTACTTCTGGTCTTTGTCAAGCATAACCAGCCAATGCACAATACATGGTATAAATAACACTTAACATAGACATCAACCAATGAGTACATAGAAGACACAGCTGTAAATAATGTCTTAATTATATACATCAATCACAGATAACACATATCACACCTGGTGTGTGCTCCTCCGTCATTTCTTTCATGTCTTGATTGCCAATGTCTGACCTCGCAAGAGACGTCACTGCACTGCGCAGTATGACGCATTCAAAGGCATGCAAAGGGCCTGTCACGTATAATGCAAAATATTTCAAATCTTTATTATCAATAACAAATTTTAATACCAATCAACAATTTCACTTATCCAATATTCACTAGATGTCGGAGAGAGCACGTGCAGGTGAATACGACACACCTACAACAAATAAAACAAAAATATCACCATTAAGGCAGACTCAACGGCAGCCCTCGAATCTTGCATCCGATTCTCAACGACGGAGCCCCAGGAGGCAACCCCGCGTGGAGACAAAGCAGGACTCCCCGGTGATCTCCTGTTTCGCCTCCCCGTCAGGATGACTCCGAACGGTCCCATCGGCTTCCCCAAGGAGTCCAAACAGGAGACCCCTTAGGTGTCCTGTTTTGAATCCCCCTTGGGATTCCTCTGGTCATCCTCCTTGGCTCCGCCTAGGCGGCAATCCCGCAGTTCCAGTCGGGATCCTGTTTTGTTACCACGTCGGTATTCTGATCATCGCTCATGACAGAATTCCCCTAGGCGGACCCTTAGGAGGGGCCAAAGGAATTCCCCTCCGGCTACCCCTGAGCATTGGCGATCACATCAGCCCCCTCCTTTTCTTCCCGGTGACATTGAGCATGCTGCATTGCGGTATTTAAGATCCCGGGCAGATGAGGATGGGGCTGATGCATTTGGTCGTTCGATCGCCTGGCGCTTGCAGCAGGTGCCCATGAGGCTACAGGGCATGATGAGGGTTGACATGGAGACGGTGCTTGAGGCCGCTCTTTTGGAGAGTCCAAATATGGAGGTATTTTGGTATTTGGACCGCTGGCGTCTCCATAGTAGGGGGAGGCACCCAGAACGTGTGGAGTTTGAGGATCAGATGCAATATAGTAGAGGCAGGTCCCGTGTTTTGCGGGCAGTGCAAGGCAACTATTTTATGCCACCACCATCAGAGACAATAGGGAGCGCAGTTTCCCAAAGCAGGTGTGGACTTTGATGAGGGGAGGACCAAATTTGCTGACTCCCTCTGAAGTCCCTCCTGCTGGTCCTGCCTCTCAGCCACAGGGTTTGCCCCCCCCCCCCACTTTGCCATCCTACTTTGCTCCAGGTTGAGGATGATGTCTCGCCTGGTGAGGGCCCATCCAGGGAATCTCCGGCCCAGCCGTCAGGTCAGGCGGCTCTGGAAGTAAGTCCACCTCTATGGCAACCACCAGCGAGCCACATCAGCACACTACCTGTTTGGACCCCCGAAGGTGACCCAGACACACCTTTGTTGGAGTTTCCCTCCCTGGCAAACATTTCGCGGTCCCCCTCCAGGAGCCCCAGGCACCGTGGACGGCCTCCTTCTTCTGGGAGGGCTTCATCTGCTTTGTGTGTGTGAGCACTTTCTTGCTGTATTTGTTTATCTTGACTAAACTTTTATTTAACGAAAAAGGTCGGTGAATAAACTAGACCAAGTTTTGTGGCACAATAAAAAATATCTAATACGTTACATTGTGTATGGTGTGTTCACTACTTTTTTGCTTCAAAATATGTTTATTGAGATTTTTACAATAAGAAAATCAATAAGGTGACATTCAAAATAACAAGCCTCGAAGTCTAAATAACATGTTCGTTTGGAAAAGTACTGGTAGCATTTACGATGGTCACTTTGGTGACCCAACAAGAGAACCGTGTGTGTGGGCAGGTGTATATGAGACAACCGTGTCTCCTCAGGTTCTGCCGCTTAGTTAATTATTGCTAGGCTTCAGAGTTTAAGGTTGATAGTCAAGTAACGTCGATACACCTAACTTGGGTTTATTAAACTATGTGCGTCACTTGTTGGATGTTGACGCCTTAAGGAATACGTAGGAGCTGGAGCCGTTCAGGGTGAGCTTGGGCTCCTAGGTGATGTAGTGTAAAGGGGAGGAGCACAGTGGGGTAAGGGGGGACGGGGAGCAGGAAAGAGTGACCGAGGTTAAGTTTAGAAGGGGGGTGAGTGGAAGTGAGTGGAGAGCGAAAGGAAGAGAAAAGATAGGGTAAGAGAAAGGTAGCGTCTCGGAGGAATGCCCCTATCAGGGTTTGTGTGTTTGTTTAAGTGGGCAGGACCCCATGTTCAAGCCATAGTTCGAACCTGGGGGAACCACGGAATGTCATCCATACCTTCCATAGGGCGTAGTATTTGGACCATTTGTCGTCGTCTTTGGCTCTCAGCTCCTCCATGTATCTAATATCCTCTAGGGCTGTTGACCAGTTCAGGCGTGTCAGCGACGTCTGAGATTTCCAGAGTCGAGGAATCACTGTTCTCATGGCTAAAAGAAAGAATCTCAAGATGTCTTTTTTACTAGCCGCGATGGAACTCGGCATGACTGAGAGAAGAGCAGTTTTTGGGGTGAGGTCTAGTGAGCTTTTTTTAAGAGTGTTGTATAGGGCCTGAATCTCTGACCACAGAACTCTGATCCCTGGGCACGACCACCATATATGTGTGAGCGATCCTGTCTTCCCCTTGCATCTCCAGCACGTTGCTGAGGAATCAGGGTATATTCTTGCTAGTGATGCTGGGGTGCGGTACCACCTCGTGAAGAGCTTATAATTTAGCTCGTGGTGCCTGCCCGAGACCGACATTCTGTGGGTCATGTTGGTGCCCTTAACCCACTCCTCGTCAGAGAGGGTCTGTCCCAACTCCTTCTCCCACGCCTTGCGGCAGCCCTCTCTCAAGTCCTGGGTCCCCCCGGCCAGCAGCATACCATAGACCGTGGAGATTTCGCCTCTCGACTCCCGGGGTTTTGCACACATCTCTTCGAAAGGGGTGGGAGGGACCGTCAGCTCCGAGACTGAACCTTGTGCTCTAATGAAGTGGCAGAGCTGCAGGTATTGGAACCACGCACCCGTCACGGCCCCCTCCTCTCCCACTAGGGAGCTCAGGGGCCTGATTCCCTCCTCCCACAATAGATCTTGAATTCTCAGGAGATGGACTCCCAGGTTTTCTAGGAGTGGCAGGCCTCCCATCCCCAGGGGGAAGTCCGGGTTTCCTACCAGGGGGGTCCAGGGGCCCAGGACAGTGACCAGCCCTCCCTTGTTTGCGAAGTTGTCCCATATGCGTAGGAGCGAGCACATGAATGGTGAGACCTTGACACCTCTTCTACCTAGGCCTCCTCTGAGCCAGAAGAGGCCCTGTGACCTAAAGGGGGCTGAGCTCTGCTCCAGTTCGACCCATAATTTGGACTGCCCCCTATGCATGAGGTCCAGAACCGTTCTGCCTATTACGGCTCTGTAATAAAGCAACAAGTCAGGTAGACCCGCCCAACCATTTTCTTTTTTCTGAGTGAGGAATCTGTAGCTCAGGCGGGGCTTTATTCCTCCCCAGACAAACCATGTGACTATCTTTCTTAATTTGATAAAGTAACTTCGCGGTAGCTGTATCGGTATGGTCTGAAAAAGATATAGGAGTTTCGGGAGGAAGTTCATTTTGATGGCGTTTATTCTGCCGAACCACGAGAGCGTTAGCGGGCGCCATTTGTCTGTGTCTTTTGCTAGGGAGGAGAGTATGGGTTCGTAGTTTAGGTCGTACAACTGGCTCGGGTCTGGGGGTAACTTGATTCCTAAGTATTTGATGGCGTCTTCGCACCACGACAACGAGAATAGAGGTTTGAATTGGGCTAGTTCTGTGGGTTGGAGTGTTATATTTAGAATTTCCGACTTTTGTAGGTTGATATTAAAGTTACTGACTTTGCTGTATTTGTCGAATTCGTGTAGGAGGGCGGGTAGGGCTCGGGTGGGGTTCGTTATGTAGACCAGAAGGTCGTCCGCGAATGCGGCCACTTTGTGTTCAGATTGGGATGTTTTGTAGCCCTGGATTTCTGGGTTCGTTCTAATTGCATTGGCTAGTGACTCCATCACCAGGACATACAATGTTGGGGAGAGAGGGCACCCCTGTTGTGTGCCGTTCTTAATGCTGATTGGGCGGGAGAGTTTGCTGTTGACCCGTATATGAGCTGTGGGTTTGTCGTATAGGGCCATTATTCAGCTTCTCAGTATGTGTCCCAGGCCTATTTTTTGCAGGGTGGTCTCTAGAAATTTCCAATTAACGCGATCAAATGCCTTCTCGGCATCAACCGATAAAAGGCATAGGGGTCTCTTTGCTTCGCGTGCCCTGCTCACTAGTGAGAGCGTTCTAATAGTGTTGTCCCTTGCCTCGCGGCCAAGGACAAAACCGGTCTGGTCTCTGTGGACGAGCTTAGGGACGAGTGGTCCCAGACGTGTGGCTAGTGTTCTTGCGAATACTTTGGTGTCTACATTCAACAAGGATATGGGTCTGTAGTTCCCGCAGGAGAGGGGGTCTCTTCCTTGTTTGGGGATGACTGTAATTACTGCCTGTAGGGCTTGTTGGGGGAACGGGCAAGTGTCAGAGATGGCGTTGAAGGCCTTACATAGCATTGGGGATATTAGGGCTCCAAATGTTTTATGAAATCGGGGAGTGAAGCCATCTGGGCCAGGGCTTTTGCCTACCTTTAGGTTTCTAAGTTCTTCTAAAACCTCTTGCTCCGTGAGGTCTTGCTCTAGGGTCTCGGCGTCTGATGGGTCAATCGAGTGGGGGGCGAATTCGCGGAGATATGATTCTTTGTGGTCTTGGGTGCTGTGTTGGCCCACTGCTGAAGGGTCTGTGATATTGTAGAGCTTTTCGTAGTAGTGTCGAAAGCATTCTAGTAGGTCTTCGGTTGCGTGTACCTTCCCTTTCCCTGGGGAGTTTAGCGCGAAAATGTAGGATTGGTGGCCGCGGGGGTTTAGGGCCCTCGCGAGCCTGCTGCTACATTTATTACCGTATTCATAGAACCCTCCTCTTAATCTGTCCCTCATACGGAGGTAGGCTTGGTCTAGTACGGCTAGGATTTGCTGGCGTAGGGAGGCAATTTCTGCGTTTGAGGAGGGTGATGCATTTGTTTTGTTAGTCTGTTCTGCTCTCTCTAGGCGGATGGTGAGGTCTTTCAGTTTGCCCACTCTGTCTCTTTTAAGTCTCGCGCCGTGAGATATGAAAATGCCCCTTAGTACACATTTAAGTGCTTCCCATTGTATACGTGGGGGGGGGGGGGGGGGTAGGGTCGCCTCGGTGGGTCTCTATGAACATCTCGATGATTCTGTGTATGTCATCCCTGCAGCAAGTGTCGCTCAGGAGATTGTCGTTAAGGTGCCAAGACCCGTAGCCCCTCGCCTGGTCATGTCCTAGAAGCGCTCCGTAGACGGGTGCGTGGTCTGACCACACGGTGGTCCCTATGGAGCTTTTGGGGGATAAGTCCAGGAGCCCGTGTGATATAAATAGATACTCTAGCCTCCCGTAGCTATTGTGTGCCGTGGAGTTATGACTATAGTCCCTGGCCTTTGGGTGGAGTGTCCTCCAGAGGTCAATAAGTCTAAGTTCTAGCAGGCGTCTCCGCAGTCTACGTAAGGCCACCGGGGAAACCCCGGACTTACCCGAAGATGTGTCTAGGCCAGGATCCATCGCCAGGTTGAGACCTCCTCCCAGAACGATGTTGGAGCCCTCTGCGAATTGTTCTAGTTTTCCCAGGATGCTGAGGCCAAAGGCGACTTGTCCTGTATTGGGAGAATAAATGTTGGCAATCGTTACCACTCTGTGTCCCAGGTCAAGTTTAAGGAATAGGTATCTGCCTTCGTGGTCGATTTGTGACGCCAACAGGCTGTGAGGGAGGTTCTTGTGGATTGCTATGGAGGCTCCGCATTTTTTCTTTTCTGGGTGGGAGCTGTGGTACCATGTGGGGTGGGATTTGTTAATGCATTTGGGAATATGGCCAGTCTTGAAGTGTGCTTCCTGCAAGAGAGCTATTAGGACGCGTTTTTTGTGTAAATGCGCCAGAATCTGGCCTCTTTTAGCGGGGTTGTTTAAGCCTCTGGTGTTGTAGGTGCAAAACGAGAGGCCCGTCATGGGGGTTGTTTGTTTGTGGTGAAGGGTGCCTGTGGGGCAACCGAGACGCTGAAGAAAGAGGGTGGGAAAGAGAGTGTGAAAAGAGAGGGGAAGGTGGGGAGAGGGGGGGGTGAGGGTAGAGGTTGACAGAAAGAGGTATTTCCGTTGATTGGAGAACCGTGTTCCAATCTCGCGAGGTGGGTTTCAGATCTAAGGTCAAAATCGGACGTCATCTGCCTTCGTGGTCGATTTGTGACGCCAACAGGCTGTGAGGGAGGTTCTTGTGGATTGCTATGGAGGCTCCGCATTTTTTCTTTTCTGGGTGGGAGCTGTGGTACCATGTGGGGTGGGATTTGTTAATGCATTTGGGAATATGGCCAGTCTTGAAGTGTGCTTCCTGCAAGAGAGCTATTAGGACGCGTTTTTTGTGTAAATGCGCCAGAATCTGGCCTCTTTTAGCGGGGTTGTTTAAGCCTCTGGTGTTGTAGGTGCAAAACGAGAGGCCCGTCATGGGGGTTGTTTGTTTGTGGTGAAGGGTGCCTGTGGGGCAACCGAGACGCTGAAGAAAGAGGGTGGGAAAGAGAGTGTGAAAAGAGAGGGGAAGGTGGGGAGAGGGGGGGGTGAGGGTAGAGGTTGACAGAAAGAGGTATTTCCGTCGATTGGAGAACCGTGTTCCAATCTCGCGAGGTGGGTTTCAGATCTAAGGTCAAAATCGGACGTCACCATGGTGGCATCCACCCGGTGAGGGGGTAAGACCTGAGAATGCCGGAGCCGCCCCCGGCATCCCCTGTGTGAGGTTGTACATTTGTTAAGGTTGTCTGTTTGTGAGACCTGCATTGATTAAAGTGTCTAGGGTGTGGCACGCTAAAAGCCGACAAGGGCGTAGTGTGTGTGTGTGTGTGGGGGGGGGGGGGGGGGAGGTGGCCGTGTGTGTTATGTGGGTGTTCAGTGTTCGTGGCGACCGGTGTGTAAGGGTGTTAAACTTGTGTAACATATGGAACTATAAGATTAGGTTGGGAAAGTCCAACTGCAACTGGAAAACGTGGGATTAGGCAGGTCAGCGTCCTGTTCATGCCCGGGCGGATAAGGGATGTCTCTGTGAGGTTGTTCATGGTGGTGATCTTGCCGGTTGGCTTCTGCTCTTCAGGCGCCTTGTCCTAGCCTCCTGCCAGGATGTTCTGGGCGCTGTGATGGGTAGTGCTGGGATGAGTCGCCAGTCTGGGATCGCGACCATTGGCAGTTCCAGGGTGCCGAGGAATTTGGGGAGATCAGCTGGGGACCGAAAGATCGCTGTCTTCCCGTTCTTTGAGGCGGATAGCTGGAAGGGGTACCCCCATCTGTAGAGTATCTTGTTGGTGCGCAGTAAATCGAGGATCGGTCTGACGGCCCTACGAAGCTGGAGGGTGCGTCTAGCCAGGTCCGGGTAGATCGCTATGGGGGTGCCGTTGTGGATAAGGGGATCTTTCCTGTCTCGAGCGCTTTTCAGGATGGCCTCTTTGTCCCTAAAAAAATGGATGCAGCATACTATGTCTCTTGGTTTCCCTGGGTCGTCTGGTCGAGGGCCGAGGGTTCTGTGTATCCAATCGATTCCTATTGGACGGTCGGTTGGGCGCTGTAGTAGGGAGTTGAAAAAGTTGCGGGCCCAGTCTTCCAGTTGTGAGGGGGCGATTTCCTCTGAGAGGCCTCTCAGGCGTAGGTTGTTGCGTCTATGGCGGTTTTCGAGGTCGTCGAGGTGGGACATCATATCCGCCATTTGCTGAGCTTGCGCATTTATGATCTGACTGTGAGTCTCGAGTGTTGAGAGGACTTTGTCTTGCGTCTCCTCTACGACATTTATGCGGTTTCCCATGCTTTTAAGTTCTTGTTGGATGAGGGACAGCGATTCCTTTTGCGAATTTTCTAGGCGTTGGAAGTCTCTCTTGGTCGGGAGGGATCTTAAGTGCGCTTTCCAATCCCATTCCTCGTCTGACGAGGAGTCGCTGTATGATGGGGGACTAGTCATGTGGACTGCTGCAGTTTTTGAATGTCCCCTGGGATTTCCCTGGCGGGCAGGACTACTACACCTCCCGGCGTAGGGGTTCATATTTTGTGATCCCTGTGTTTTTCTATTGGGGTCTTTATTCTTCACACTCTGTCTGGGTTCCAGTGAGGGTGAGTGTGTACCTGCTGCAGTTCTCTCACTGACCGCCGGGGGGCCACGACTGTCTCTGGTCTTGTGCTCCTTATCAGGGCTGTGGAGACTAGGGGAGCTGCGGGGACTAGGGGAGAGACCCACGCTGCCTGTCTGGGGTGAGAGTCCTCCCTGCATTTGAGGGCACTTATCTGGCTCCAGGAGACCGCCGGGTCCGTCCGTGCTGAGAGCCGCTCGTCCGCGGGGCTCCATGCTGCTGCCGCTGCGGGGGAACAGAGAGGGAGCGCACATGGTCCGGCGCCATCTCGGGGGAGGGAGCCACCGCACCTCGCGCTCCGAAGAACCGCTGGACAGTTGGCGGATCGTCTTCTCCCGTTGATCGGGGCTTGCTGGAGGGTCTCCTCTTTCCCATTGTCGGGCAGGATGGGTTTTTGTGCCAGGGATCAGGCTTTTTAGCAGGTCAGTGCTATAGGGGAGCCGGGAGCTCGGCAGAAGCGCGGCTTACTCCTGCATTGGCAAGTCACGCCCCCCCGTGTTCACTACTTTTTTAATAACGGTGAATTGATGAGCAAACTACTGTGTATCAATGGTAAATGGCAGTTCTCTAGTCACGCCAGGTATCTATTTGTTGCCATTTTGTAAAGAAGCTTCTGGTGCGGTCATCTTTTATTAATCTTTAGTTTAAGCATAGTACAAGCAAGAGGCCCAGGCCACCAGACATTTTTACAGCTAGGAAAATGTATGTTACAACACTCTGAAAGCGCTTTATAGCTCAAGACTATAGTCAACGCTATGTAAAATGTTGCCATCAAAAAATGTCATAGTGCATTTTGTAGCCGATGCATCCAGAATGCTGTGAAGTTATCAAGCCAGACTTCAAACAAGGTTTTTATTGATAACTTGGGCCACAAGTAGCCCATCACAAGCAAATTCACTCATACATACAGATTCGTGCCCACAAATAGCTAAGGTGCACACTACTACCCAGCCTCTTTTTTTTTTGTTATATTTGTTGAAATGTTAGGACATGGCCAAATACTCTTTAGTTTATCACCACACACGCCAAAGTAATCTTTTTTTTTGGGGGGGGGGGGGGGGTAGGTAGCTTTTTGCGCAAAACTTTTATGAGGCTTTAATTTTTTGGGCCTGTTTTTTCGCTGTCGGATGAACAAACTACTTTAGTATGGAAGTACGAATTATTTGGCAAAAAATCGCCAGACTATTCACAAGGCGGAGTAAAGTGTGCATCTCGCGTCATCTGTGCGTGCCCCACCCCGCAGCTGAACGTCCGTCCCCCTGCATTCGTGTTACGCACGCCAGTGGCTGTGCAGCGCCATTTTGTGGCCTATCTCGGCAAAGTTAACATTACTGGCCGAACCTTTCCATTGGGACGTCGTGAAACACGGCTGCTGGTCCATATGATGGACCCGCTCGACTATGATGGCAAGCATGGGCCCTACATGCACCCCCACAAACACAAAAAGAGAATCTTGCGAAAGGTCTGACGGGCGATGGTGAGCCAATTTGGGACTGTGAGTAGCCGCATCCAGCTGCAAAAGAGGTGGAGCGACTTAAAGCTGAAGGACCCTCGCCATCTTGAGGTCATCAGGCGGCACCTACGTCGTTGGGAAGGAGGTAACCACAGTGTGTGTGTGTGTGTGTGTGTGTGGGGTTGTGATTGGAAAGTGTAAGCAATTTTACATGGTGGTCGTGGTTTGTTTGGGGGCGTGGCTTCTTTCTCATTAAGCATTATTGCCAGACATGCAAGTACCGCTTTAGCTACAGGAGCAACCTTTGCCTGATTCCCATCGTTACATCAGCTATACCATGTTGTGTGAGCTCAAGAATGCCTTGAAGTTTATATAACTGATGTGTTTTTATTTGCATAACTTAAGGGAATGCGCCAGGGCTATCACAGTTGAGCAAACATCATTTAAAGTGTCATGTTACTGTCCTAACAGATGCACTGCAAAGTCACAGGGCGGATTCTGCAGAGGCCGGCACATCCTCACCACCACGGCAGCCAACACCTCCACCAGAACCAACTCAGGAGCAGGCACCTGGTAAGTGTAATAGTCTGCAAGTTTGGTTGAATCCCTATTCAATTTCCTACAAAATTGGGCTATGTCTTGCCCATACAAGGTAATAAATACTTATACTATTAATACACACAGTATGCTCCTCGGCAAATCATGGATATAACTTTAAATTCTGGCGTGACCATTTATCACTGCTCTAGGAAGGTCCAAAGGCTCAACCAGAGATCCATAGTATGAGGCTGCGTTGAGTGGTTCTAACTGGCATGGACAGCATTTCAACCTTCAATAGTCATTGTCAACACATTACACAGTGGGACAGGCGACAATAGTTAGCCAAATTCCAAAGTTAGGTGTTTTAGTGTGTAATCTTCAACTTGGGAAGTGAGCACATTGGCCTACACGGGCTGCATACATGTTTCCAACATTGTGCTCCTGATGTTTGACTTGAATTTGCATTTGAAAAGCTAGTTAAGGGGCCACAAACATTCTGGTAACGTGACGTACAAATTACAATACATTTCAAGGCAACTTATATGTACAAACATTTAGTCATATTTCATGTTTCAAAACAACTAGTAACACATTTGCAGCCTCTGCCCCCCCCCCCCCCCACACACACACAAAATAAAAAAAAAGGGCAAGGGGTTCCTTGGCTAAGGGCCCCAAACGAGGTATTGGTTTACTACATTGCCCACCTTGACCAAACTCACTTTTAAGGAGTAAGTTTGATAGGGCGTTTCCTATATGGAGCTGAAAGTGGGCAACTTAGTACAAGCTCGCAATCCACGTCAAGGATCCTCGTTATTTGCGAGTCCCTAACTAAGAGACTGTGCCAATAATAATCTAACTACAAAAAAGGGGGCAAAGCCAGCTTAAAAAAAAAATAGAATCTTGAGAAACCAGCTCATCGGCCTCCTCGAGCATGGTCCAACTGCCACGGAAGTGCTCCCTGTGGAGATAGGAAATACTCCGCGAAGAGGTCCCTGACTAGGATAGCAGATTGTACTGGCCTACCATACAGGACAGCCTCCTGCAAAACTTCTCCCCCAAAAGCAGTGGGTAAAGGATGCGCAACATTCAAAACTGTATCATGTTGCCAGCAGAAATTATGTAGAACCACACAGGCTCTAATTATCGCAGCCATGTTGTCAGGAGCCACGTGTGAGGTGGTAATTAAATACCTGCCTCCTGGTGTCAATCTTCCTGCGAGCAAAGGGCTGCATGACATAATTAGACAGGCCAAATGCCTCATCCGCCACAAAGACAAATGGGGCTTCTGTACATAATGAGCCAGGAAGGGCCTGGGTCGCGGGAATAGAAAGCTGCTGTTCCTTCAGCCGCCTACCCATTCTGGAAATGCTGGAAATGCGAGCATTACCAGCTCTTCCAAAGGATCCAATATTAACCAGCAGGAATCGATATTTACTGTCAGCAACAGCAAGGAGGACCACCGAAAAGAACTGACGATAGTTGAAATACTGAGACCCCGAGTTAGGTGGCTTCTGGACACGAATATGCTTCCCGTCCAATGCCCCAATGCAGTTTGGGAACTGCGCAGCAATCATAAATCCCTCAGCGACGTCCAGCCAATCTTGACGAGAGGGAGGAGCCATCACCAAAGGTACAAGACCCTGCCAAATGACGTCACAGGTCTCCCTGATGATTCCACCAATGGTAGAGCGGCCAATCAAGAAAGTCACATGCAGTGAAGCATACGAATTCCCAGTAGCCAAAAATCTGTGGGAGTAGGAGAAACAAACAAAAAATTACTAAGAAGGTAATAACTTTGCAACATGAAATTACCTTGTAATATATAGAACTGCATCATTAACAAACATACTAAACATATACGCAGGCGATTGAAAAACATTGTACATTTGCGTACTGGCTTTTCGTATACCTGTTCGTTTGTTCGCTAAATATGTTCGCAATATTAACCGTCTGTCTAAGGTAAGCTCATGCTATGACAAAACAACTTAGGCGCAACATAAAGTATTTACCCACCACAAGGAGCTTTAACACCCCAAAAAAACAAAAAAGGCCACAGAACAATGGTCGCACAGAAATGACAAAAAAAAAAGAAATTTCACATACATTGTAACCAAACAAAACCCGTCTGTATTACTGCTGTAAGACCGTGCAATTATCGCAAAGCCATGAAAGCACTATTAAAGGGGTTGTCCCGCGCCGAAACGGGTTTTTTTTTTTTTCAACCCCCCCCCCCCGTTCGGCGCGAGACAACCCCGATGCAGGGAAGTAAAGAAAGTTTACCGGAGCGCTTACCTTAATCCCCGCGCTCCGGTGACTTCAATACTTACCGCTGAAGATGGCCGCCGGGATCCTCTGTCTTCGTGGACCGCAGCTCTTCTGTGCGGTCCACTGCCGATTCCAGCCTCCTGATTGGCTGGAATCGGCACGTGACGGGGCGGAGCTACACGGAGCCGCTCTCTGGCACGAGCGGCTCCATAGAAGACTGCTGAAGACCCGGACTGCGCAAGCGCGGCTAATTTGGCCATCGGAGGCCAAAAATTAGTCGGCACCATGGAGACGAGGACGCTAGCAACGGAGCAGGTAAGTAAAAAACTTTTTATAACTTCTGTATGGCTCATAATTAATGCACAATGTACATTACAAAGTGCATTAATATGGCCATACAGAAGTGTATAGACCCACTTGCTGCCTCGGGACAACCCCTTTAATATTTGAAGCATGGTGACAGATCCACCATCACTTTATGAGGAGCTTACAGCGAAACACAGGTGAGACTATTTATTCTGCTGCATCACGCTCCCTTGAGGCAGACTACATCAAGTGCTGTCACACCCCGCAGCAAGATGTGGCAAACAAAGGACACCAATACAAAAAATAGATGAGGAAGGGGTGGGGCTGCTGCAATGACCAAAGGTCTTTGCAAATAAAGGTGGCTTATAATTTGCCTTTTAGGGCATTTCCAATAAGGAGGAAAGCAGGTAGACATTTTGCGTTGGTAATGAAGGAAAGGCCAAACCAGATGTGCCCTCGCCATGGTGCTTGTGATGGTGTATTAGCTGTAGGTACTAAGGTTTACTAATAGAGACGAGCGAAAGTACTCGTCCGAGCTTGATGCTCGGGCGAATATTAGCGTGTTCGGGATGCTCGTTACTCGTAACGAGTACCACGCGATGTTCGAGTTACTTTCACTTTCATCTCTGAGACGTTAGCTCGCTTTTCTGGCCAATTGAAAGACAGGGAAGGCATTACAACTTCCCCCTGTGATGTTCCAGCCCTATACCACCCCCCTGCAGTGAGTGGCTGGGGAGATCAGATGTCACCCGCGTATAAAAGTTGGCCCCTCCCGCGGCTCGCCACAGATGCCTTGTGAGATAGCTGAGGGACAGTGCTGTTGGTGCCGGAGCTGCTATAGGGAGAGCGTTAGGAGTTAGTGTAGGCTTCAAGAACCCCAACGGTCCTTCTTAGGGCCACATCTAACAGTGTGCAGTAGTGTGGAGACTGCTGTTAGCAGTGTTGCACTTTTTTTTTTTTCCAAATCGGCCGTGCAGAGCATTGCGCCCTGCAGTAATACTACAGGGACAGAAGTGGTGGTTAGGCAGGGAGAGTTTAAGGAGTTAGTGTAGGCTTCAAGAACCCCAACGGTCCTTCTTAGGGCCACATCTAACAGTGTGCAGTACTGTGGAGGCTGCTGTTAGCAGTGTTGCACATTTTTTTTTTCCAAATCGGCCGTGCAGAGCATTGCGCTCTGCAATAATACTCCAGGGACAGAATTGTGTAGGCAGGGCCAGAAGACATATTTTATTGATTGAATATACGCAGTGGGCCTTTCCTTTTAAAAAAAAGAGCAAAAATTCTATTTGGCCTGCAGGCTTGCGCCAATTTATTTCCTGCCTGGGAAATCACCGCTCTGCTGTAGTTAATAACTCTGCAACACTGCAGTTCTGTGACACATTTGCAGGGCCACAACACATTTATTATTGATTGAATATAGTCAGTGGGCCTTTCCTTTAAAAAAAAGGGAAAAAATTCTATTTGGCCTGCCTCTGACAGTCCTCAGTGTTCTGGGTACGTGTGTGCTGGGTGGAGAACTTAAACAAAAATCATACGCAGCCAGCTAAGTTTAACAGCAGGCTTGCCCCAATTTATTTCCTGGCTGGGAAATCAAATCACTGGTAATACAGCATACTGAGGGGTTGGGGTAGGCCTAGAGGACGTGGACGCGGCCGAGGACGCGGAGGGCCAAGTGAGGGTAAGGGCACAGGCCAAACTGCTGATCCAGGTGTATCGCAGCCGACTGCTGCGCGATTAGGAGAGAGGCACGTTTCTGGCGTCCCCACATTCATCGCACAATTAATGGGTCCACGCGGGAGACCTTTATTAGAAAATGAGCAGTGTGAGCAGGTCCTGTCGTGGATGGCAGAAAGTGCTTCGAGCAACCTATCGTCCACCCACAGTTCTGCGCCGTCCACTGCTGCAAATCCGAATCCTCTGTCTGCTGCTCCTCCTTTCTCCCAGCCTCCTCACTCCACTACAATGACATATGCTCAGGAGCGGGAAGACTCCCAGGAACTGTTCTCGGGCCCCTGCTCAGATTGGGCAGCAGTGGTTCCTCTCCCACCAGAGGAGTTTATCGTCACTGATGCCCAACCATTGGAAAGTTCCCGGGGTCCGGGGGATGAGGCTGGGGACTTCCGGCAACTGTCTTAAGACCTTTCAGTGGGTGAGGAGGACGATGACGATGAGACACAGTTGTCTATCAGTGAGGTAGTAGTAAGGGCAGTAAGCCCGAGGGAGGAGCGCACAGAGGATTCTGAGGAAGAGCAGCAGGACGATGAGGTGACTGACCCCACCTGGTTTGCAACGCCTACTCAGGACAGGTCTTCAGAGGGGGAGGCAAGGGCAGCAGCAGGGCAGGTTGCAAGAGGCAGTGCGGTGGCCAGGGGTAGAGGCACGGCCAGACCAAATAATCCACCAACTGTTTCCCAAAGCGCACCCTCGCGCCATGCCACCCTGCAGAGGCCAAGGTGCTCTAAGGTCTGGCAGTTTTTCACAGAGACGCCTGACGACCGACGAACAGTGGTGTGCAACCTTTGTCGCGCCAAGATCAGCCGGGGAGCCACCACCAACAGCCTCACCACCACCAGCATGCGCAGACATATGATGGCCAAGCACCCCACAAGGTGGGACGAAGGCCGTTCACCGCCTCCGGTTTGCACCGCTGCCTCTCCCCCTGTGCCCCAACCTGCCACTGAGATCCAACCCCGCTCTGAGGACACAGGCACTACCGTCTCCTGGCCTGCACCCACACCCTCACCTCCGCTGTCCTCGGCCCAATCCACCAATGTCTCGCACCGCACCGTCCAGCCGTCGCTAGCGCAAGTGTTTGAGCGCAAGCGCAAGTACGCCGCCACGCACCCGCACGCTCAAGTGTTAAACGTCCAGATAGCGAAATTTATCAGCCTTGAGATGCTGCCGTATAGGGTTGTGGAAACTGAGTCCTTCAAAAGTATGATGGCGGCGGCAGCCCCGCGCTACTCAGTTCCCAGTCGCCACTACTTTTCCCAATGTGCCGTCCCAGCCCTGCACGACCACGTCTCCCGCAACATTGTACGCGCCCTCACCAACGCGGTTACTGCCAAGGTCCACTTAACAACGGACACGTGGACAAGCACAGGCGGGCAGGGCCACTACATCTCCCTGACGGCTCACGTCCTACCCACCCCCAGAATTGTGGGCCCCAGCTTGGTGGTGGTATCTGCGGCGGTGTATGCTTCCTACACTAAAGCATCCTCCTCCTCCTCCTCCTCCAACGCAACCTCTGTCTCGCAATCAAGATGCGTCAGCAGCAGCAGCACGTCGCCAGCAGTCGGTGTCGCGCGTCGTGGCAGCACAGCGGTGGGCAAGCGTCAGCAGTCCGTGCTGAAACAACTCAGCTTAGGAGATAAGAGGCACACGGCCCACGAACTGCTGCAGGGTCTGACAGAGCAGACCGACCGTTGGCTTGCGCCGCTGAGCCTCCAACCGGGCATGGTCGTGTGTGACAACGGCTGTAACCTGGTGGCGGCTCTGCAGCTCGGCAGCCTCACGCACGTGCCATGCCTGGCCCACGTCTTTAATTTGGTGGTTCAGCGCTTTCTGAAAAGCTACCCACGCTTGTCAGACCTGCTCGTAAAGGTGCGCCGGCTCTGCGCACATTTCCGCAAGTCCCACACGGACGCTGCCACCCTGCGGACCCTGCAACATCGGTTTAATCTGCCAGCGCACTGACTGCTGTGCGACGTGCCCACACGGTGGAACTCTACGCTCCACATGTTGGCCAGGCTCTATGAGCAGCGTAGAGCTATAGTGGAATACCAACTCCAACATGGGCGGCGCAGTGGGAGTCAGCCTCCTCAATTCTTTTCAGAAGAGTGGGCCTGGTTGGCAGACTTCTGCCAGGTCCTTCGAAACTTTGAGCAGTCTACCCAGGTGGTGAGCGGCGATGCTGCAATCATTAGCGTCACCATTCCTCTGCTATGCCTCTTGAGAAGTTCCCTGCAAAGCATAAAGGCAGATGCTTTGCGCTCGGAAACGGAGGCGGGGGAAGACAGTATGTCGCTGGATAGTCAGAGCACCCTCCTGTCTATATCTCAGCGCGTTAAGGAGGAGGAGGAGCATGAGGAGGATGAGGAGGAGGGGGAAGAGACAGCTTGGCCCACTGCTGACGGTACCCATGCTGCTTGCCTGTCATCCTTTCAGCGTGTATGGCCTGAGAAGGAGGAGGAGGAGGAGGATCCTGAAAGTGATCTCCCTAGTGAAGACAGCCATGTGTTGCGTACAGGTACCCTGGCACACATGGCTGACTTCATGTTAGGATGCCTTTCTCATGACCCTCGCGTTACATGCATTCTGGCCACTACGGATTACTGGGTGTACACACTGCTCGACCCACGGTATAAGGATAACCTTTCCACTCTCATACCCGAAGAGGAAAGGGGTTTGAGAGTGTTGCTATACCACAGGACCCTGGCGGACAAGCTGATGGTAAAATTCCCATCCGACAGCGCTAGTGGCAGAAGGCGCAGTTCCGAGGGCCAGGTAGCAGGGGAGGTGCGGAGATCGAGCAGCATGTACAGCACAGGCAGTGCAACAGTCTTTAAGGCCCTGGACAGCCTTATGGCTCCCCAGCAAGACTGTGTCACCGCTCCCCAGTCAAGGCTGAGTCGGCGGGAGCACTGTAAAAGGATCGTGAGGGAGTACATAGCCGATCGCACGACCGTCGTCCGTGACGCCTCTGCCACCTACAACTACTGGGTGTCGAAGCTGGACACGTGGCCTGAACTCGCGCTGTATGCCCTGGAGGTGCTTGCTTGTCCTGCGGCTAGCGTCTTGTCAGAGAGGGTGTTTAGTGCGGCTGGGGGAATCATCACAGATAAGCGTACCCGCCTGTCAACTGACAGTGCCGACAGGCTAACACTCATCAAGATGATCAAAGCCTGGATTTCCCCAGACTTCTCTTCTCCACCAGCGGACAGCAGCGATACGTAAGCAATACGTAGGCTGCACCCGCGGATGGAAGCATCGTTCTCTCTCACCATCCAAAACGGGGACATTTGTGCTTCATCAATCTGTGTATAATATTCCTCCTCCTCCTCCTGCTCCTCCTCCTGAAACCTCACGTAATCACGCAGAACGGGCAATTTTTCTTAGGGCCACAAGGCTCACTCATATAATTTTTCTAAATAATTTTATATGTTTCAATGCTCTTAAAAGCGTTGAAACTTTAACTTGAACCATTTTTTCGTTAAACTGGGCTGCCTCCAGGCCTAGTTACCACTTAAGCCACATTAACCAAAGCGATTAATGGGTTTCACCTGCCATCTTGGTTGGGCATGGCCAATTTTTTCTGAGGTACATTACTACTGTTGGTACACCAATTTTTGGGGGCCCTCACCTACAGTGTAATCATAGTAATTTCTATGTTCTTCGCCTGCACTCATGGTACAGAAAGGTGTGTGGGGTTGGCCTACACTTTAGCTACATAAATGTAACTGGGACCTTGTCTATACTGCAGCTACTGAAATGTGAAAGAGACTGTTATCTCCCTAAACTGCTGCAATGGGAATGTTACTGGGGCCTGTTTTGAGTGCTACTATTACTGAAATGGAACTAAGACTGCGCTCCCCCTATACTGCTGCTAGTGATATGTTAGTGGGGCCTGTCCCTAATGCTACTGCTGAAATGTTAATAATTCTGGGCTCTGCCTATACCGCTGCTAATGGTATGTCACTGGGGTGTGAAAACAGAGGCTTCACAAAGACATGATGGCGGCGAGGCCATTTCCCATCAACGCTCTTACTGTTAAGGTGCATATAACCACGGACACGTGTAGAGGACACATAGTGCCTCCAAAACATCCCCCTCCTCCTCCAACAATGAAAAC